>NC_062969.1:23162620-23252343 GCF_023119035.1 Salvia hispanica
ATTTACCATTTTGTCAATCAATGTACTATTTCCTCCGTCCTTTAAATTTTATTATATTTTTCTATTTTCGTCTGTCCCACATAATTTATCATATTTCACTTTTAACCATTTTTTGTAGTGAACCTCATATTTCTTTAACGTATTCCAACTCACATATTATTACTCCATAAAACTAATAATTATATAAAAGTTGGACTCACTGTCCACTAATTTTTTCAACTCACTTTTCATTATATTTTTTAAAACTCGCGTCCAATCAAAGTGTGATAGTAAAATTTATGGGAAGGGGGAATATGATTTAGGCCTTTTCTTCATAGTATTTGATTCTTGTTTTCTTTATGTGACGCAATCTCGAAGTCAACCTTTAATTATAATTAAGGTTGTATTCATCCCAAATAAATACAATCGCGGTTGTTTTTATCCCAAATTTAAGTGCAAACTAATTACAGACATGTTTTTTATACCAATTTATGTATTTTCATACATAAAATCAATTTATTGTCATTGTTGGTTCACTATTCCAATAGTGATTCTCCTTTATCCATGTAGTGTCTTTTACTAACTTTTCATATTCGCTTTTAGGCCACAAATCAACGGTGGATATTGGAGAATCATTTTAGCAAGCAATATGGACCATCCAATTTTATTTGATAGTTAGTTATCTTCATTATAATAGGCAATAAAAGCATGATATATTGAGGGGTACACGTGGTTTCAACGCCTATGCTGCCTACCTGAAAATATGATTAAAATCTATAATTTCATACTATTATTGGTGTTCATGTTTTCCCTTTTCCTTTAAAAACCACTATCATTGGTATTATTATTTTGCTTCTGACAATATTAACACTTACTAATATAGGCCATTGATGGAGGAAGAATTATAAAACTCATGTAATAACTAATCCAATCAACGTGCTCGAGCCTAACTTTCAAGTACCGTTTGATTTTATTATTTAGGGAAAATATGCTAAAGTATTTCATATTTGGATGCATGATTGATTTTATTTAATTGTACGAAAATATAAATACATAGTTACATCCATACCATCATTGATGTTAATAAATTTCCTATCAATAAAAATGCCATGATTCTCAAGGGTGTTAATTTTGACCGTTTCAATAAATAGTTCGCAAACTCAGACCATTATCATAGTCCTCTTGAATTGAATGATAAAAATCTCAAACAAATAGAAATAGTATTACTATTTAATTTGGCATTGAATTGACGTTGTGGAGTTTCGAAACATCAAATACATATAGTAAGTAATTAATTGGAAAAATGATTTAAGTATTTCCAGCTCAAGTCAAGAGGATTTGCGATGGTCTCAAATTCAATAATCGATTATCAGAGTAGCTGAAATTGATATTGAAAAAAAGGAAAGTTATGTTTTTTTTTTCATATAGTCCACAACCAATGCTGTTATTTTTTTAGTTTGTTGGCAAAATTAGTTCACTTTCGTTTATGACAAATTTATTCTTCATTAATAATACTCCAATTTATATTTTATCTTTCAATCTAATTTTTATTAATTTTGCATTAGAATATAAGTTATTTAATACAAAGACTATTGATAATTGGAGTATATATTTTGTTGGTTCAATAAATGACAACACATGAAGATTTGACCTACTTTTCAAATGAAGAAAGTGGCGAAGAAGAAGAAGATGATTCACATTTTTCCACCCATTGGCGGACCCAGAGGGTGAACAGGGAAGGGGGCGCTGGCCCCTGGATTTTCAAATAATTTAGCTATCTATATGTATTTAGATCTAATCACAATTTGTTTATGCATATTATTACTATAGTTTACTCTATACGTCTTTCTCCTGAATGATGTTTCATAAATTAGAAAAATTGTAATTATAGCTTATTCTAGCTTTTTTATATTTTTAGTATTATAATGTAAATTAGACAACGATAATATTGTAGTACTATGAAAATTGGTAGTATTTTTTTTTAATATATTCATAAAACTGTATTTAGTTGAAACCTCGAACAAAAAGTCCAGGTCTTGATCCACTTTTTTACCAATTTAATATAGATAAATGAATAAATATATAAAATTATTACAGATTTAGGAGTTCTAGTTATTTTATCTTTCTATATACCAATTAAACAGAACTTTCTCTGTATCATAAGAGGATTCACTATTTCTTTTTAGTCAATTCCACATTATTATGCATTTTTTTAAATTTTTAAAACTTTTTTCTTTCTATTGAAATGCGACTCATTCTAATTATCTTTTCATTTTACATCTTTTTATTTTATCAATTATATATTAAAATTTGTATTCTTTTGGATGTATGAGATATTAACTACTTAACTTGATTTAAAAATTTAAGATTAAGAAACAAACATGCACACCCGAGTGTTGTACATTTACAAATTGTACTTGCCCAAGATTGATATACGTGTACAGTCTATAGTCAAGAAAACTGCGGTCACATGTTGGTAGAGACTTTCTCAAGAATGTTCCTATAGAATTTAATTCGATGGCTATAAGTAACATCATCATCATTATAAAATACTACTCCTAATTCATTCTTTTAACTGGAATTGGTCTCTATATATATTCTAATTAATTAGTAGTAGTACTATATATATGAAGTGCACGAGATTTGAAAATTATAAGAGTGACATCTTACTTCATCACACAATAATTAGTATATTAGTACTAAATAGTGACAATTTTGGCATGTCACAAAAGAGTTGGTGACATCGAGGCATGGAAGGTCCGGATTGGCTTTTTATTAAACAAATATATTTATAACCTACGTTTTTTACTTTTCATGTTTTGAAGAACCAAAACTATGTTTGACAATCCTATTAATTAAAAAGAGGAATCCCATCTCGCATTATCTATCAAATAGGGAAACAACACGATGGGAAAATTGTGAGTGGACATCTACATATATATATAAATATACAAGGAGTAGAACATAAATTATCCTATCATGTGTTGTGATGTTTCGGGTATCAATCAAATTTTATATATAAACTTTATATGTAATGTAAATATAACCAAAAGAAACTACTCATTTATGTGAGCCAGGATGGAATTATTTCTTTGTTTTTAAACAAAAAAAAAAAGGTGATTCTTTCACTCAGAGCTTTCACATCTCGGTCCGATAAAACAGTAATGAGATAAATTACGACGAAGTTCAGTCTATTTCACATAAAAATATTAAGAATCACTACAATAAATGAAACTCTTACCTCCCATGTAAAAAAAAAAAAAAAACGTGGCCCACTTGATTCACTAGAATATACTTAACCAGCTCATTCACCCTATAATGCTTATTATTATTCAAATAGATTCTTATTATACGTGCAAAGCACCGCAAGCTAACATCAGCTCAAGATATTTAATTGGGATGATAAAGGACAAATTGCAAATTAATAGGTAATTCAATTGCAAATCAAATTATTTTTCGTCTTATATAATCAAATCCGAATATTCTTTGAAATAATTAATTCGATAAAATCCAGACGATATCTTCCGAGCTGAACAATCTCATGAATTTTGTTGGCATCTAGGGGTGTCAAAATGGATATTGGGTATTGGATACCCGATATCCAAATCCGAAATATCGGGTAATTGGATATCCGATATCCGATTTTTCGGGTTACCGATACCCGATCGGGTATATCCAAATTACCCGAATTACCCGATTTTTCTTATTTTATTTTAAAATTTAATAAATTATTTATTTATTCTATTATTTTAAAAATTAAATAATTAAATTTCAGTAGTTTTTTTTCCACTTAACTTCAAACTACTTCAAGTTTGTATCAAACTTCGAACTGCAAGTTGTATTTCTAAAAGTTTGTAGTTAGTTTTCTTTAAAATATAATTAAAAAAATAATATAAATTCCAAAATTGGGACTAGATACCCGTTTTTTTAGGATTGGATACCCGAGTCAGGTATCCGGGTACCCGAAATAATTTTCGGATCGGGTATCGGGTATTAGATTTTGGGAAATTCAGGATCGGGTATCCGCGGATATCCGATTTGACAGGCCTAAATGGCATCGTTCACGGAACTAATTTTACATAACTACTTCTCTTGAATTTCACGTGCAAACAAATCACTATTCTCTACTTTGTTCTTTCAAATATCAACTTTTTTATTGAATTATTTACTGTGTTAATAATATTGCTAGTAAAATTAAATTAAAAAGGGATGACCAGCATAATTGATATAGAATTTAGCACGTACGCATCAAACTTTGTGAAATTTTGATACGTGATTACAGTCCAAATATATTTATTCTGTCATCCTTTTTTTTTTAATTTAATTTCAAAATAAATAACCATAATCAATTTGTTAACCTGGAAATAAAAAATAATTACCAATAATTAAATACAAATCCTAATTGAGTGTAATCCACCCTATATCCTAATCAACCACTATGACTAAAGGTTAAAACATAGTATAGCCCTTAAAAAGATTCAAACACATCAAATTGAAATGAAGAGAAAATCGAATTTCATTTTTGTCATCTCAAACTAAATTCAACACCTCATAATTACCTGGAATATTAAGACCTCAAAAAACTTCCCCCATTTCCAAAAAAATGACTCCCGGTAGCTGGTACCAAGGAAAAGAAATAAATTGCAATCCAAAAGTTAATCAAAATCTTGTATGAAATTTAGTCACAAACATTATTCCCGTGATTAAGTTGACATTTTCAATAACTAAAGTATATCGAAATGTTGGAGTACAAAATCTTTGGTCCTCCACGTTTACCCGAAAAACATTTTATTCATAAATTGATTTACGATCCCATTTTGACTAAATTAGTAAGTTAATTATCATTCGAATTAATTAATTTTACAATAAGTGGTCAATTAGAACGATGTACTAGTTAACAGTTTCGTTAAATTAGGTTGAACGGTTAATTAGAAGGATAATTCACTTACTAATTTGGTCAAAATGTAATTGATCCTAAATTTTAGACAAATTGTTAGTCATGGCAAAAAAAAAATAATAGCACTATTCTTTGGGACTAGAGGTTTAACATATATACTTAGTAGTATGTACAATAAAAAAAAAATCGAATAAATATATAAAATCAAAAAGTTTTTTTGGAATCAAATTTTGACTTTGATTAAAAAACTATATATGTTCGTAAAATTGGAGAGGTTATTTTCCAACAAAACTAAAAAACAAATGAAACTCTATACAAAGGGTTAGCTATTGTGATAGATTGGTCAGAAGTCTATAAGTAAATGGAAAATAAAATCCTCCCATATTTCTTTAATAAAGTAATGTGACAATGTGTATAATGACATCAGTTTACATAAACATGAAAAAAAAATAGTTATAAAAGTGTCTCTTGCAAACCTCAAAAGGAAAAGAACATAAACATTGGAATAGGTGACTACACTAAACAAGCTGACAAGTCAAGTATTACACATTACTATAAAGTATAAACTAACTTGGACATGAGACAGCACAGAGTTACATGTACCAAATTAACATTAGGATCGTTGACCTCTAATTAACTTCATAAAATTTAACAAAGAAAAAAAACACCAGTACTGTCTAATAGATCTACAATATTTCGGTCTCTTAGTTTATTTCAACTATATATTTGTAGACAACATATATACTCAAATTTGTGTGATTTATCAAAGATTCATATTCAAATTTATAAGTTTATAATATATTTTTAGGTTTTGGTATTTTAGCCGTAAATTGGATATAAGTTGAATCTGGATTTTGAACTAATATTCATGTTTAGATCAATTGCATTACTTGATGTAGACCATAAAATCAATATTGTTGATACACCAAATTAAGAATAACATGTTGTCATTATATATTTTAATTATAAGTAGTCATGAAAGGTGCTGATCCTTTCAGGAACCCCTGAAGACACCAATTAATTGATATTTGTATTAAAAATGAAATAAAAATAATTGCAGAGGCAGAAGTCAACTATAACATGCATAATTGGATGTACGCATGATCGAAGACGAAGCTAAAAAAACATTACAAGTAGTAGAACTTTTACAAATGTACAATATTCTAACTAATTGTTGTATATCAGTTGACTTAATTATTCGCAAATATAGTTTGTCGCTTTCATATTATAATGATATGTCACTCACTCAACAAGATCTCCATCTTACCGTTCAGCTTAGCTCTATTAGGCTTAGAAACATTTAAATACAGTTCTAGTTAATTAATTATAATCTTAGAGTATTATTTTTAAATGTCACATAGAATATCTATAACGCCGACGAGAAGTTACTACCAGAAATGCGATTATGTAAGATATTTAATCCATACTTACCACAAAGAATCGAGAATGTTATGTTTGTGCTAAAATTTAAGTAGGCTTGTTCTGACAAATTTAGCCCATATTGGAAGTTTCTCTGGTTTTAAGCCCAAGCTCTAGACTTGTAAAATTATTCACATTCTCGTAATGCTTTTGGCTCGGGTTAATCTACGTGCGTGTCAATTATTTCATTTTAATCATTTATTTAGTATGACTTGAATCTTTTGGGATTGGGCTTGGCCCAAATTCATTATAGTGTTGGGCCTTCTCTTTATGGAAGATTACAGCAGTAGTAATATTTTTGCTGGGAAAGTAAACTACGAATATCAAAATTAAGAGAAACAAAAATTATAACTACTTATATAATACTATATGCGGTGAAGAAACTAAATAATGGAATGGTATCTAGAAATTTTTTGAGTTAGGAATAATATCTTAGTATTATTTGATTCTTACAAAAAATAATAAATTTAAACTCGAAGTTATGATAAAACAATATCCAGAATTCATGATATACACAAACCAAGAAACTCTCGAGGTGCTATTTTATTATATTTTGAGGAAAAGTGATCAATCACCAAAAAGAATTCATAACTAATTCCCATCAATAAGATGACCTCATCATTTGAGTCGAATGACATATAATCACATATTTTGGGCCCTTCAAATTTTATTGCATCTTAATTAGTCAAATCGATTACTAAAATTCCAACATTTGGGGTTGTTCTTTTGTGGCCTACGCTGATTAGCTATTACTAGTATATAATTTTAAAATAAAACGGGGAATATAATATCTATATATTTGGAGTATATTAAAAGAGATGTGAACGGACTAGACTATTGTACTAAAAAGATGAGCCCATTGCTTTACGGTTACAACTTTAATTATCGATGCCTTTGAAGCAACAGCTAAATATATTAGTCTCTTTCTCTAAAGTAGTAAAAATAGTGATGATTAATATTTTACTCATTTCGGTTTGATAAATCAGTATATTGTCTTCATCCACCTATATTTTTCGTGAAGAAAATCAAACATATAATGGTTATTTCTAATTAGACAAGTCACAAGCGGAACACTTGATCTCATGTGATTTCTATCAATTATAAACAAAAAAGTAATTGGACACGAAATAACTAAGGCATAAGAGAGCTGCCCAATTCATAAGATAAATGTAAATTGGTGATGGAAGAGTTTGAGAGAGAAGAATCATTATTGACATTGCGACAAAAGTTGACTACAAATTACTACTTACAACAAAAAGCCTTATATAAAGACTAGGAAAAGTGGTAAGCTAACTAATAAAATAGAATAACAATTTCTGTAGGAGTACATTTTTATTTTCAATTTTAACAAATAAAAAAAGTGGATTATAAAATACAAAAAGAACAACAACCTCTTGCGTGGTTGGTGTGCATGTGTGAACTTATTTTCTCAAAAATAATCATGAAAGCAACATCTGTTCCGAAATTTGCGGAATTATGCCCTTCGTTTAAGGTTAATCTTAGGCAAGCAGTTTATGACCTCCCTCTCAAAATAAAATAAATAATGTAAAACTATAATGCTCAAATCTCATCATAAATACAATGAATAAAGCTCTATAAATTTATTCAGTTTAAATTTTTTTGTCCGCCTTGGTTCTCCATATAGGTTTAAAATAGTTGTGTTAAATTGCTTATGATTTATGAATTATGTAGAATATCGTCTAGAATCCTAGATCTAGAGCCTAGAGGAGTTGGAATTTGGAAAGTTACAAATTAATAAACAATGGTTGTATACAAATCAATAACTAATCATATTTACACAATAATTTTTTTTATCATAAATATCTCGAATTCAATCTCAAATCCTTTTATTTCGTAATTGTAAAAATTGTTGACAAAGAATTACATGTCATAAATTCTTTATTTAAAAATGCATTGCATAGTACTATTGATATGCTTTTAATAGTACATTGTATAGACGTAATATTAATCATCGTCCCATTGATACAAGCAACGAATCCCAACACATTTTGTCTTTCAATAATGATCAATGAATTTCATCATATTAATTGTTGAATGCGATCAATATTTTTCCTTTAACTGTAGATTTCTTGGAGAAGCAATAAACATAAATTAATGTATGGCACAAAAGTCACATTTTTTGCAATAATTTAAACGTAAAAACTTCGCACTTTGTCTCCCCTTTTAAGAAATCTCTTCATCAAGCATTGATCCCTCTTCAGTTTTTGTTAAATACACAATATGATCATGATCATGATCATGATCAATGAAATTCAGCAATTAAATTGTACTTTACCATCTTACCAAATAAATTTCGCTTAACTATCTTTTTATCAGTCTATATGTCATCGTCTATCCACTTCCATAATTTATTATAACAACTTCCGGTTACGTCCCTTCTTTTTTATTACTGTAACATTTATTTTGAATTTTCTGAAATTTGTCACATATTTTGTAGGATTAGATAATAGCAAATTACACAAAATCATGAATGTTGGTTAAATTATAGCTCGTCACTAAGATTTAAAAATCTGTCATAAAAATCCAAAATTTTAATAGGAGTATCACTTTTTCTAAGGGGTCTAATTTGTAGTAATATTCTACAATGATGATTTAATATGCTGGCAACAATTTAAAACATGTGTGTCAAATCAACAACACATTACAAAAAAAATCAAAATATTTTATCATGAGAAAATTGAAAAAATATGTTAAACATAATTTTCAAACAATTTATCCTATTTTAAATTTATATCAGTATTTTTTTGGCTAAAATATGTTTGCAATTGGAAAAAAAATTGAATTACGTAAATAAAGAAAATGAAAAAAAGGAAGCAAAAGAAGAGAAACGCATAAAATGCAATGAACATATCTGCTTTCTCACTCAACCTCTCTTATATATACAAGTCACAGCAAAACTGTTTTTGTGCATTCCATCTACAAAAATGGCTTCTACCATATTTCTCCGTCCTCGCATTACGCATTTTCTATTCCTTTTTCTGCTTTCCAATTCCATGGCTGTTTCATCGGCCGACGCGTCTGCCTTTTCTTCTAATTTCCAGTTCCCCACCACTCAGGCGGACAAACTAATCCGATCACTCAACTTGTTCCCCAAGCGCGGCGCCAACCTTCACGCCGCCGCCGAGGACGTTCTCGCCGCTTCGCCGATCGTCGAGAAGCCGCTCAGGTTCCCTTTCATGGCGGATTCGGAGCCTTCCGTCAAGGATTTAGGCCATCATGCTGGCTATTATAAACTCCCACACACTAAGGATGCAAGGTATATGAATTCGCTCACGACTGTGTGCGTGATTTTGTGTGTATTTGTGTGTGAGAGAGAGAAGCGGATATTGAGCATGTGTGCAATTTGTGCATTGTGTGTGTAGGTTTACTCTGTTTTTGCAACTGATTGATGTGCGTGTTTGTGTGTGAGAGAGTGCTGACTGCTGCTGACTGTGATTCAAACAAATCTAATTGTTTGATTGCTAATAGATAGTATGATTGAATGAAGTCTGCAGCCATCCAATTGACTAAGAAGAAAGTGCTTTTAAGATTCCTAGCTTGATGATTATTCCTTAGAAGCAGAGTTGCTGCAAATGATGTTTAGATTCCTGAGAGCTATATTAGTTATGGCAGAATTGTGATATCTTGAAATTTGACAAGTTGAGATGATGCTT
Source organism: Salvia hispanica (assembly GCF_023119035.1). Taxonomy (NCBI): domain Eukaryota; kingdom Viridiplantae; phylum Streptophyta; class Magnoliopsida; order Lamiales; family Lamiaceae; genus Salvia; species Salvia hispanica. Next base: position 23,172,590 of record NC_062969.1, read on the forward strand.
GCAGGATGTTCTATTTTTTCTTCGAGTCGAGGAGCAGCAAGGCGGATCCTGTAGTTATATGGCTTACAGGAGGGCCAGGATGCAGTAGTGAGTTGGCTTTGTTCTATGAAAATGGCCCCTTCCATATAACAAGCAACATGTCATTAGGATGGAATGATTTTGGATGGGATAAGGTATTTTTTTGGGGTTACTGTCCAAGATTCGATTGCTTGTGATCTGCTCAGTCTTGTCTTTGTAAGCATTACAGATTTGAATTCTTTCATTTTCAGGTATCAAATCTTATATACGTCGACCAGCCAACTGGAACTGGTTTCAGCTACAGCTCTGATGATGATGATATGAGGCACGACGAGGAGGGTGTAAGCAATGATCTGTACGACTTCTTGCAGGTTTGTCTCCTATTTATGCAGGCGCAGAAACTGACCACATTTGTGCATTTGTTTTCATTTTTCAATGATGAAACCTCTTCTCTATAGGCATTCTTCAAAGAGCATCCTCAGTTTCTGAAGAACGACTTTTATATTACTGGAGAGTCGTATGCTGGACACTATATTCCTGCCTTCGCTGCTCGTGTTCATCAAGGGAACAAAGACAAGCAAGGACTTCACATTAATCTTAAGGTTTAGTAGTGTACTATTATGTTTATGAGTTGCTGCCTTTTATCATATCTGTTTCCATATTTCCTGATGGACCCTTTGTTTTATCATTTGGCAGGGCTTTGCCATTGGAAACGGGCTTACTAACCCGGAGATACAGTACAAAGCGTATACTGACTATGCATTGGACATGAAACTGATCCAACAGTCGGATTACAACAGTATGACGAAGACAGTCTCGGATTGTGAACAGGCAATCAAGCTTTGTGGTGAGTTACTTTGGTTGATGCAAACTATGACTCTGCTTTGTTGCTTGAGGCAAAATATGACTCTACTTTGCTTCTTTAGGTGCTGATGGTGGATCTTCTTGCTTGGCGGCTTATATGGTCTGCAACCGCATCTTCAACCACATAGTGGACCTCTCCGGTGGTAAAAATGTACGATGCATTACTGTTTTCAGAATCTCCACTAGGCCTAATGAGCCAATACCAAAAGCATCATATTCTTCACCTTTCATATGCAGTACTACGACATAAGGAAGAAGTGTGAAGGCGACCTGTGCTATGACTTCTCCAACATGGAGGATTTCTTGAACCTCAGATCAGTGAGAGATGCTCTAGGTGTCGGAGACATAGACTTTGTGTCTTGTAGCTCATCCGTGTACGAGGCTATGGTGACAGACTGGATGAGAAATCTTGAAGTCGGAATCCCTGCAATGTTGGAGGATGGAATCAAGCTACTGGTGTATGCAGGAGAGTATGATCTCATCTGCAATTGGCTAGGTGAGGATTCTTACATTTTTCCTAAGAAACCATGTATTTGTAAACGCATAAAAAACTGACTCGTTTGATTTGAAATGGATAGGGAACTCGAGATGGGTGCATGCCATGGAATGGTCTGGACAGAAGAAGTTTGCAGCAGCTGCCACAAAACCTTTCTCAGTAGATGGGGCTGAGGCCGGGCAGCAGAAGGGCTACGGGCCTCTCACGTTCCTCAAGGTGCATGACGCAGGCCACATGGTTCCGATGGATCAACCAAAGGCATCGGTGGAAATGCTGAGGAGGTGGATGCAGGGGAAGCTAACGCAGGCAGATGATCATCTTGCTCCAATGTAAATACACTTCCTGGAGCAGGAGCTGTTCATATATACATATTTACAGAAGAAATATAGAGACTGTTTATCAATACATATCAAATGCAGCCCCAAATCATTGAAACATATGGTTTTTCTAAAAAAAAACATGATTTCTGACAATGTATTGCAAGTGATACAAGGCCTTCTATGATTTGTTGTAATGAAGGTGATTTTAATTTTCGAAAAGATCTGTTTATGGTTTTTTTGCACAAGAAAGTAAAAGGTAAATAATGGGAATAGTATATGTTATTTTGAGATGATCAAAATGCCATTATACAAGATCAGCATTATTGATATAGAAGATGGCATTTGTTTAATTAGTTCTCTTATCTAATAAAGGCAAACGAATTTAAATGAAACACTTGTTTAGTACTACTACTACTACTAGAATTTGAAATTCTGACAAAAGTCATGTATGGTATAAAAAAGATTTAATGTACTGTACGGTAATTGATGTTTACATCAAAATGAAATTTTTATGAGTGAGAGGAAAAAATGAATTTTAATTTTATTAGCATATACTAGTAGGATTAAAGTTTAAAAGAGTGGAGTGTCTGTATCTAGTTTGATCACGTAATTCTATACTCCCTATTTAGGAATGAAAAAATTGATGATTGATGATTGATGAGATGATGATTCATGGCTGCACATAGAGATGCCAACAAGAACAAGTTTCTGTTATGTTGTTGATCCTTGAACAGAACCAAAAAAGATACTCCGCTACTGTAACCATAAAACAAACTTATGTAAATCAGCACACTTGCCTGTAATTTATTTCCATGTGCTACTTCTTGCTTGATTGATTGAACCCATAATCAAATCTTTTGCCATGTTAAGTTCAGGTGACAAGGAATTAAGCGTAGAAAGATTTTTTTTTGTTTAACAAAAAAAAGAAATTACCAAATTCATTAGGGATTAAAGAGTCTTTTCGTGCGCAATGAGTCGGTTTTCACTTTCGATAGCTGACTAGGGATTTGCTAATCAACTGCGTGATAATCACATCGACTGGCACCTTGAATCCCAGGTTTGCTTTCACTTATGGTATTCAGTATTCTACAGATTCTCTTATACGAATGGAAACGACGTCGTCGAATGTTTCGTTTTCGTATCCTTCTTTGAAAATAGGAATTCCCTCCTCTTTGTAATTGTTGCCAATAAATCTTACTACTTGAATTATTCTAGTTAATCTGAGTATTTATCAAGCATATCCAACCAAGTACTGTATGTTTCTTTCTTTCTTGAATTGCAAATTCTTGTTTGGTTTGATTATTTGAACAGTAAGTGTAACTATCTGGAAGGCAAAAAAGGGGATTCTTGCTGTATTTTTCATTTTTGTGTACACTATTGAATTTGAAGACGAATTTCTTTATAATAACCAATTTCTGTTCTGTAGGGCAGTGAAGATTTTGGAATTCAAGAGTTAATTTGTACCTACCACATTTTCAAATGGAGGCAGACAGGTTAGTGGTGAATGACATATCTTCGGAAATGATTGTGTTTTGTGTTAAATTGAATTATTGTGAATGCAAGTCCAGTCCATTTAGTAACATCATTTATTCTTATCATACAAATTTGAATGAGTTCTGTGTGTTTATGTTCAATAAGTTCTACTTTTCTAAATTCATCAAGTTGAATGAATGACTGCTGAGAACTCATCCACATTATTCCCTGTGTTCTTATTTTTGGTTGAGTGATAAATTTATAATTGTATCTCAGGCTAAACTCACCTGACACATCGGCAGTGACATTTGAAGTTCTTGGCCATCAGCTGCATTTTGCGCAGGTATTTATTCTTACATGACATTAACACCCGACATCACCTACTTGAGAAATATACATGTACAATTGCTTTCACTGAAATTAGAACTTCATTTGCTAATGAGGTTGAGCAAAGGGAATTAAATACCTAGTAATTGCTTCTTCTCTAAACTCATCCAGGTTAATGAGAGTGATCTTTTGTCCTGAAGCTAATTGTTCACTTTTTTCCAAATTTAATCTTAAATTGTGAACCTTTTCCTCTTATTTTTGCTCATTTTGCAGTCACTTATATTGTGTTTTGGCAGGATCCAAATTCAAAGCATTTAGGAACTACCGTTTGGGATGCATCAATGGTGTTTGCCAAATTTCTGGTAAAAATCGTCCATTGCTCTCTTCTGTTTTGACTCTTCCATAAAAACTTTGTGATGCTTTAAACTAATGATGGAGGAGCTGCAGATTACTGTAATAATAATTGCATCTTCTGGTAACTTGAAGTCTTATAGCCTAGCAATCCCGATCGATAGCAGAGGGCTTTAGACACAAACTGAGTCATTCTCTTTTTTAATAAGCTAAACTGTAGTACCTCACTGTGTAGGAAAAGAATTGTAGGAAGGGGAGATTTTCACCATCTAAATTGAAAGGGAAGCGTGTAATTGAACTCGGAGCGGGCTGTGGCGTGGCTGGATTCGGTAATTTTAAAATGTTTTCATTTGCTGAAACATTCCAAATTTTTGACGACTATATGATGAAGCCCGCCTTATTCTTCAGGCATGGCATTGCTGGGATGCGACGTTGTTTCAACTGATCAAACTGAGGTCTTGCCTTTGCTTATGAGAAATGCTGAACGAAACACCTCTAGAATACTCCAGACGCTTTCTGATCCTGGTACTCACCATCATTTTCATCACCGATAATCCCTTTCTTGCTCCTTCTCAACAATCTGCAGTTGAAATTTTTATCATTATCATCATTGTTTTTGTGTGATACTCCATATAAGAAGGTTTCGTTCCTTGTAGAGTCTTTTGGATCCGTTCAAGTTGCAGAGCTCAACTGGGGAAATGCAGATCATATAAGGGCTGTTGAACCACCTTTCGATTATATTATTGGCACCGATGTAGTAAGTTTCTGTGTTTTTTTGTTACTCCTAGTTTTTCTATGCTTTGTCGAACATGATTACTGCAAGAACCTTACTTGCTTATCTAGGTCTATGCAGAGCACCTTTTAGAGCCTCTGCTGCAGACGATTCTTTCATTATCCGGTCCAAGGACTACCATCATGGTATTACTCGTAAAATTTGTTTATTTATCATTCTCTTGCGAACTGGAGATTGTTGTGCTGATTTTATAAACATGGTTTTGTAGTTGGGATATGAACTTCGCTCCACGAATGTCCACGATCAGATGCTCGAGTTGTGGAAGAGAAATTTTCTAGTTAAAAGTGTTCCTAAATCAAAGGTGTGTGCATACAAACATACATAAGTCTTCAGATGATAAAGGCAATCTTGAATGAATGAAGAAGTAAAGAATTTCTTGATCCTTGCAGATGCACAGTTTGTACCAACACCCAAGCATACAACTTTTCATGATGAGCCCCAAGCCTTCAGGCTGCACGGTTGATGAGACTGATTGCAGTGGCGAAGAGATTAAATCAGAGGAATCAAAGCAAACCTCAGACGACAATGATCTCACGATGGGGGATTTTGAAGGAAGCAGGCTGTTGAATAAAGATATCAGCGACTGGGAAGCGAGAAGGTGTGGAGCAATGGCTGCTAAACTTCTTCGAGATGTAAAGATAACATAGACAGACGATACCTTCACTACAGGTAACAGTGCATTTAGCTCTGAAATATTACAAATGTAGCACAATGATTTCATGTTATTTACCAAACAAAGCTGTATCAGATGCTCTGAGCAATGTATTCTGTTCTGTGTGATTTTGCGTCGCGGTTTTGAACGAAAGCGATGAACAGAATGAGCTCTTCTTACTGCATATATTGATTCCGAACTAACTAAGTAAAACAAATACAGATTACAGAAATCGAACAAGAACATACCAAATTTAATTAAAATTTAATAAGTTTGAGATGGAACATAAAGATAGCATGTTTTATTAATTAGATAATGTGATGAATCATGAATTTGTTTGTGGGCTAAAAAGCCCAAAATAGAGCGGGCCTCCGAAACCGAAAACCCGACCCATTGCAAAGTCAAAATGGATACCAACTCCACGTGAAATTCAAAAGCAAACCAGAAAGCCACCAACCCGATCTGAATAACCCATCATGAAAATAAAAATGGACTGATGTTGATGTTGATTTGATTTGATAATATTATTGTTTTTTAACGTTTCTAATTTTAATTAATAACCTTCGGTCTATTGGTTGGACCACCGCTCTTCATGAAATCGCAAAACTCAATAAGTGATTAATTAGTGTCAGTGCTGACACCACTTTTCTGTTAATTTTGTTGTACTAGTACTACTCCTATTTATTTATTTATTTATGCATTGTCCACGTATAGAGTTTTGGCAAAAAGAAATCCAAGAAAATTATGAAAATTCTTTAATTTTGCCTATATATAAGCAGATCTAGTTATTTTGAAAATAAAATTTTGTAACGACAGTTTGAAAACGATCATATTGAATTATTTCATTTTGTAAAACATTTTAACTATCAAATTATCGCCGGCTATAAACCATGGGAAAAAATGGAATGTATCATATGTAAGAGTATAAGACTGACTGCATATGATGTGCTGTCTTGCCGTCAAATTTATGACTTTTCAAAAAATTGGTTATAAACATAATTCTAAAATAATCAAACATTTATGGTTAAAAAATTTCAACCTTAGTTAGCCAACCATTGATTAACTTATTATTACGCAAATGTACCAAAGTCAATGGACATATGTAAGGACCCTTACTATACCCTTGATTCATATAGTAGTATAAGCTGTGTGTATAATAAAACAAAAGGTACAAAAATCTAGTCCAATTCTCATTCAACCCTAATTGAAGACCGGTAACTAATTTGATCAAATATATAGTACAGGTACAGGTTGGAATGTAATGGCTAGCTAGGTTATCTAGAATGTAGGTAGATCTCTGTATATGTACTGAATTAATATGATAATTAATTAATAAAAATGATGTTTAGTACAAAAGTAATACACTCAAGAATTAGCCGATGAATTATAGAGTTATTCATTGTGTAAAGAGCAAATGACTTTTGGTGGGCGTCTTAAAAGAGGGGTGTGTGTGTGACAATTCAAAAGAAGAAAAAGAATTGAAAAGCCAATTCAAAACTGAATATGGAGCCACCTGAATTGTACAAGATGGGTCATAATAATTAGAATCATTATTTCTCAGTTGTTAATTTTAATCCTATAAACAGTAGAGAACTAGGATCCTTCATCACTTATTCCTACACTGTTTTTACTATTTTCTGATCCATTTTCTGCAGCTTTATATCTCCAGCTACTGTGGATCTTAATTAGTGTAGCTATTTAGATTTTTTAAAAAGGATTTTGTGTAATAGTAATATTATACTAGTATTATTATAATGTCCGTGCGTATTTAGCTACAAAATATGACATGGTTAGTTAGACATTGACAAAAACAAAGATCTAAAAATGTAATTTGACAGTCATGTCAGTATTTCTAAATTAATGTTCTAGTATAATTGTTATACAAACAAATTTTCTGTTTTCCTATAAAAATATATATACCCACTTTTCTTCCTCATCAAGTTCCACAAAAACATACACCTTTTTTTCTTTCCTATTTTCACAAATGAGTATACTACAATAATACTGTTATCATCATAATTTATTTACGTTCACTTCAAACAACATACCCGCTACATATCAATAATACAAATAATATAATTAGTATTCATTTGTTAAAATTAATTTCATATATTTTTGACAGATTGGAGAGAGCATGCATCTGTATGTTAGCAAATACTCCTACTAAGTATTATATAGTCCATGAAATAGTCCATAATTATAAGTGAGTAGTACTAGTACTCCCATTTAAATTGTTTTATGGTACCTATATTATATGTAGTTAATTTAATTTAGAAATAGAGAAAGATTGGAGTTGGGGTTGGGAAAATGAGTGAATAAAAAGGGGAGCAGAGAAGAGAAGGAGTGGAAATAGAGAGAGAAAGTAGAATTGAGATGGGGAGGGCTCCTTGCTGCGATAAGGCGAACGTGAAGAAGGGCCCATGGTCTCCTGAAGAAGATGAAAAACTAAAGGACTTCATCAACAACTACGGCCCCGCCGGAAACTGGATTGCTCTCCCTCAAAAAGCGGGTAATCAATCTAATTACCTTCTCTCTATATATGTACTCTCTCTCTCTAAAACAAGTTGATATATATATATATATATATGATCAATTCAGGACTGAAGAGATGCGGCAAGAGCTGCCGGTTAAGATGGCTGAATTATCTGAGGCCTAACATCAAGCACGGCCAATTTTCAGATGACGAAGACAGAATCATCTGCACCCTTTATGGAACCATCGGAAGCAGGTAGTAGTAATTAAGCTCCCTTGTTTTTTCTTTTGTGACTAATTTAGTAGTAGTAAAACTAAAAATGTAGGTGGTCAATCATAGCATCTCAGCTTCCGGGAAGAACAGACAACGACATCAAGAACTACTGGAACACAAAGCTGAAGAAGAAAATCCTCCAAGCAAGATTCCAACCACCCTTTTCGTTTCCGCTTCAGACATCAACCCCACAATCGCATTTCTACATGACCTCGTTTGTTGATCAATCGAGGAAACCTCTCCCCGCCGAGTCCATCACTTTCTTAGCTCCACACAATAATAATACTCCTCCTCCTGTGTACTACTCCAGCAGCAACCAATTAAATGAGGAATTTCATGGCTACTATAATCCCATGCTTGTGAGTGGGAGCTGCAGCCAGATCAAAAGTGAAGAAGTTGGAAATTATAACTGGTTGGCGCTTCAAGATCATCAGAAGCAGCGGAATGGGGTTTTGGAGAATAATACTAGTGAGTTGCAGTATGATCTGGAGGAAGTCATTACCAGCGCCGGCGGTGGTGGGGGTTTGTTTTTCGGCGGCGACGAGAGCAAGGCTGGAGCCATGGGAATGCACTACTTTTCATATTAGGTTTTACTATTGGACGACAAAATGGAAATTAATAGCTTTGGCTACAGATGTGCATGTATGTGACTAATCAAAATATTAACCCATTTTTATTCATTACTACTTCTCTTCTAATTTTTTGCCTTGCGCTCTCGCTTCTACAAATCGCCTCTCTACGCTGGCTAATTAGTTTTACTATTTTTAATCTGATACACTATTATCTTTTGAATCTTGTACTACTACTATATACTACTCCATTAAAAACTCTACTCATTTATATGACTGCTACTGACAACTCATAGTTTATTTAAGTTTTTTTTGCATCAATATACTAGGAGTAATACATCTGTGATGTTTGTGTAATTTATTTTGAAGTTTAGATATATACATATAGAGTGTCCTGAACTCGTATGATGGATTTCCAGAGATTTGTTCAACCATAAAGAAACAAAACACACATCCAAATTATGGAACCGGGAAGATGATCTCGAGTCTAATCCCACAATGTTCCCTTTCCTCACTCAATAAATAACTAAATTATTTACTCCTCTTATTAATTAAAGACAAACAGCATCCACCTTACTTACATGGAACCTGCATTTGTTGTTCAAATTGTTCCTGCAACCACTTAATTAATTGTTTATATTGTGATAATAGGAATCTTTTTATTATTATTATTATTATTATTATTATTATTATTATTATTATTATTATTATTATTATTATCCTAAAATATTTGGAAAAGAAAAGGTCAGTGTACCTTGTTTTAGACATCAAAAAAAGTCGTTGCCTTGAATAATTGAATTATTAGTGGGATAGATTTAAAATTTGCATGGTTGCGAGGCAGAGAAAATGACAGAAAAATGGAAATCTCAGTGTTAAATGAAGAAGCAATATAATAAAGAGGGCTGCAATGCAAGGAAGTATATAAAAATGGGGAACAGCAGGCACAGTCACTGTAGGTGCCTGTTTATGGAGATGAATACACCAAAGCATCCAACGATGTCGTTTTCACGACGCCCATCACGCCTCCCCTCATTGCTTTCTTCCAATTATTGATTGCTTAACATTGACCAATCCTCTCCCTCTCCCTTTTTTGCAAGTCATATACTACTTCCTCGCTTCCTCTCCCTTTTTGCAAGTCATATACTACTTCCTCGCTTCCTCCCCTTTAAATTTTGTTACATTTCACTTTTTTATCATTTTTTTTATAGTGGAACTTATATTCCACTAACTCTTTTTTTATCATTTTTTTTATAATAGAACTTATATTCCACTAGCTCATTCCTACTCACATTTTATTATAAAATTAATGTATAAAGGTAGGACTCACTCATTATAAACTTTTTCAATTTGCTTTTTATTACATATTTTAAACTCGTACTCGATCAAAGTGTGACAAAATTTATAGGATGAAGGGAGCAATTCATAAAAACTAGCGAAATTTTTGGTAGTATAAAAATTAGATCTGATTATTGATTTAGCTGTGTCTGCGTGAATGGTAGAGAAAGATATGATGATTTCATCTTCACGGAAAATTTTATTGAAAAAATATCCTTATTGGAAATTGCAAGTGACATAAGCTCCAAAACTAATCAATGTGACTGATATGATGTCACCACATGCGCCATCTCCTCCTCTTTCTCCAAAATCGCCAAAAATCACATTTTTAGCTACTCACATAGTCAAGTCGCAACAAATCAACCAATTATTAGAGTTCTTTGTGTATTAACTCCAATCTTCTTAGTTCTTTTGGGAGTGAAGTAAAAGAGTTTATGAGTTTCATCTTTGATAAAAGAAAGTAAATTAACAATCATTGAATAATTGGACTTACAAAATGGTGTTTGTTTAGTTGCATGGCTGAAAACTCGTTAGGAAACAAGACATTTACTAACAATTAATTGAAAATTTTGGTGTTGACGACAACCATGCAAAAATTGCTGAAATTCAAGGAGATTGAGTGACTGGGTTGTGTTTATCCAAGAATGTCTCATCTAGTGAAGGTACAAAGGTCAAAAAAGAAAGTCAAGATTAGTGGAGCATTGAATATCACTTCTGACACATTCAAATTTTTTATTCACACAACAATCAGAAGAAGAAGAAGAGGTGTGTTCCATTTGGCTTCTGTTGTGACTTGTGAGTAATAAAAAAATTGAACCTCTTGTATTGTTTTGCCCAGACAAGCAAGCATAAAATCCTCTTCTCCCAACAATCACTACATTTATTGCATCTCTTTCCAATTATTTCACTCACATGACCCATCTATGTTCAATATTGGGTATCAGTCCAAGCACAGGCAAATGCAAAAAAAAAAAAAAAGGTTTGGATAGATAAAGTCGAACACAATATTAATCATAGGTTTTGAAAGAGAAAAAGCAGGTTTGTGCAAAAGTAGAAGGATGGATCACCATAAAACAAACAGCATATCTCAAAGAACTTCCAAGTTGCATCAATTCAGTAACCAAATAACGACTGGTGCAGTAGCATTCCTGGTCTAAGATCAACACTTATGCGACAAACAACATAGCTCATTCTCATCAAAACAGAGTACTGTGTAAATCAACTTATTGGGTTTTTTTCCAAGAGAAAAGATTCTAGCTATTTAAGATGGGAAGCATCCATTAACGCGATCATCTCGTGGAAGTACCTGATCAGAGAGGTAGTATATATCAACAAAAAGGTACTTTCAGGAAAGAATACAGCCAAAATCCGATATACCTAGGTGAACGTCGGAGTACAACATTTTTCATAACATATAATGGGAAAATTATGCATAGATTAACTTGTGGGTAGACACTAATCATATAATTGCTACATCAAAGGATTTGGTAGAAAATTCGTATACAATTATTCTGGCAAAATACAACTTAAGATGTCAAACAGTTGTGTAATTACCTGGATAGGCTCATAAGATCAAATAGCAGCCTTAGCAGTTGTTTTGGCAATTGTTTTAGTGTCAAAGATTTCAATCCAGTAGCCATCAGGATCCTTGATGAATGCTATGTCCTTTATTTTTCCTACAGTGAGAAAGTGCAGAGGAAAATTGAATTGGAATTTTATTTGAAGTTTTGAGAATGTCTCATGAAACGTCTCAGGAATGAAAATGAAATAACTGTCTTTAATTCTATGCTCTAAAATAATCCTTGTTTACATCAAAGAAACAATTCTAGAAAAAATAAATATAGTTCTTGAGTGAATTTTGTGTAGGGAAGCTTTCATAGTTCCAATTGTACAAGCAGGTGGAGTATGTTACCTGGACACTTGAGGATTCCCTAGAGGTTTTGATGCATGATAAGAATTACATAAAATAAAGTAAAGATTTTAATAGAGACATATTAATACAATGGTAATACCAGATACAGGAGGGATGTATGTTTGAGAAAAAGCAACTAAATATAGGGAGTAATACGTTATTTTCAGAAAAATGAAAGGATAATTTACCATCATCAGGTTTCTTTACAAACTCCACCCCCAAACTCTCAAATCTCTTGCATGCCTTGTGCACATCATCGACAGTAATACCTATGTGTCCTGAAAGTAGACCACATGTAAAATTGTTAGAGGTGACCGAACATCCTGTAAAATGGAACACCCCTGCAGATTACTCCATTCCATTAAAAAAAAAAAAAAAAAAGGAACGATTGTATGATGTATAGTAGCATCATTCAGAAAATGGATTAAACAATCAGATTTCACAAAATAAAAAATTGATAGTAAAGTTAACTTTAAATACTACTCCGTATGTCAGAACAAATTATAGAAGGCATGGATAGATGTCTAGTAACTTAATGTTATTACATTAGATGTGCACTCTCCAGATAATCAGTGATCAGAGAATCACATCATATTGAAGAAATAAATGAACAAAGAGTAGCAAGGGTCAGGTTCGGTATTTGACATACCAAAACCACGAGGGTCTGAGTTTCCATTATGATGACCCTTGAATTCTGGATCAGATTCAGTACCCCAGTTGCTGCGAAAAAGTTAAAGAGTTAGATCATTAGACATTACTATGTAAGAATGTATCTCTCAAAACATGTACACTGCGGGATTTGAGCTCTTACTGTGTAAGCTCGAGCGTAGCTTTCTGACTAAATGTCCAGGTTGTGCGTTCATGGGGATCACTGGGAGCTGACGATGTGTCCTAATGCCACCCATACACGAATTATGTTAGGTGCCCAGTAAGATAACAGCATGTATATAATGCGCGTACACAAAGCATAATGATTGTAATTTGTGATGATTTCACCTCATATCCCAAGAAGTACAAGGTGAACTTCAGTTCCTCAAAATCCAGCCTCTTAAGCAACCTGCATTGCATAAATAACAAAGACAATAAATAAAAAGTTTTAATTTATTGATCAATGATTCTGGAGATGAGGACGGCAAAGCTGCTGTCAACTGTATCGAGATACCAACTAATGATAAAAGGAATCTGGTGCTAGAGCTGTAATTCAGTAACTTAAATGCTATAACTCCATTTTAAATGCAATTAAAAATGGATTGTTTTCAAAACAATGTGCTTCTCCATCTTCTAAAAAATCCCTTAATACGAACTAAAATTTCAGCGAATGATTTTTCTGTTCCAGCTACTAGCTATAGTTCTTCTTCTAAAACTGTCAAATATTGTTTCAGTTTTGTTTTGAAAACAATGAAATGCAGCCAAAGCAGGTGGAGGCAAAAAGAGAAATGAGCTGGAGCATTACAACAGATGGAAAAGAAAAAATAGCCAAGGAGATGGAGTTTTGAAACTGGTACATTCTTTTTCAGCATTTGCAATAACAGAGCAAGGTCAAACAGAATAACTGAAGGCATGAGTCCATCATCGATATAGAAGAAGAGATTGTACACGTAAGATATATATATATATATATATATATATATATCTAATATTCCTGTATGATGTACCATATCATAAAAAGATCGAAAATCTTATTCATGAGCATGATAAGCTTATAGGATTGAAGTTACTAAGAAACGAGAACTCATAATATTCAAAAGTCAAAATCATGCATACTGGAGTAACCGGTAACAGTTACAATTAAACTTTTCCGGTCCAGAGATTTATTAAAACTTCCAAATAGCATTAACAAACAAAAGCATACAAGCTATACAGCATGTCGAAAAAGGATGGCCTAATTTCATTTTACATCTGCATATCCAGCATAATAATTGAATCCATATCACTCCATAAAATAGCAAACACAAATAGGTATGTGTGCATTTCAAAGAAAGTTTCGAAGACTCACGACATCCCCAATATCCGAGAGTAGAAATCAAGACTGACTTTAGGGTCCTTCACACGAAGCATCTGAATGCAGAAACACACACTTCTCAGCCAAACATTCCCACGGGTGAGTAACAAAAGTAGTACACATATACAATCTCTTGACAATAAAATCATGCTATAATAAGGCTCCACCAACTATAATTTCTTTAATACACATTCAGTAATACAGTAGCCATGTGATTATGTGAACACAGCCAACAAGAAGAAGAATTGAAAAACACATCTAAAATTGGGACTCAAAGCTCACAGTTTGCTGCAAGAAATAGCCTTTGGTGGCCTCATCCACAGAAGCTTGGAGTCCTGGATTGTTGTCAGCAGACTCTTTGGACGCCATAGTAGTTGATATAAATCTTCTGGGCTTATACAAAACCTGCGAATTAAACAAATAAGGGGTAAAACAACAAGGGTTGTAACTAGAGAAGGCAAACAAAATTGTTGAGGGAGAAGTTGGGTTGAGCAATTAAAGGTGGTATCTTTAATTTAGACCTTGGGTCTGAGAGCGAAGAGTGGGGTTAATTGAGATAAAAGGGGCGGAAGGAGATGCGCGGAGGGGAGGCGGCAGGCGGCGGCGGCGAGGGAAGAAGCCATCATGGCTTATGAATATGATTATTTGGGAGTGAGAGTACATACCTGTTAGTGAAGATATTGGACCCTCGCGATTTCAGTGAAGTGGAAATGGGGCAATTAATGTTCTTGATTTTACTCTCATTCCATTTCCAGGCATATAACCGCTTGCCGAATCCAATCATCCACTATTATTATTGCTTATTTAAATCACCAAATCGATGTTTATGTGGTAGTTCGGTAATAATCATCTGTTCCAATACTCTTGCTCCATTCATAATCTACACTCACAATAAAATAATCCATTCATAATCTACACTCACAATAAAATAAAATAATTTTATAGACATTAGCAATTTTAATAAGTGATCAATGGATTCATTTCATTTTGTTATAAATATAAATTAGGAATGAATTAGAATTAGTGGAGTAGGTGATCCTTACCGGTGGTAGTTGGAGTTTCTTAACATTGATTATAAAGCAACGTTGTTACTCCCTCCGTCCACGAATAGAAGTCCCATTTTTCCTTTTTAGTCCGTCCACGAATAGGAGTCCCGATTCACTTTTACCATAAATGGTAGTAATAAAGTCTCACCTTCCACTAACTCATTCCACTCATCTTTCATTTAAAACTAATATATACAAGTGGTACCCTTATTTCACTAACTTTTTTTCACCCACTTTTCTTAACATTTCTTAAAATCCGTGCCGCCTATGAATGAGACTCCTAATGGCGGACGGAGGGAGTACATAATAATAAGTTTTTTTTATTTTCTTTCAAATTTTCATTTTCATTTTCCTTTTAATTAATTTCATAACCCCATCTTACTCGCACTTCCCATCTTCCAAAACATCCGTGGCCACCAATGTTTTAAAAATCAGACCGGATCGGTCGGTTCGATGAACCGGTAGGTGGTCCGGTCTGGTTCGCCCTATAGAACCAGTCACATGTTCAACCACCATGAACCGTCGAAATCGACCGGCCGGACCGGTCTGGCCGGGAACCGAAAACCGGTTTAAATGCTTTTCAAAATTTAATTTTAAAATTTCAGCCTTGGTAGGGGTCAAACTCAAGACCTCATGGTGAACTTACCAACAATTCTACCACTAACCACAAGGACTTTTTGATAGAAATATGAGCATAAGTTAGTTTTATATATTAAACACGAAATATTTTATTTATATAAACTAATAATTCGTGTTAAATAGCAAAGTAATTAGTAGTGATATTTAATTATCATCCACTTTATATATGTATAACATTGTTTTATTATTATTTGTATAATACATATATTATGAATATGTGATTAACTATACTTAAAGTGTACTACTATTTGATTATATACTATTTACTCAACATATATTTTTAATTCATGTTTATTAATATATCTTTATGTATAATATTATTTTGCGCATTAATTTTTGAAAATAATACTATAAACTTATTTATTTTTATACATAAACTATTAAAAAAATTTATTTACAATAACTTACTAGTAGTATAATTTATATATTTAATCATATTTATTAATAAAATAATTAATAAAATTCTATCACTCACTAAACTTTTATAGGTGGAGGTGTAATGTTTTTGGGATATACTAAAAATATTTGGTATATTATTTAATTATATATATACACATTTATAATGAGTTGTGATCAATGTCGAACCAATTTTAAAGACCGAACTAGAGACCAAATCTGGGCCATTAGATCTAGTTTTTTTGATGAGATGTGCTGCTGTGAAAATTTTTTCTGCTTCATTACTAGCCCATTTTACTTCATTGTATAGGTTTATTACTTCATTCTGTACCTAATACCTTGAAACTACAACATGTTTTTACTTGCTTCCAGTAGGTTTTGAAATGATTCAACATATGTTTCATTCAAATTCATTGACGTGGGTTTTTGCTTGATTAACATTTAAAAATGCAATTTATTCAAGTGAGTTTATTACTTCATTCAGAAACGTTATTACTTCATTGGATAAGATTTTTACTTCATTCCAGTAGGACTTCAAATGTTTCTACACATACTTCATTCCAATAATTTATTACATTATTCCATGTGTTTATTAAACCAATATTAGCGTCATGGCGGTGGTGATAGATATTGTAGAGAGAAAGAACGGCACGCGACGGCGAAACCACATTTACGTACTGGAATGAAGTAAAAACCTACTGGAATGAAGTAAAAACCTACTAGAATGAAGTAATATATTCTGGAACGAAGTTAAATCTTCGTAACATGTTAGTATGACTTATTTACCTTCGGATGAATTAAAATAGGCTCGTGATGAAGACGAAAATAGTTTATAAATTTCTGTATCTTATCCATAAAAAACTAGATCTAAAAGCCCTAATTTGATAGGGTTCGGTGATTCGGTCTTTAAGAGTGGGTTTGTGGATAATGTGACTCCATTTATAATAGTATAACGATTCGACCAGTGATTAAATCGGTTGGACCGGTTGAACCATGAACCAGTAGCTTCACCGGTTCGCCGGCCGATCCGATTTTTAAAACATTGGTGGCCATAATTGATAAAACCAATTTATAAAATTAAAAAGCAATACCAACAACTATTACGGAGTATTTCAGGGATTTGGATCCCCTGCTGTGGCTCCAAGCACAGCAGGGGCTGCTGTTACACACAGCAAATATTTTAAAATAAAAAAATTTAATATTTTATATATTATTTTAATATTATATTTTAATATTAAAAAATTGGCTATACGTAACAGCAGCCCCTGCTGTGCTAAGCCACAGCAGGGGATCTAAACCCGTATTTCAGAAACCTGAATACAAATATATTGAAAAATCAATCAATAGATATTGCAAGATAGTGTAAACCAGTTTTTATCACGCTCTTTATTCCTCGCCAGCTCCCTCTCGTCTAATCTACTCGGAAATTGAATGAAAAATGTAAATAAAAATAATGCAGTAAATAAATGGATTATTCCACTAATAATAAAATAAATAAAAAACAATTTAACTTCAATAAGCTATAAACCGTCGGATTGGTATCTATAAACATCTATAAAAAGTACTTGTTCATATATTTTGATTTGTTTTTCATATAGAGTAAACTTTAAAAATAGTACGTACTCTATCTTTGCGTTTCGCACAAAAATGATTTTTAATCTTTTTGTTGTATTTTTTCCGTTCTAATGTAGGTAGTTGGGACATTTCTTTGGTGTACATGATTAAAGAAATTAATATGTTAAATGTGAGATTTTTTTTAATTGTATTTATTTATTTTGTTGGATGTTATATGTATAATGCTATAGGGGTATCAAAAATGATATTACAATAATGTACTAATCAAGATAATGTACTAAAGTCGATATTTACGCATACGTTGCGGGTATCTAAAATGATATTTGTAGTACGTAACTATATACATATGATATTATAATGGAATGTGGGTATGTCCATTGATATTTTTTTATGATATAATTCAATTCAATTCTAACTTTCAACAACCATTCAATATATTGAATCCACCTAACGACCAACCAACTCATTCACAAATTACATTAGATTGGTGATATAATTAACTAATTAAGTAATATTTACTATATTAATGAAGTCAAACCATATTTTATAAATTATTAGACGAATTTCATTTGGTTATAATCATAATTAAATTACAGTATTGATAGTGACAGTTTTACCGACAATAATTACAGAGTTTTATGAACAAGTACAATCTCAAAATCAAAAACAAATCAAACTCGAAAACTCATAATCCAAACCACAACCTCTTAATCTTCGCGCAAACTGCATACTCAATTGACATATGAGTTACAGTGGTCGTGGAAACCATTACCATCGTTGGAATCCATGGTAGCAGATGGGAGGGCGAAACGGAGTGTAGAAGTGAGAGATGAACCCAATGTGACATGCCATGGTCATTTCTCGAGCCTTTAACTTATAGACCAAACACCTAAAATTACACTGTTGACACATGATACAAAACTCTATCTTGTAAATATAGAATACATTGCTAAGAAAGAATAAAATTCAGAAGAAACAAGAAAAAAGAAAGAAAAATCCAAAATATTGAAAATAGACATCTCTGCTATGATGACAGTACCTCAAATTCTATCGGATATGGATCCTCTGAAATGCACAGCAGGGGCTGCTCCTCCTCACAAACTATTAAAATAATATTATATTTATTTAATTTATTTATTTAATTAATTTGATTATTTTATTTCTTTGTGAGAGACAATAGCCCCTGTTGTGCTGAAATTATTAAAATAATATTATATTTATTTAATCTATTTATTTAATTAATTTGATTATTTTATTTCTTTGTGAGAGACCGCAGCCTGTGCACTGAGGATCCATATCCAATTCTAAAATTACCCTCATAGGACTTGGAGGTCATTCAGAAATCATCAAGGTGAATTTTAGTGACTAGCTAGATACTAAAAATAATATAAAAAGCATTAGAAATCATTTTTGATAATGTATATTTTTTTAAGTTCGCTATATAACAAGGGCGGACTCTATACCAAAAATAAATCCATTTAAAAAAAAAAATCAAAAATTTATTGATATTTTGTACATGTTAGTATATAAAAGCCCCTAATAATAATTTAAATTAGCTGAAAATTTATTTTAAATAAAATTTTTAAAATTTAGCTCCTACTAATGTTCATTTCTACCATACTCTATTATACTCATATAACTATTGTAGTATTGTCCACAGGGGCGTAGCGCAGTTGGCAACGGAGGGACAGATCTTGCTGCAATATAACTATAGTATAGTATCATTTAATTCACAGAAAACGTTAATTAAAATTAATAGGTATTAATTATTATAGATAAAATATAAATATAAATATCACTCAATAACCAAACTCGACTGTATTTTAATCTATACTAATATAAAAGGCGAGTTTTGACGCGCTTTTGAATTTTCATAAGTTTCGGGTATGCATTTAGATAGTTATAAGTATTGGGCAAGAATGTAATAAATCTTCCATAAATAATTACATTCTCATGACACGTAACATATAAGTTTACTTGAATATTTTGAAAGATAATATGGCCAATCAACATTTTTCAACAGTTATAAACTAATTAAAATTATTTAATTCAGGCAACCATTAAAATGTAACGGCTATACAATAATTAAAATTGTTCACTCTAGGTCATCATTAAAAAAATATGACTGCCACAAAATAAAAATTGTGGAAACTGACTAATTACACTAAATAATATGGCAATTACTATTGATACAAATCGAACGCCAAAAGCAGGCATTTAGCATTTAAACTAGCATTTACCCGAATTCTTTCTATTGTTGCAAAATTTAATTTTGACTTTATTATAACATAATGACAAAAATAGTGGCAGCTGCCGTTATAAATCCATAATGACGGATGGTTACTACATGAACTAACCTCTATAAGCTCAAAAACTTACTCAACAAATCATTAGAGGATCAATATTAGTCTATTTATAATTTCGAAAGTTGTTTCATTTATATTTTTATAATAATACGTTTATTTTAAACATTATGATTTTAGGTTTCATATGATACTTTTTTCCATTTCATAAGATTATTTTACATAATGAAATAAGTAAGTATGAAGAAAAATGGATCGTGCATCGCAGGTGTGTGATACTAGTGGTTTTAAAAATCGACATTCTTCCACTAAAAATAACTTTATTTAATAATATAAAAAAAAATTGGAAATATATAATCCGAATTAACATAAATCGATTAGGACGCTATTAAGTATTTTATTTGACGTTTTACATTATCAAGGTTAGTAGAATTAAAAATGTTGTATGTATTCATATGTGCATTCAATTCATAATTAATGTAGGATAAACTAAAAAAAAGTCACTTTTTGCATTAAAATCATAATAAAATTTATGACATAGAGTATTTAACAATAATACTAATAGCATTCATGTTATTTTTCCAAAACCCTCCTTTTATGTGTATAAATAAATTTTATAAAAAGTTGATGATTGTATTAAAAATTTGTTATTTAAATCCAATCAAAGGTCAATAATCAGATTAAGATACATGGGCAGATAGCAAAATTTCAACATTTGGTGTCAATAAACTTGTTAATAATGTCTATTTTTATCTATCTCAACAATTTCAAACTTTTGTAATATAGTAAATAGGGATACATATTGTTAAAACTTAAAAGCGAGTTGTGATTCCCAAGCTACGTGTTTACATTTGAGCAGAAAAAAAGAGTTTACGATGGCAATAATATTCATAGCACGCAGTTTATTAGTATTTCAGTGGGAAAGATGAGGACGATGGCAATAAATAGAGCGACGAAAAGGACTTCACGAGAGTCAAACACCAATATTCTTCAGTCTTCACTATATTTAAGTGTTGCTAATTTTAATTCATCAATTTTCACTCATTTTTTTTTTCTCACTCCAACATAATGAGAGGATAACTGAATTATTAATTGAAAGATTCCGTTGACACACATGAATTTATGGGCACCAACTATGAATTAGTATAGTGCATTAAATGCAACGCCAGCTTCTGGAAATTGGCAGTGTAGAGCAAGAATGCATGCAAGGAAGAAAGAGAATCTCAGCGTGACCATGCCTTGAAGGAATATGCTAATAACTGACTGTATCACAGGAAGCGTGCTCTTTCTCTCTCTGTTTGTTGAGAAGTTGTGTCATCTAATGATTTCCAAATTTCTGTACTATTTCTATATATAGCCACATTCATTCATTCACTTGCATTTCAAAGAAGATGGAGAAATCCAAATCCGGCTATGGCAGCGACGGCGTGTTCCGATCGGTGCGGCCGCCGCTATCCCTCCCCACAAACCCCAACCTCTCCATCGTCTCCTTCCTCTTCCGAAACGCCTCCTCCTTCGCCCACAAGCCCGCCCTAATCGACGCCCACACCGCCCAAACCCTCACCTTCTCCCACTTCAAATCCATGGTCTCCAGAGTCGCCCAGGGCTTGCTCCACCTCGGCATCCACAAAAACGACGTCGTCCTCATCCTATCCCCCAATTCCATCCACTTCCCCCTCTGTTTCTTCGGAATCGCCGCCATCGGCGCCGTCGTCACCACCGCCAACCCCGCCTACACCGCCGCAGAGGTATCCAAGCAGCTCAAGGATTCAACGGCCAGGATGATCTTCACGGTCCAGGAATTGCTCCCCAAGGTCATACACTTCGGCCTCCCTATTGTTCTGCTCGGTGATTCCAACCATCATGTTTCACGGGGAATCCCTAAAATCACTCTGTTTTCGGAGCTCGTGGAAAATGAGGGGTCGGTGGATATCGACGGCGATTCGTTCGGAATCAAACAGGACGATGCAGCTGCGCTGCTCTACTCCTCGGGGACCACCGGCGCGAGCAAGGGCGTGCTTCTGACGCACCGGAACTTCATCGCTGCCACGCAGATGAGCACCGCCGATGTGGACAGGCTCGGGGTGGTGGACAGCGTGTTCCTGTGCGTGCTGCCGATGTATCACGTGTTCGGGCTGGCGGTGGTGCTGCTCGCGCAGCTGCAGCTCGGCAGCACCATCGTCTCGATGAGCAAGTTCGACTTTGAGTTGTTGCTGAGGTCGGTGGAGAAGTACAGAGTGACGCAGCTGTGGGTGGTGCCGCCGATCATACTGGCGCTGGCCAAGAACGCTTTGGTGGAAAAGTACGATATGTCGTCGTTGAAGCATGTTGGATCAGGCGCTGCTCCTCTCAGCAAGGAGCTCATGCAGGAATGTGCTAAAAAACTCCCTCTCGCTGATGTTATGCAAGTAATTTTTCCATCATTCTACTTTTATTTTCTTCTTTGCTGTTAAGTAGTACTCCACTAGCATTGTTATAAACCAGAATCATGTGAATCATGTGGTTCACAAGCAAGTTAAACTACTTCAAAGTGTTTAGATTGTAAAGGTTTGGTAATTTTTAGGCGGAGTTGGCAATAATAGTCTTAGTCTAGTTTGACATAAATTTACTGCTTGGTTTGTACTCTGATGAAAAAAACTGCTATTTAGGGGTATGGGATGACAGAAACCTGTGGAATTGTTTCTGTGGAGGATCCAAACGCAGGGTCTCGACATTCTGGTTCTACCGGCATGCTTGTTCCTGGAATGGAGTGTGTAATAGCTAGCGTCGAAACATTGAAGCCTCTTCCGCCCAATCAGTTGGGGGAAATTTGGTTGCGAGGACAGAATGTAATGCAAGGTATTCTTACTATTAGAAAACTACTTTACTTATATATGTTGTGTGTTTGTGTGCTTCATAACAAGCTAATGATTAGTTAAACAGAGCAGCAAATATTTGATAGTAGTATTATCAAGAAAAAGGCAGATGATGTTGTGCTTAATACAATGAATCTTCATTGTTAATGTTGTACTATTCTTTTGTACCTCATCAGGTTATTTCAGGAATCCGCAGGCCACAAAGGATACGATAGACGAACAAGGTTGGATGCATACGGGAGATCTTGGATACTTCGATGAGGATGGCCAGCTATATGTTGTTGACCGAATTAAAGAGCTCATCAAGTATAAGGGGTTTCAGGTATTTACTCTCTGTAGAAACATCATGATCAGAACTCATGTACCATTTTATGTATCAACTTTGAAATAAGGGAGTAGTACTCTTAAGTTTGTTAACCGTCCTCTCTTGCTAGGTTGCTCCAGCGGAGCTTGAAGGGCTGCTCGTTTCCCATCCCGAGATATCAGATGCTGTGGTCATCCCGTGAGTCATGTCATCTTTAGAGATGTTGTAATTGCAACCTTGTGTGAGAATTGCAAATTCGGGTAATGCTTGATTATATTAATAACATTTTGATGTTTGGATAGATATCCGGATAAAGAAGCTGGTGAAGTCCCAGCTGCTTATGTTGTTCGGGCCCTTAACAGCTCACTGTCTGAAGAAGACATCAAGAAATTCATTGCCGATCAGGTACATGTTTTTAGGTGTTGTAAGAAACAGGGAAGTCTTGTGCTGGACTATATATATATATATGACAACTAATAGTTCCTTAACTAATTTCATATATAAGGTTGCACCTTTCAAAAGATTGAGGAGAGTTACGTTCGTGGACAGTGTCCCGAAATCGGCTGCAGGGAAAATACTGAGGCGAGAACTGATCGACAGCGTCCGGCGTGAAGTCATTGGCAAACTCCGATCAAAGCTGTAATTTCTTTTATCATTATTTATATTCACAGTTTCCGAACTGGAATATTAGTATGCTCTGATCACCATATATTTCGGAATGTGAAAATTAAATTTTCATTGTAGTACTCTTTTCTAAACTTCTTTGAGTGAGAGTGACTACATAAATATGCTTATTGAGTTATGGTGAATAAATAGACTTTACATTGGAGTTTTTTTTTTTTTTTTTTTTTTTTTTTTTTTTAATTTGAGGTATTTTGAAGGGCAATTTTATTCTAGCTTTCGTTTAGTTTCTCTTTCCAATGCTTAATTTTTGTGATTCTGTCGTTCATGGAGTAATTTATATCCAGACTATAACACTATACTAAACTTTCAATTTCAACCATCGTCGAATTCTCTAAAATCAGTGCATAGATTAATTGCATTTGCCATTTGTATTTCCTCTAATTCCATCTCCGATCTTCAAATGTGATTGTCTGTCTCCGCTCTGCAAATGTGATCGTCGTCACCAGAGAATTTGTGCACTTCTTTCTCCCCATAACCGATTAACCGCTTCCAAAGCGCTTGAAATTGCGTGGGTTGATGGTAGCTAGTGTATGCACCGGGTGTAGCTCAAAGTTTCTCTATCCACAACAAGTTCATTTTTGCTAAAAGTGATTAGTTTATCCTACTTTTACTTATCTTATATTTTTACATAAAACTCCATTTTAAAGCATCTATAGTTGGTTTGGTGTGGGCAGTAGTAATACACATCATGATTCATTATTGCAATTTTTTTTAAAGTTGATTTTTTTAATAAAAGTAAATTTTATAAATATAAGTTATTAGTCTAATAAATAAGTTATCATTCGAATGTAAAAAAATTATTCTTCTAATATACGGATAAGAGTTACTAATGATTTTATGGTTAAAAATTAATCTAAAGAGTATAGTTATTTAAGTGACAATTGATATTTTTTTTAAAAAGCATGATAGGAGTAGTATAAAATAAACATGTCAGCAACTTCACGCGCAAGAACCTTATTCAAAAGTAAAAGGGACATCATAGTTGATTAAATAAAATGACTAAAATGTGAAATATTGGTGATTTTTAATTCTGGACTAAAAGTTGTATTAACACGTTATGAAACAATGAAGTTGCTAGGATTTGTCACAAGCAATTTTGTATCATCAAAAAATTAAATAAAATTGGAATGGGTCTATCAATGTCAAATCCGGATTTGAACGCGCAAACACGATACAGCCTCTAATAAAAATTCTTACATCACGTGAAATTAGTACTGTATTAATAAAAAAATATAATATCAATTAAATTTCATGGAATCAAGGGCTCCTAATTTATATGGTGCTAGAGTATTAGTAGAAGAAGGTACTAGTATTTTGTATTTTTATCATACTTAATTTGCTACTAAGTATTATTCTATCTGTTATACAAGAATATACACTATTTCCTTTTTAGTTTGTCTCACCGTACATTTTAATTTTAAAAACAATTAAATCCATTTTCAAGAATCAATATTTTAATTATATTTTTTATATTTCTCTTACTTTAATTAGCAATTATTTATTAAAATTCGTGTCTTCCTAGAAAATTATGAAGTGAGTACTAGTACATACTTCTCAGTAATTGCATAAAATTCCCCTAATGAAGAATTATAGCTATCTAAATGAAGCACGTAAGCTCACCGTCAAAGTAAATCCGCACCTTTCATTCGTTGCCACGTGGCGCACCTCCTCCCTCGCTCACCTCTATATAGTTACGACCACCAAACCCAAACCCTTATTCACGCATTTCTCTTCATTCCAAAGCTGCCGCACGAAGCTTTGGCCGAGACTAAAGGAAGCCTTGCCAAACCCTAGATCTCGCTGCACCTCTCTCCAAAATTCAAGGTAAATTTTCCAGGGCTGCTTCTTTTCACGCGATTTTGCGTTTCTATATATTCGATTTCGAATTTCTTCTCTTTTGTGGTCAGAGAATTGAGTTTTGCTTTGCAGATGGTGTCTGATGCGAGTAAGAAAAAGGCGGCTCAGAAGAAGGCCGCGGCCGCCGCTAAAAGAGGGGGTAAGGCCACAGCATCTAAGGCGGCTGCGGCTGCGCCTGAGAACGGTAGCAGCAATGTTGATAGTCTGGCCAGCGGAGTTGGGGATCTTGTCATTTCTGATCGGACGTGTACCGGTGTTCTCTGCTCCCATCCTTTGTCCCGAGATATTCGGGTGAGAACTCGATCCCCAATTTTCTATTGACTGCTTTTTTTCTTCTTCTAGGAATTTTTACTTTTTCAGTTTTTAAAACAAAGGGGTTGCTGTTTGTTGATAAATTTTCTTTGCGCGACCATCATGTTTGTATTTTCTCTGGATTTATGACAAATCCTTCACTGTTTGTGCATTATTTATAGTACATGTGAATTTATGTACACATAGACCAAAAACAGAAATATATCCATCCGTTTCTCTTATCTGCCTTTTCCCCACTCATTTTGAGGCTTAAATGAGGTTTTGAATGGTTTGTTACCGTGTCGAGTAGTTATAAAGTTAGATTTAGTTATTCAACTGTGATTTTGAGACTGTCATAGCCCCTCAAATATTGTATGAAACTTGGAAGCAGGCTGTAGCCGTCAAAATATAATCTACACCATCAGATTGCACTGTATAGTTTTATGGGTTTCTACATGTTGGAATACTTTTGATAATGCCAGTGGCATAACAAGTAGGTGAATTATGGCAATTTGACTTCCTGACATCGAGTTTGTGACATTAGTATCGTGTTAATTGGCACTTAGAGTATACAGAATATGTCATTAATTAGACTAGGCCTAAAAAGAAAATAATTAGCATCACATGATGCTCCAATAATATGGATTCTTTGTCTTTTTTATGTT
Organism: Salvia hispanica; assembly: GCF_023119035.1. Taxonomy (NCBI): domain Eukaryota; kingdom Viridiplantae; phylum Streptophyta; class Magnoliopsida; order Lamiales; family Lamiaceae; genus Salvia; species Salvia hispanica. The sequence goes on from NC_062969.1 coordinate 23,199,063, forward strand.
TTCTGGTGAAGTCTCATGTTTAGTTTATTGTTGCTAGCTTGGTGCACCTAGATGAGCGCCTTGTCTATCCAATAAGTTCAACCTTGTAAGGAATGCTCTGTAGTAGGTAACTTGTGTACGAATTGTCATTTTTTTAACCGAACAACAATATTTATGTCCAAAATTTTTGTATAATATGTACCGTCTCTTGAATGCAATCTAATAGAGGGTTTTTTATTGTGTCATGCAGATAGAATCTCTTTCCCTGACTTTCCATGGCCATGATCTCATAGTTGACTCTGAACTAGAACTGAACTATGGCAGGTAATCAGTGTTCCTTGGATTATAAACTTTCTTATTTATATGATAATTTAACTTGAACATTATGTTTGCTACCTCATCTTTGCAGACGTTATGGTTTGCTTGGCTTGAATGGCTGTGGAAAGTCTACTCTTCTTGCTTCCATAGGTGCCCGTGAGCTTCCGATTCCAGAGCACATGGATATTTATCACCTTTCCAGAGAAATCGAAGCTTCTGATATGTCCTCGCTTCAGGCTGTTATAAGTTGTGATGAGGAGCGATTGAAATTGGAGAAAGAAGTTGAAATTTTGTCTACCCAGGTATATTTCATTGCTAAAGAATGGTTTTTATTTTCTTTCTCATAATAATTGCATTACTCCAATATATTTTCATGTCTTATATGTTGTAGGATGATGGTGGTGGAGAAGCCCTTGAACGCATTTATGAACGGTTGGATGCATTGGATGCAGCCACTGCTGAAAAACGAGCTGCTGAGATTTTATTTGGTCTTGGTTTTACAAAGCAAATGCAAGAGAAAAAGACACGCGACTTTTCTGGTGGCTGGAGGATGAGGATCGCTTTAGCAAGAGCTCTCTTCATGAATCCCACTATATTGTTGCTTGATGAACCAACTAATCATCTTGGTACGCTCAGTAGATAGTATGACCTTCAAAGTATTTATGTGGCCCCATAGACTCGTGACTTTTTGGTTTATGAATGTATCATATCAATGTCAGCGTTGCTCCTTTTTCTTTATATCATATCAATGTCAATGTTGCTCCTTTTTCTTGTTGTAGTTTTTAACTGATCGTGTCAATTACTTGGTTTCACTATTTTAGCTTTCTCTTCTAATTTTTTATCTTAATTTATTCACTTTTTTATGTGCACAGATTTGGAGGCATGCGTCTGGTTAGAAGAGATGTTGAAGAAGTTTGAGCGAATTCTTGTTGTGGTTTCACATTCCCAGGATTTCTTGAATGGAGTTTGCACGAACATCATACATATGCAGAGTAAGAAGATAAAGCTCTACTCTGGAAATTATGACCAGTATGTCCAAACCAGATCTGAACTTGAGGAGAACCAGATGAAACAATATAAGTGGGAACAGGAGCAGATAGCGTCAATGAAGGAATACATTGCACGGTTTGGTCATGGATCTGCTAAGCTTGCCCGTCAAGCCCAGAGTAAGGAGAAAACTTTGGCGAAGATGGAACGGGGTGGTCTTACGGAGAAGGTGGCCCGAGATAAAGTCCTTGTTTTCAATTTCACTGATGTTGGAAAGCTCCCACCTCCTGTTCTTCAGTTTGTGGAAGTGAAGTTTGGTTACACACCTGATAATCTCATCTACAAGAATCTTGATTTTGGTGTAGACCTCGATTCGAGAGTGGCATTGGTTGGACCTAATGGTGCTGGTAAGAGCACACTGCTAAAGCTGATGACAGGGGATCTGGTTCCTCAGGATGGCATGGTTCGCCGCCATAACCACTTGAGGATTGCACAGTTCCATCAGCATTTGGCTGAGAAACTTGATGTGGAAATGTCAGCTCTCCAATATATGATGATGGAGTATCCTGGACATGAAGAAGAGAAGATGAGAGCCATAGTTGGAAGGTTTGGGCTAACTGGCAAAGCACAAGTGATGCCTATGAAGAACTTGTCTGATGGGCAGAGGAGCCGCGTGATCTTTGCATGGCTAGCTTGGAGGCAGCCACACATGCTACTGCTGGATGAGCCAACCAACCATCTGGATATTGAGACAATCGACTCACTGGCCGAGGCACTTAATAACTGGGATGGTGGCTTGGTTCTTGTTAGCCACGATTTCAGACTGATAAACCAGGTTGCGAAAGAGATATGGGTGTGCGAGAATCAGGCAGTGACTCGGTGGGAGGGAGACATCATGGACTTCAAGCGGCACTTGAGGGCGAGAGCTGGTTTGTTCGACTAAGGTGAGATGGTGGCGCACGGGCTAGTTTTCCTCATCATAGCTTTGCGGCTCAGACGGGTATTCTAGTGGGCGATGATGCTTGTGTAAGTCGCGCACTAAGGAGATAGATGTGAAATGGGTGCTGGCTGCTGTATTCTCTTCCTGAGGCAATACCCTGGCGTCCAAGCGGCGGAGGTGTCTCCTCCCTCCCCACTAATATGTTGATGTATTGAGTTGTCATTGTCGTTCTTGAACCATTTAATGTTTGAATCTAGTATTTTAATAAACAATATAATGACTGCCATCTCATTTGTGTGCTTTTGGGTGATGTCCTGAAATTATACCACTTTAGCTTCATATTATTATATCGGGATTCACGTTGTAGGATGCATATTCTTGGTTTAAATTATGCGAATCAGTTATATTATTATAGTGACACGTTTCGATTCGAACCTTGTTTTGCAAAAATGATATTCTTATTTAGTACTTTCACGTTATTTTCTTACTTTACATTATCTCAATTTAAACTACTCCGTATTTATTACTACTTGAGATCATTAAGACTTAAACGTCAGGCATGAATCGCATGATTATGTTCAAATACGGGATGAAAGTATATATGAAAATACAATTAGTAGTTATGGAAAAAATGGTTGAGCATCGCACATAGCTAAGGGTGTCTCCACCGGCGGTGGTCTCGTTCGCCCGTCGGCGACGTCCGTTCGGACGTCCGCCGTAGTGAGCGGGACGTCCGCCCACGCCCGTCCCGAGTGCCCCTGCCATGGGCTCGCCCCTCGTGTCGACGTCCGACCGGACGTCCGCCACTGTGGCGAAGGTCGGACGTCCGACATTTTTAATTTTAATTTTTTTTAATAAACTCTATAAATAGGACTCCCCCAACTTCATTTCATTCAATTTATGTAATTTTTTTTAATTATGTAATTTTTTTAATGAAGTTTTCGAATTTTTCCGTATTTCGTTTTGACGTATTAATAATTTCGTAAATTAAATAATTGTGAGAAGGGCTAATAGAAGTCCTAGTGGGAAGTCCTAGTGCAGTGGGAAGGACTAGTGATGTGGCAGTGGAATGAGAAGGGCTAGTGCTGACGTGACAGACAATTTTTATGGGAAGGGATAGTGGAGGTCCTAGTGGGAGGGGCGCCACCGGAGACACCCTAAGACAATTTCATGAAAGGTCACTATAAATGGATTATTAAATTTAAAGGCAGACCAGACCCTATTATCGAACAAAAATACTGTTGTAGTTGAAAAGTGTCGAATTTTAGTGGGGTGAACTTTCATCAATCTCTTGTGTGGTCTAGAACTGAGGACCCTCATGTTACACATTCTTTAATCTCAAACCGTAATTCATGTTTTTGGCCGCCTAATTATTTGTTGGCAAATGCGTGTATATATCCACCAATATACTAGTCACAATTAGAATTTAGAGTGGATACATTGATTGTAGTGTAACTACTTATGATTAACTATTCCTATATCAAGGCCAAGTAAGTATACATTTTTTGCTTCCATTCTCAAACCTTTTTTTTTTTTTTTGTATTTTTCTTCGTTTCAATTTTAATTTCAATTCCTTATAAACCTCAAATTTCAAACAAGTATTCTTTATTGCATCAATTTAATAAGAGCTAAAGGTGACAGTGGTCAATTTAATTAAAATTAACAATATCTTAAATAATAATAAAAAAATAGTGGCAGGGTCTTAATCCTCTCTACCACCAATGGCTGTCTGGCCTCCAAAGAGCCTCATGATTCACTTCACACATGAGGTGGAAACGTGTAAATAGGAAAAAGTGGACATACGCAAAATTTTGGTAAGCTTTTGTTGCAAGAGATTACATTCATAGAATCTTACATCATGTGAATTAAACTAGTTATGGTATTGTTGAATTCTGTCTGCGTACCTTACATTTTTTCCATACCATCTATAATTTCAATGATCATCTCGCACAATTGTTTTAGGAAAAATTATAAAAAAATCATACTAAAATTAAGTTAATTTTCAGTTGATCACCCAACTTTCAACAATAGCCAATCATATAGGAGTAACAATTTTATCTATTGTCTCATAATTTGGCATCCTATGTGTCTTTATTTTTTATATGTACTCCGTATTAGGACAAATTTTCTATTGAGTGGCCAAAAAGTAGACAAAGTAAAAGAAAATTGCTTAAGACGACATGATGGATGCACAAATTTTTTGGCCATGTGACAATTGAAAAAGAGTGAGTTATAATCAGTTATTTTTAGAGTTGTATTAATCAGAAATTGAACATACGAAAGCTTTTGTGTGCAATTTGCCCAATTTTTAATGCAGAGAAAGAGGGGTTATAATTATTTGTCGTGTAAATGCACAAGTGGTATAGTTTTTACATGAGTAACAAAATTTTCTATTTTCAGAGAATTAAAAAAGAGATTCCATCTTTACCTCGTCAAAAAAAGGCAACAAAATGTGACTACATTCAGCGATGACTGGTTTTATCTGGGATTGTTGGTGCTTTTACTACAACGTGAAACGCAACGAGAAAACAAGGCCTTTCTAACACGAAATTGCAGCAAAACAAAAACAACAAGGCGATAACCAACCGCCATCACAAACAGAATCACCAAATTCTTCCACTTAGAGTCGCTGTCAACCGATACATCGTATACGTTTTGGAGGGCCTGATAACCTGATAACGACCTCACCTGCCCCACCGCGAACGACGTCCCACTGTACTCGTTCTCCAAGAGCCCCTGCATCACAATACACAAGCTCGTTCATCCTATCCGAACCAATACAGGGAAGGGTTTCTTCTAATTAAAGAGAGCATTGTACGAGTTGCACTGTTTAGTGTTTTCGGATCAAGAAAAACGGATCTCAACATTACCTGGATAGAATAAGTGTGGAAAGCGACGTATGATGTAGGATACATCCATACTGCCCGGGGCAACGCACTTCGAATCCTAAAGAGTCCGGCTGCAAGCATCATTACCATCTGAAAGATGAACATTGGCGTTTCTTAGATGGAAATGAAAAATGTGCAGTTAGACGAGCTCAATCCGCGTAGCTGGATGCACCAACTTACATGTATATTCACCAATATTATGATGCTCCTTAAAGTGTTTCGGCAGATAGTAGCAACGAGTAGCACCAGTCCATCGTTAACTAGAAGGCACATGAAGAAGTTGAGGACAAAGTACAGCAACAAGCTGAAATCGTTCCTCAGCCCGACTAGGAAATAGAAGACCAAACTCGATGAGATGGAGAGGAGAAACAAGAACGGGATACTTGAGAGTAATTGTCCGACTAGAAAAACTGATGTCCCAGAGTGCTGGTTTGCCTCTTCACAGATGAAGATCTGCGCGATATAGTTATTACATTAAGGAGGTGTTTACTTGGGTGATAGATTAGACAGATGAAAGTAATGCAGGCTCATAATCTACCACAGGAAAGTAAGGAAACTTCAATTACCTTGATGTCTTTGAGCTGTGCGGGGACACCAGCTATGCTCAGAAGCGATGTAAAAGATACGAATAAAAATATAGCTCCAACTCTCGTCTGCAATTAGAAAGAAGCATTAAAGAGAGTAGCATAAGTTAATAAGTAGAACTTCGCATCACACCTATTTCAATTAGGATTGCACAACTTGAATTGTTTGTTGGAATAGACAACTTACCCCGACTGAAGATAGCGAGTGCCCCAAACCAGAAAATACCGTACCAATACATAGTGCCAGAAATATGTATATAACTAAACGAAGCCAATAGTATTTCCATTCCCTAGACATGATCAACAAAGATCTCCAAGTCAGTATTGCAATTTTGGTGGCGCAGCTTGCCCTGCCTTTGCTTCTGAGACGCGGACCCTCCTGCAGATGTAGCAAAACATTAATTAGGAATGTAACTGAAGCTAAGATCACATTAACTATTTGCTCCGTGATATCAAAGATCGCTAGACAAACAGCAACTATCTCAAGAATTACATGTAAACTTCGTCTACGTATAGTTTTGCGTGCATGATCTGCCCATCTACAAACAATATCTAAAATAATTACACAAATATAGTATAAAGTAATTTTCTTTTCAATAATGAAGGGGCAAAGAATCCAGCTCCAGTGCTTAAAAATGGAAAACCCTATAAAAACAACTTAAAAGGAGACAAAATATTAATGTGAATCCTTATAAAGCAAGAATGTTCGTCCGAATAATTTCTCCACCTTGTCAGTGAGCTTCAAAATCATAGTCTCGACAGCAGCAGCATCTGCAGATGATTTATATGTTGCTTCAAGAGTGCGTATCGCCACAGCAGTGTCCATATTAACTGATGAAAGCTCCCCATGGTCGTCCTGTTATAACATCGGGCTTCATTATAAATACACCACATAGAACATGCTAGTCTGAAAAGACTCCCATGAATGATCTTTAAATCAACTTTATATAACGGTAGGCATAAGAAGACACCGATATTTAACAATATAGTGAAACGGATGAACAAGAAAATTTCACGAGAGATTTTATCCAGCTGTTAGATCATTCGTGCAGTGGAAGGCATGAGAAGAATACCTGCCAGTTTTTGCACATGGCAATAATCCTATCAAAATCTGTATTTATGGCTCTCAGAAAGTGATCGGAAGGACTTTGCATGATTGGGCAAGGGAATCCAGCATTCGAGAAATGCTACAGAAACAAGAAAATGAGTAATTATATCTTAATCCAATGCTAAAATGGAATGTTAATAAAAAAAACCTAATACCGCAAAAAGAAAGCCAGCAATATATTAACTTTACCAAATCTGACAGACTACTTATAAGGTAACATCCTTATTTGTGGGCAAGGTATCCAATTCTACTTTATCTGGAATATGTAAAAACACCGCAATAAGTTCTACTAAACTTATATTCAGGTTTGTTACCTGCAAACAAGCAAGGGTTTCCCCGAAGAACAATGTGTTTCCATTAGAGAGAAGACAAATTCTATCGAAAAGGCCAAACACTTCTGTACTGCTCTGGTAAATGGTGAATATTAGAGTGCATCCCGTGCTTGCAAGCTTCTTCAAGGTAACCATCATTAAAAGTGCCGATACACTGGACGTGCCAATGAATTTGTCAGTAGTTGAAAGACGAGTAGGATCTTTCAGTCAAACAAAGACAGAGATGTAGCAAATAAGCATGAGCAATATAGCATAGCTCTGACTGTGACACACATCACCAGTGCAAGGATAATTCACTAGATTTGGGATAAAAATTGAAATGAACCTGTCAAGGTGATACAGAGGCTCATCAATAAATAAGATATGTGGTCTCATCACGAGCTCCCGGGCGATTGTAACTCGTCTTCTCTCACCACTGCGTAGACCCTTCATATAACAGTGCCCCCCTATGAGCTTATTTGCATAATCCCCCAATGACATGGCATGGATGGCATCCTCCACCGCACTCCTCTTCTTATAAAGTAAGCCCGGAAGCTGAAGCAATGCTGAGTAGTAAAGGTACTCTCGCACAGTTAATGATCCAATAAGAGCGCTTTCTCTTTCAACAAATCCCTAATGCAAAGCAACAAAATTCTAAATCAACCTTCAATACCATGAAAGTAAAATAGGACCAACATGGCATGTATAATGGTTCCATCTTGGCAATTACTTTGACTTTTGCAACCAAGTGAGTCGCGTACATTATTAATATCAAAAAATTAATCTTTTTCAATATTCAGTTATACAATTATTTGTTTCCAGACAATAAGATGATCATGAACAATGAGTTACCCTATATAAGATGAAATAGGTTCCAAGAAACCATATCATGAGAATTATGGCTTAAAAACAACTCACATATGCTCCATATGGCAAGCGCGATTTGACACCATTAATAAATATCTCGCCAAAAGTTCTAGCAGAATCAGGCAGTCTCCCTGAATTTCAGGAAAAAGAGGAAAATCACATTTATTCGATAATACAACTAGTTCGTAAGGATAAACAAATGAAATGGCATTAAAGACACAAACCTGCAAGAGCCCTTAAGAGCGTTGACTTGCCCGATTTGGCGGGACCCATGATCACTGTCATTGTCCCCGGGAATGCATATCCATTTGAACTCTTAATGACCTTATCAGAGTACTTTCTTTTACCCTTTATAGTAACTGTCAAATCCTTCCATGCAATTGAGGCCCCTGCAGTCTTTCGTGCAACATTAGCCCCCTCGGGCAAAGGAGGTGATGGAAGCGAGCCACTATTGATCTTCGAAAGGGAAGGGGAGCCGGGAGAAGTAGCAGCATTAATTGAGTCAGCTCCCCCTTCGTCCACCTTCACTTCAATATCCGTGTCTTCCCAGTCAGGTGAGTCCTCAAATGAAATAGGTTGTCTAAATGCACCCAGTTTTCTTAAGTAGAAGAAATTGCTTGAAGGCACCCTACTTGCTGGGCTACTAGCTTCAGATGATGAGGACCTATAGTGATCTGATTGGGATTGTATTTCTTCCATCTTTTCAAATCCTAAGGTGCTTCTAAAGTTCTTTGTTTGTCATATACAAGCCTAACAAACTAAACACTTGCCATTAAACTTTCAAGAATTAATCTCTCCAACAAACTAGTCTTCAGCCTTTCATCCCAACCTCGAGTAACATCAGCTAGCTGAATCAGCCTCAGAAAGCAATCAGAGCCAATAATTGCATATGATGAAACACTGTTTCAAGCAGCCATTTATATATCATTAATAAAATCAAACTTGAGAACTATAGCATACAAAGCTTTACATATAATATACAGTTTGATTGGAGGAAATCATGCCCCCTTTGCTTGCCACAAAGTCCAGCTGAAATTCCAAGACATTTAAACATATTTTTAATATTGTGAGCACAAGAATTCAAGAGCTTCTCATAAACTCCTTAGCAGAATAATTAAAATGTATAATCCTCATAAAGCTCAAACCTTTTCCTAATGAAATTAACCAAGTTGTCACTTTAAACAAGTATCAGAACTTGGCACCCAATAACACAACGGTTCCCAAAAAAAATCACAAATGTGATGCGAGAAAAAAAGATAAAGCCCACAAAAATAACAAGCAGCAGCGTTTCTAGGATACCTCAAATGCTCTTAACGAGAAGACACCCTGCAATTGCAGCAAATACTTGCAGAGGAAGAGAGATCAGAAATGAGGTAAAGCGAGAAAATGCACAACGGTTGGATCTGGGTTCTGGATTTTTGCATATAAGTGAGGACTCCAGTGAGGAAATTATAATGGAGCCAAAACAAAAAGAAAGAGAAAAGAAGTCCAGCAATGAGAGAAGTTCACCGCTTATAAAAAGCATTGAAATTTTAAATATTTATACAAAAAATGTTCTCTTCATTATTTTTAATATTTTCTATATAAAAATATTTAAAACTTAAATACTTAATAGTACTATACTTTATTTATGTTTATTATTTTTTCTAAGCTGTATATTATAACTAAGATTTATAATGAAAGGCCGAACTTTCACCGGTAATTGAGAGTTTTCGGATCACCGACGTGCATTTTGCAATGTCGAGAGGCCTAGGTGACCAGTCTTGACCGACCTCTGTTGGAATTACTCTTTTCTCATTGCCACTGTGTTCGCAACGACGAAATATTCTAAGCCTCAATCGCGAATTTCAGGGTAAAACAATTCACCATCAAACTTCTATTTACTTCTTTTCTATCATGATTAAAACATTGGTTAAGTTAACGTTCATTTGTCCCAAGTCTCCATATTACGTGTCGTTGTTGCACACTCATTGCACGCCATGCTCAAAAACTCGTCACCACCAAATGGATCTACAAAAGGCGGAAAATATTGCTAGGGAAAATTTGAATTAAGAATATAAGTACTCTCTGTCTATAAAAAAAAATAGTTCTATTTTTTCAGCGTAGGAGTGTTGGGGGTAGTTAAATTTATAGATAAAAAAGCTAAAATATAGTATTTGAAAATTTGATACTATCTCCATTAAAAAAGTGGAAAAGATCATTAAAGATTGCAGTATTAATAGTAACACTTTTGACCCCCATTTATTCCGGGCAATGTGCCTTTTGTTCTATTTCACTTAGTTTTTGAGTGTTCATTTGTCTACCATTTCAAATCGTGAATATTGCAAATGGAGTACTACTATTCTATTTTTTAAATTTATATCTTGAACAAGCTATTTGCGCCAAATCATGCCTGTCAACAGAATATAACTACAAATAACACACAAGTCGTTGTCAACTTGATTTATTGGAATTTTCTTTGTCTTAAAAGAAGCATACATTAAGTCCTACACTATAATGATCTACTATAAATTTTTTAGTATATACTACTATTGTATTACTTTAAATTCTAAATTATTCTATTTGCTTTATCAAATATCTTATTAAACTTTAAACTTTGTATGATATTTTTATATTCTTAACTAATTTTTTGGCTCTCGAGAACTTGACATAGCTTTTGGATACCTCTATAAAAGTTTTATTTTTTAAATGGATGACACAAAATGAACTTGTTTTGCGCTCTAATACTGAAAAACGATGAGCTACAACAATATTCCAAGGCCAAAAAATGGACATGCTATAAAAGCAATAGTTTCATATCTAATTAAATATTTTTAGCGTTTGGTGCTCGAACATCGGCTCGAGGAATTTTCGCTACCCCGTCTTATCCTGAAAACACAGAGACACCTTACATTCTTGAACCGATAATTATCTTTGGGCTAACCTAACATGCTCCGTCTCTCGGGAGAAACAAGGGGTAGTACGTGAATATTCACCTATTGTCCATTGACTATGCCTTTAGGCCTGATCTTAGGCCTTGACTCTCCGTGGACGAATCTTGCAGAGGAACCCTTAGGTCTTCAGGGGAATTGGAGATTCTCATTGATGTTTATATATTCACGATATTTATATATATTGTTGTTGGTTTAAAAGTTATTTATATAAAAATGTTTGTCACCTAGGATTTATATAATGTTTAATACTACAACTGTGTATCTTAAAGTATGTGTTGTGACATTCTATAGTTTTCAAATAATTGTAAGAGGCGCGGTAGTGTGTAAATGAGTTCCCTCTTTCGTAGAAGTAGCTTTTTTAGTGGGGTCTGAACATGGTGCAAGCCAGTATAAGTGTGTAATTGAAGAATGGGAAAGGGTAATTAAGAGTAAAATAAATGGATAAATCATTAAATCGGTCATAGGTAATTAATGTGCAAGAATCTTATCTTTTAGTATATTAGTAAGTGTGTAATTGAAGAATGGGAAAGTGTAATTAAGAGTAAAATAAATGGATAAATTGGTTCTTCAATCCAATTAAATACACAAAAATGGGAAGCAAAATTATGAGGGGCATTAGTTTACAAGATTTGCTACTATTGATAACTATGATTGGTGCATGTAGCCAGAATGCCAGCACACAATGAGGATAAACTTCTCTTTCTCTCTCTATGCTTATATAATCAAATGTTTCCTTTCTCGAGGAATATACATGCAAGTGGTTGTTATGTTTGTTTTTTTAGGCAGAAGTTTGTTTTTGTAATTTTTTGGCGGTGGTGAACCGGAATTGAATCTATTTAGCATTAAAATTAAGTGTGCTAAATATATCAATAATTCGTAGGTTAATTTTTCTTGATTGTATGGCAAGTTTGAGCGATGTATGGTGATGAGTTGGAATAATATGGAAGATTGGTGAATGTTTCCAACCAATTACAAACTGTTAGCGATCATTGTTTCTTAATTAGGCTTCAAAATCATTGTTGTTTTATAATTGGATTAAAAATGAAAAATATGATGGATGATATCAATCGGGCTAACCCGTTCGGGTTCGGGCCTGCCCACTCGGGTCGTCGGCTATTTGGGTGCAGGCTATTCGGGTTATGGATTTTTCGGGTCATAAATTTTCAACCCTAACCCTAACCCTAACCCGTCGGGTTTTGAGCTAACCCATCGGGCTATTTGGGCCTAAAAGCTTTCAAAAATAATCTCTTGTATCAAAATTTTCTTCTATAAAATGATTTTAAATTTTAGATACTTTTTTCTTTTTAGTTTAGAATCATATAAAATCTTCAAATTTTCATAGTTTTCTTCAATAATACTTGAAAAGAATTGGAGGATGAGGTGAAGGAGGATTTTAAGAGGTTTTTATTTATTTATTTATTTATTATTTTTTTTTTATAGAGGATCGTCAATGTTTGAGTTTGAGTTATGGCTAGTTGCCGGCCAACTTCCAGAGCTGGGTAATGTCTAGTCAACTTGCCCAGCCAGTTGCCAGCCAACTTCCAAAGCTGGGTAATGGCTAGTCAACTTGCCAGGTCCACAGGGGAAATTAATCCCAGGTTGCGCCTCCCAGTGGTCGAACTCGTGACCTCCAGGATATGGACGCGGTATCCTTGCCCCTTTACCGCTAGGCCAAAGGGCTTGGATTAAGGAGGATTTTAAGAGGTTGGGCGGCGTTGAGGTGCTGGTGAGGATAATGGAGCAGGTTTTGGGGGAAAATTCGGATTTCGCGGTTTTTAGGGCTTGCGAAAATGAGGTGGCGGTGCTGCGTCACATTCCGGTTTCCGACGACGATGAGCAGATTCTGCAGGTGCTGATGAGCTCCAATTGTATGAATTCGATGGTGATTGTGCTCCAGCGCAGCGGCGCGGAGGAGTGCTTCCTCGAACCCCCTCACGAATTCGTAACCGTCGTCGCCGTTGTTCAGATTGGCTTCTTCTTTGACGATTGTGACGATCCTCGGCCTCAATTTCCTTTAATTGGAGATCAATTGATCCCGATTGTTGCTGCTCGTCGTCTCCGATCCGGCGAGGAACACCTCTTGCGGTAAATTGAATCTCAAATTCGCTGAATTTGGAGTTTAATTAATCGTTTTATTCGATCAGTTTCCATGATGATAATGTGGAGTTGATGATCTTCATGATTAGAAGTAACTAAACCATCTAAGATATGTCTAAGTTCACTGTTCCAAAAATATGTGATTGTTTTGTCAATTAAGATATTTTTAATTTGCTGCCAATTTCTTGTGTTTTTATATTCTTTGAGTAGCTGCATTATATCAGTTGGATATTGTGAAGAATTCATGAGCTTACTTTTTTTTAACGTTGTTGCTCATCTGTATGGAATCCAAAGCTCGCGCAGTCGTGGTCAGTTAATGCTTTATCATGTAAACATATCATGCGTGTTTCCGTTTTCGGTTTCGCAATATCCAGAAAGTGGAGAATTTATTTCGGTGAAACCTGTTGACATTTTGCTATAAGTTGTTGACATTTGATATTCTGGTTGTTGATATGTGAATTATAAGTGTTATTTGTTAGTTGTTGACATTTTAATACGAGTTGTTGACATTTGATATTCTCGCTATTGATATGTGAATTATAAGTGTTATTTTTTATCTTTTTTTGCCAAATTTTTTTGGTTTTAATCTAATCTAAGTATGTTGCCCCTCAATTTCTATATTTGGGTTTGGATAATGGGGGTTTTGGGAATTTTGTGGTTGTTCGATGGATTAGGCTTGGTTGTTTGAAGGGTTTGAAAAATGTGGTTGTGTGAAGGGTTTGGAGGTTGGGGTGTGGAGGGGTTTTGGGGGGTTTGGGTGGATCGTGGTTGTTGTTTGATCGGAGGGGGGGGTGTGGATGAGTATTGAGGTTGTGGGTTTGGATGTTGTGGTTCTTGTTTGATCTGGGTATGGGTTTGGTTGACTTGGTTTTTTTTTACCCGGATTCGTGGTTGTGATAATTCGATTTGGTTTTTCCCTTATGATGATAGTTATGTTTATTGATTTTCTGTCTTGATTTTGTATGGTTTGATGTGTTCCCTTGATGATTTTGTATGGTTTCCCTCTACGTGTTCCTTGATGAATTTGTTTGTGTTTCTTGTTTGAGTTTGATTAATGACCCCCCTTGTTCTTAGGTTAGGAGGCTTTTTGTCATGATTTAACCATCTATCGAGGGGTTTGGCTTTAAAAACCATACAAATTCATTATAGAAACAATTTCACATTACAAGTCCCCCTTTACAAGATTAGGAAGGGGGTTTTTTGAGATGGACCCCCCGGCCCACACAGGTTTGGGTTTTCCAATGATGAAAATTTTCGAGGGGTTTGGAAAAGCCCCTAAGGGTTTGGGGTTTACAAAATGACAAAAAAGGGTTTAATAGCATAAGCCCCAATTAAAACTTACAACCCTTTTACAAAAGTATGATTTCTCATCCCTTTTTTAAACACCCTTTCCGAAAAGATGTCTATTTTTGGTACTCATTTTTAAATTTTTGGGGGTATCCCCCGGGTTTCCAAAAAACCTTCCCCTCATAGCATCGGTGTCCCCTCTTTGTTAATTTTCTTTATTCATGTGTAGTTTTGCTTTCCCCCTTTCCCTTAAGTATCTCGGGTTTGCATAAAACCATTTTTCATCTATGTGTACTACATTGTGCATTGTGTGATATTTTAACATACCATTGACTATGAGTGGTTGAATATGGCTGAGACCCCATCTCATTCTTGCTAACTTGTTGGAGACAGTGAGTAGGGGCTTTATAGCATTTGTGTATGGCCTGATTTGCTCTTCTTTCACAAACCTAGCCACTGTGCTCTTGCTTACATCAAGTTTTGAAGCAATCTTACGGATGTTAGATCTCTCAAGGACGGAAAGATCTCTATACTTGACAGCATTAAGCTGGAATTTATCTTTGTGCTCATAGCCCTTAACTCTTTCACTTATGTGCACAGGTACACCACTCTGAATTTGAAGTTTTGCCTCTGCCCATATTCTGTGGACCGTCTTCCGGCTTACTCCAAACTGTTTTGCTGCCTTTTCAATAGCTCCATATGGTGCTTCTTCTGCCTGGCTCGATTGCAGCAGACTTTGAGCTAGCAGATTTTTGGTGGTGTTTGGTATTATGCGTGACTCTCTTCCAGCAGGCTCCTCCATAGCCCAATGATGAAATTTTTCTGAGGGCACTAGTTCTAAAAATCACCATTTGTAGTTGTAGCTATTCCTTTTATAGATAGGTGTAGCTTGAGTTTCCCTCAATTATTGTGTGTATGAAATGATGTTCCCTCCATTAGTTTGAATTACTTTCCCTCCTAAGTGTGGTAGGTTTTTGGGAAATTCCCTCTCAAAATGTATGGAATTAATTAGAATGTCAGCACCTATATTTTGAAATGCAGAGGCCAATTTGGAGTTATTTACTCATACATTGAGCAAGTTTTGTTGTTGTAAAATTGTCTGCAACTGTATTTAATCAATTTTCAGTAATTTTGCTAATCTCATTTTAATTACATAAAATTGGTTAAGTATAGATGTTAATTGTAAAAAAAAAATGGATGTAAAATTTGTTAGTTTTCCCTTTACACCTCAATTTAAAAGAAATGATTAAAAGAATAGCATCAATGTGGGACCCAAACTCCACTACACACCTTCATTTAATACAAAGTCAAGCCAATTCTTAAAACCCGTGCCCAGTTAAACTGGGACGAATTTTTATGGACGGAGGTAGTATTTGTTAGTTGTTGACATTTTAATACGAGTTGTTGACATTTGATATTCTCGCTATTGATATGTGAATTATAAGTGTTATTTTTTAGTTGTTGACATTTTAATACGAGTTGTTGACATTCGATATTCTCGATATTGATATGTGAACTATAAGTGTTATTTGTTAGTTGTTGACATTTTAATACGAGTTGTTGACATTCGATATTCTGGCTATTGATATGTGAATTATAAGTGTTATTTTTTAGTTGTTGACATTTTAATATGAGCTGTTGACATTTGATATTCTGCCTATTGAAATGAAATGACGATAATACCCCTAGTTGACATAATATACTTGCAGTTGACATTTCGAATGAAGTGGCTGAAAATTGATCTCATTTCTCAATTAAGCTAAATAATCTCAACCTAACAGAACCCTATGTTGATATTAGTATATCGGGATTCGGCCCGTAAACAACAAGGGAGTACCAGGCTGGTCTTCTTGTGAATGCCCACACCCTAATTAGATGGCCCGTAATGTAATCCAAAATGGCCCAAGTCCATACTTTGTAGTGGGCCGCAGATATACATATGTTGACATTGTAATTTTGTTTTAATTTGGGACGATCGAAATGCATAATCACAATTTACGAATAAACTAATCCGGTAAAGTTGTACTCTTATATGAAAGGGAACTAGTATATTTAAATTATAAGAATAAATTGATGTCATGTGTGTATATAAATCACAGCTTTACACGCTTTAACACTCAACGATGTGACGTGTATATTATTAATTGGATGTGAATTAGGAGAGTAAATTTATGTCACGTGTGTATATTAATCACAGCTTCACATGCTTTAACCATTAATTATGAGGAATTATTTGACTGCGAAGAATGGTTGTAGACTTGTAGGAGTATTAATTACGGAGTTGTGAATCGGCGGTAAAATTATTAGATACACGTTGAAATTCTAGTATAAATCTACACTAGATTCTGTCTCTCTTCACCGCCGTTAGTTCCTCCTTTTATTTTACCCCAATCCAAACAAACAAACATCATTGTGTTCTCCGATACTCGATTCTCAGCTAGCTCAAACCATGGCTCACCAACCCGACTCTGATTCGTGAGTCGGAAACCTAAATTCAATTCAGGATTCCCGCTAATTTTTGGTGAATTAATGCCGCTGATCTGACCTTTTTCCGGTACAGGAAAGCTGGGAAGAAGGACTTCTCGACGGCGATCTTGGAGAGGAAAAAAGCCCCCAATCGCCTGGTTGTTGATGAAGCGGTCAACGATGACAATTCCGTCGTCTCCCTCCACCCCGCCACCATGGAAAAGCTCCAGCTTTTCCGTGGAGATACTATTTTGCTCAAGGTTTCCTTTTACTCTCGGCTTTCTTCTTTCCTTGAATCGGGTTCCCCCTCTCCCAATTCTGAATGGCGCTGGGTTAGGGTTTATCTTTGTTATTCTTATAAGTTGAAATCATGTTGAATGGACTGATTGCGGTGAGTATGGTTCACGAATGGGATCATGCTCCTATAAGCTCATTTTATATATGGAGTAGTAAAATTGGGGAATTTAAAAAGGCCGAGCTGATTTTATATAGTAATATTGTGTTAATACCGATTTTGAACTAACCTATTATGGATGCCAATCTTGACTTCCAAGTCCAAACTCGGTGTTACTAAACTTTTGAGCATATTTCCAAGTGTATTATTTGTGCTTCTGTTTCACGGGGCATGGAGTAAATGCTTTTGGTTTAACAGAGTATTAGTACTTGGAACTACGATATTGGCCATCCTGTTTCTTATTTAGATGCATTTGATTGTTTTTAGGGAAAGAAAAGAAAGGATACTGTCTGCATTGCCCTTGCTGACGATACTTGCGAAGAGCCGAAAATTAGGATGAACAAAGTTGTGAGGACGAACCTGAGGGTTCGGCTTGGGGATGTTGTATCTGTGCACCAGTGCCCAGATGTGAAATACGGGAAGCGTGTCCACATTTTGCCGTTGGATGACACCATTGAAGGTCTCACTGGGGATCTTTTTGATGTTTACCTGAAACGTAAGCCCTTTAATGTAATAAACGTAATAGTTTGTACTACATGCTTCATGGAATATTAACTCCATCAGATTATCTCGTACTTCTAAGTCTAATGAGAAAATGATATTATCTGTGCAGCCTATTTTCTGGAAGCATATCGCCCAGTGAGGAAAGGTGACCATCTTCTGGTTAGAGGAGGAATGAGAAGCGTGGAATTTAAAGTCATTGAGACTGATCCTGGGGAGTATTGTGTTGTTGCCCCTGATACTGAGATTTTCTGTGAAGGGGAGCCTTTGAGGCGAGAGGATGAAGATAGGTTGGATGAGGTGGGATACGATGATGTAGGGGGTGTTAGGAAGCAAATGGCCCAGATTCGTGAATTAGTGGAATTGCCTCTGAGGCATCCTCAGCTCTTCAAGTCTATAGGTGTCAAACCACCTAAAGGAATTTTGCTTTTCGGACCTCCAGGTTCGGGAAAGACCTTGATAGCTAGAGCTGTTGCTAATGAAACTGGAGCGTTCTTCTTTTTGATTAATGGGCCTGAAATTATGTCCAAGTTGGCTGGAGAGAGTGAAAGCAACCTAAGAAAAGCATTTGAGGAGGCCGAAAAGAATGCCCCATCAATTATTTTTATTGATGAAATTGATTCCATAGCACCTAAGCGAGAGAAGACACATGGTGAAGTTGAAAGGAGGATCGTTTCTCAGCTTCTGACTCTCATGGATGGATTGAAATCTCGTGCCCATGTCATTGTTATGGGGGCAACTAACCGACCTAACAGCATTGACCCGGCTCTTAGAAGGTTTGGTAGATTTGATAGAGAAATAGATATTGGTGTTCCTGATGAAGTTGGACGGCTCGAGGTGCTGAGGATTCACACCAAGAATATGAAACTCTCCGAGGATGTATGGGCTGCACTTCTATAATGAAGAATTTCAACTTTTATAAATAACTAGATTGACATGAGCATCTTTTTGACGAAGTTAATGGTATTGCAGGTTGATTTAGAGAGGATTTCTAAAGACACCCATGGTTATGTTGGTGCTGACCTGGCAGCTCTCTGCACTGAAGCAGCGCTTCAGTGTATCAGAGAGAAAATGGATGTCATTGATTTGGAAGATGATACAATAGATGCTGAGATACTAAACTCCATGGCTGTTACAAATGAGCACTTCCACACTGCTCTTGGAACAAGCAACCCCTCTGCTTTACGAGAGACAGTAAGTGCATGTTCAGCTGAATGTTATGCCTATCATTTTATTCACTTGATAATAGTAAATTATGCTTGCTAATTGTCATAACTGATGCAGGTTGTTGAAGTGCCGAATTGCAGCTGGGAAGATATTGGAGGGCTCGAAAATGTTAAGAGAGAGCTTCAGGAGGTAATATAAGTTGCTAATGATGATCTGACTTTGCTTATTTGATATGCGATTGTTCATCTCAGTTAATCATAATCTGCTTATTATGTTGTAGACTGTTCAATATCCTGTGGAACATCCAGAAAAGTTTGAGAAATTCGGTATGTCCCCTTCAAAGGGTGTTCTTTTCTATGGTCCTCCTGGATGTGGAAAAACACTGCTAGCTAAGGCTATTGCAAATGAGTGCCAAGCCAATTTCATTAGTGTAAAAGGACCTGAATTGCTTACTATGTGGTTTGGAGAGAGTGAAGCCAATGTTCGTGAAATATTTGACAAGGCTAGACAGTCTGCTCCATGTGTCCTTTTCTTTGATGAACTTGACTCCATTGCTACACAGGTTATATACCTTCCCAATTTCTGAATAATTAGAATAGGCTGACTAATGTTTTACTTTCGATTATGTTACTGTAGTCTGGGCGGACTGCAAATTCAGTTTTCATATTTGTGAACAAATACAGTTACAGCTTACTGGCAAAGCTTTTTGGTATCCTTGCAGAGAGGAAGCAGTGTTGGAGATGCTGGTGGTGCCGCTGACCGAGTTCTCAATCAGCTTCTCACTGAGATGGATGGCATGAATGCCAAGAAGACTGTTTTCATAATTGGGGCTACTAACAGACCTGACATTATTGATCCAGCACTTTTACGGCCTGGTCGCCTTGACCAGTTAATATACATCCCCCTGCCAGATGAAGATTCACGCCATCAGATTTTCAAAGCATGTCTTCGGAAGTCACCACTATCGAAGGATGTTGATCTCCGAGCTCTTGCTAAATATACTCAAGGATTTAGTGGAGCAGATATCACCGAAATATGCCAGAGGGCTTGCAAATATGCCATAAGAGAGAATATTGAGAAAGTATGCTTTTCTTCCCACTCTTGTTAGCTTTCCCTTTTAACTTCTCTGGTTCAGGGTTACTGTATCCTACATGGACCACAATACTGGTTATCATTGAAGTAGAGTTATCCTTTCAGTTTTGAAAATTATGCATATTCCCATTACATATCAGTCAACATTAGGAAAAGTCCATCCACACTACTCTCTGCTGTGTTATTCATAATGTCAGTTGCTATTTGAATTGACTCAATTAAATTCCCTGATTTTAGGTGTTTGAGTAAGATTCTTAGCGGTGAGGTAGCTTATAACTAGAAAATATTGTGTATTCTGCTTCTTACGTTGGTATCGAGGACTTGATCCGAGTGATTTTGTGTTGGCGTTGATAATTTATGTTTAGTCTTTTGGCCTCTGGTATTTTGTGAGTTCAGCCAGAATGTTGCCCACTGGCATTATGCCGGCAAGCGACGTTATTGACGTTAATGTGTTTTTCAGGATATAGAGAGGGAGAGGAGAAGAGGAGCAAATCCCGATTCAATGGAAGAGGATGTTGAAGAAGAAGTATCAGAAATCAGGCCTTCACATTTCGAGGAGTCCATGAAATATGCTCGAAGAAGTGTGAGTGATGCTGACATACGGAAATACCAGGCATTTGCTCAGACCTTGCAGCAGTCACGTGGGTTTGGAACTGAATTCCGTTTTGCTGACCAACCAGCTGGGACTGCTGCTGCATCGGACCCCTTCGCATCATCTGCTGGTGGAGCTGATGAAGATGATTTGTACAGTTAGATGCTGCGAGCTATGCTTTTTTACTTTTGCTCGCCTCAGAAATTCAATTTCTGCACACAACGAGGTGATCACCACTTACGTTTATTTACAAAGAAAGCTGCCTAGACTCTCAGCAATAGTCAGGTGGCACTGTTCTCATATATTATGCACTCTAGATTCCCCTTCGCCTATGGATTTAGCTCCGTAGACCGAAGGTTGTCATTCTCGAGCAGATGAGTCTGTTGAATGTTTGGATGATATCAGAAATTGTTTTCGTTTCTACTCTGTTGCTGTGCCATTTCACGTTTTGTTTGTATTCAGGTTTGTTTTCTTAGGTATACACGATATTTGTTGATGTATATTCATTCGCTGGATTTTCTTTAAAATACTCCATATTTTTCATTTTCACATGATTTTCTCCAATTACAGCATTTCAAGTTTTTTTATTCAGTGATGTAGTTCTATCGTTTTCTCAAAATTGTTGTGATTGCATTAAAAGTTAAAGTGGTGGTGTATTAATTGCAATGTTTAAAATGGTGTGACAAAGTCAGATTAGCTTAGTGTTATTTTCAGCATTAATATTTTACTCAAATAGTCAAGACACCTTTGACGAAATACAAAATCGACATCGTGTTTTCGTTAAATCAAGTCAGCACTTAAATAACTGCTGGGGCCATTGTCTAATGTCTGTCTATGTACTGCTATTTCACCTGATCTTTTAGGTATAGAACAAATTGATAAAATTAATCTAATTTTACTGTCCCTGACTTTACTAATGGAGTGTTGTTGTAAATTGTAATGAAAGAAAAAGAGTGATGGAAATCACGTGTTCCCATTTACTTTCAGAATACTGTTTCCCGGGAAATTAAGTTTACATGAATATGAATATTTAATTTATCATCTATAAGTTATTATTGGTAATAAGTATAACGCGGCGCAACAATATTCAATTCGATGGACGCGTATAACTTTAATACTATCACTCCTCTTTCTACCTCTGCGATGCATCTAACATATTGTGATCACTCTTATTGTAATACTATAAATGAACCAACCCTATAATAGAATACCATCTAAAAAACATTTAATTATATATGGTATGGTACGATCGATGAAGCAAACGTGCCCCTACCAGAGTTAACACATAGTCAATAGGGCCCCCCTATTAGTTGAAAAATATTTTGATCAATAACAATCTCACATCATTTCTCCTTCATTACATCAAACCCAACAACTCCTCATTTCACAGCCACCCAAAAAAAAAAAAAAATTAAAATACAATTCTATAGACATACATGCATGCATACATATATAGTTTTCCAATGCGAAAACATTAGCACAAAATCTAATAAGCAGATAGAAATCATGCTTCGTTAATTCAAATCGATAAAAATGGCTATGGTGCTGTGGGCGGCGGCGTCAGCTGGCTGCCGGAGCAGTTGGACGACGAGCCTAAGATGTGGTAATTGACGTATCGGCTCGGGGCGGAGGAGCGGCGGGACCCTTTTGGCATGCAATTCTTGATCGCCTCGCGGTGAAAGGCTTGCTGTCTGTGGTTCCTGAATGGAGTGGTTATCTCATCTCGCGCTTCCACCGGCAGGGCTGTGGACGGCGCGCTTTGTAGAATCGGCAAGTGCCTTGACATTGCAGGAGAGAAGAGTAGGACAAGGACGAGGAATACTATGTAGATTATGTTTGTAGACATGATTCGATTAATCTCTCTATAAGAAGAGAAAAAGATGGAGAGAGATATGTATATGTTTGATGGTTTATATGGAAAATGAGATGAAATATGGTTGCTTATATAGGGGATTCAACAAAGGCATATATGTAGATATATGAGTGCGGTGAGGTGTGTATAGGTAGACGTCTCTTTCATAGTCACACCTCCAATGCGTGCTTATAATGTTTTTTTCTACTGAATTAAATAAATGCTATCTACTGTATAGTGATAATTTGATTGTGTTTGGGGTTGGGGGTTTTAAATTTCAATAAATGCATACATATCATATATGTAGCCTAATATTTAGGTGTGACCCCTAACTGAATTACAACTGAGAAGAGCACAAATTTGAGTAATTTCAATAGTATTGTAAAAATATAATAGAATTATACTCCTAGTTATCTATATTGAAATCACTCATGACCATTCATACATTATATGGCAAGATATGTTTTATTTTTATTTTCCTTGTATTACCAGCTGAAATCGAGATGTAGATAGGTGGTGTTGGAATGAAGATGTGTGACGAGAGGTGAGAATGCTCGTGAATTTCTGCCAAAGAAATAAAGTCAAATAATTAATAGTATGCATGGAGGCATGCCTACTTTCTACTTATTATTTGTAATAAATTTAAGGGAAATTGGTCTCTAAAACCATGAACTTTGCTTAAAATTTGGTATTTCCCATGAACTTTGAAATTGGTATATAATATCACGAACTTTGCATTTTGTTTGGTATTTCCCACGGCATGTTTATTACTATATTTGACTAACTTACGAGGCTTTTTTATCATACTTGACACAATTAAATCAACGTGGTTTTCAACGTGACTTTTTATGCTACATGTTATGAACTTAAAAAGTGGTTTCAAATATTATAAAACATATCAAGGTTGCCTATATTAAATAAGATTTTGATGAAAATATCTTATTTGAGTGAGTTTGGGAAATACCAAACAAAATGCAAAGTTCGTGATATTATATACCAATTTCAAAGTTCATGGGAAATACCAAATTTTAGGCAAAGTTCATGATTTTAGAGACCAATTTCCCTAAATTTAAATACAAGAAATGCATTTATAGTAGTACATGGTTAGATTTTGTAGACAAGAGGCCCCGTTTCTGCTTCTCTCTCCTCAGTCCTCACTTCATGAGTAACTCTATGTTTTTATGGTTTTCACCATGTGCTGCTCTTTACTGTCTCTACCTCTCCACCAACTTCATCCATATGTTTTGTGCTCACAGCCTCACACCATATTAATTTTGTTATAACAATTACAACTAATTATTTACTTTTTCTTCAGGTTTCTACCTTTCCATCATGTATAAATGCATCATTACAATACAGAATCCAACTTCATTTTTAAGGATATTATTGTCAATACTTGCATAGTGGCGATCACATTTAATCCATCAATTCGTTGGTAGGAATCCTGTGGCCGGTGATTAAAAGGGCTATCTATACCAAAATCTGTCTAACCTTAGATCCTTGAGCTAGCTCTCTCACCTTGATCTAACAACAAAAAAATTGGAGTTAGAAACACTTAACTACTAATGAAAAACTACTTAAAATTATGTGAATTAATAAACTTTACAAGAGTTACCAGCAAGAGCTAAAATTTATAAGAGGCCATTTTGCATTTTATCACTACATCTGCAGAACACTTTCTTGGACAATTATATGAGTGCATATATGCAACTAGGTAACAATTATATTGACTTTTGTACAATCTAGTGATCTACTGTTTTTTATCTTCTTTTTATTAATTTTTTTTTCTGTTAGAGATAGACTTACCGAGTTTTAATATTATTGCTCTCAAAATTCATAATAGTACATACGTGTATTAATTGCCGTAATAGTATGTCACATGTATACACATATTTTTAAAAAGGATATGTATACAGTATATTGTAATACTACTACATTTGAACCTTATAATGAAAAAGATCTAGGGGCTTCAAATTATTGTAAGCAATAGGACTAAAACGTGATCATGAGCGAAAATATATAAAAGGGGTGTGGCCCCGAGTAACTTAATAGTAAGATGTAAATTGTAAAGGAAATTTAAAGGTTTTTAATTTCATTAAATATGCATTACTTCATACAGAGTGCACTTAATTATCAGTTAAGTAGTATCTTTCAATTTGAATCACCCACATTTGCTCAGATATGAATCACATTTAATGAAAAACTGTATTTTCGGTTAGACTAGGTCCAAAATTAAAAATATTTCATTAAAGTTCTCAGAGAAACCTGCCCCCTTTTAAAACGATATTGCTAAATTATTTTTGTTTTGCATTATCAAACTAAGAACGGTTTAAATGTGAACCCCAATGCATTCAAGAATTTTAATTTCTTCGACTAAAGTATCCAGCGTACCCTGAGAATTTGAAGTGATAGTTTAAGAAAAGAAAAAGGGAAAATATATGTAATTACGGTACTAACATAGTAGATTAACATAACATCCAAACTTGCAGGTTACAAGTACAAATTACAAAGGCTGTTTCCTTCAATTATAATTTTTCTCAAAGCTTTAATTTGCAATCATATTAAATGCGTTGTGTTATTTCTTTAATGTAAGGTTAATTTTGTGGTGTTTCATGGAACTGCAGATTGATATGGTAGATTTATAGTTGTTGACAGATGGCATAAACATTGAATCTTTTTGCATTTACTTTCGTGATAATTCGAAAAGGGTTTTTTAGTAAGAAATCGGGCAACTGTAGTTAATGTGAATAAACACACGCTGTAATATGTTGTAGTAGCTATTAAAGTGTTTGGTTGTGTTTTGTTGATGGGTTTTTATGTAGCCATAATTGTGAATTTAATTCTTCAATTGTATATATCAATATCACCGTTTATAAGAATGAAAGAAACTGCAAATGCGCAGTTGTTTATAATGGAGAATGAGTTGGTGAGAGTTATTCTTGTTTGAGTTAATTGAAGGGTAGCTAATAAGGAGGGATTTGATATAATTGGTGAGGTGAAATCTGGAGTTGGTTTAAGATATTATTAGTGGCTTACCAAAAGCTTTCATGCTTTAAATTGTTTGATGGATGAGTCAGAAATGATCAATGTTCCAAGTTATTAATGAAGGGCTGGCATTTGCTAAAGGCTTTATTTTGGACGTTTTTATTCTTGTAGTTTGGTGTGTTGTGTAAATAATGTACTGTACCTAATTGTTCACAACTTGAAGTTTTGCAAGTGGCAAAACTTGTTGTAGATGTTGGGATGAAGCTTGAAAACCATTGCAAAATGAGTTTGTTTTGTTGCACTAATTAAGAGAGATAAGATGTTGCTTATGAAGAAGTTGATACACTACACCTGAGTTTTAGTATTGTGTATGTGTGTGGTAACAAGTGGCATTTGTTAAACGCATTAATGTCATTAGTAAAACATTTTTGCTAACTAGGTGGTGTTATTGATGGGTTTTTACAATTGTACTGTATTGTTTTAGTACTCTCTAATAATTTTGTTATCTGCAAAAACCAGTGTTCTTTTGTCACCCTTCTTCTTCTTGAGAGCCCACCGGCCCATAGAGCAAGCATTTTTTTTCACTAAATCAGTACAGGCCCATCGTCTGCCAAATATTCTTTTTTATATGTAACGGTTACAGTAGGGGGAGTATTATATTGCTAATTCAATACCTAATTGCTAACTACAACTAAATAATAACCATTAGATATTCAAATTAAAACCTAGATCATCAAGCTCGAAATGTCAATACGATCAACAAAAAACGTGAATAAGAGTATTAAGGTCAATTTACAACAAATTAGTTGTAACTAATTTTTGAAAAATATCTCATAACTTTAAAACACATATAACTTTCTCGATTTAAATTATTTTTTCGCACAACATATGTTAAATTAAGATAATTTTGTAAGGATTCTAATGAGATCTCACTTGCATATGTTCCAACATCAAAATTTGAAACTTTTTTTTTTAATTTTTTCGTATTGCAGAAATGTTAACATAGTATATAAAATATGTCAATATAATATATGTAGAATATCAATATAAGCAATGTGTTAACATTCTTAAAGCATTTTGTTGACATTCTCAAAGCATTGTGTTATATTTTTGAAACACTGTTGACATTTTCATCCAAAACCCTAATTTGATAGTTTTTTTTTTTATCTTTTTCGATTTAATTAATAAAAACAAAAATCACATATGGCAAATTGTAGACCACAAGTTTTCTAAAATCTCATGGTCTTAAATTAGTTGTAGTTAGCAATTAAATGATGGGTTAGCAATTGATCACTTCCCAAGTAACTTATAAGTTGTTACACATTGATATTCTTAATTTCTTGTTAAGTAAATTTTCCGGATGATTTGTAATTTACAAATATTTAGAATTTGTTTGTTTGATACCAGTACTCCCTTCGTTCCATAGTAGTGGAGTTATTTTGTCATTTTAATACGTTCTAGTGAAGTCATTTCTTTTTTCAGTATTTTAGTTTTGCACGGTTTAAAAGTAAACCTTTATCATCACTCTTTCCACACCAAGGCATTCAAGAACTCTAAATCACAATGCGAATGGCTGTTTCCTTCAATTATAATTATTTCTAAAAGAGAGCAAACCATATACCACATCGGAGAATGAACAAGACTTGCAAGTGTATAAATGGGCTACCCCTACTCCATTAGTATGAGGTCTTTTGGGGAGTACCCCAAGAGCAAAACTGTGAGGGCTTTGCCCAAAGCGAACAATATCATACTAATGTGGAGTTCGGGTATGCACCACCGAGACCCAACAATTTCCCGAAGCTTTAATTAACCAGTAGTATAATTTCTTTTAGTAGTACTTACTGTTTTGTTGAAAAAATGCTTGGTGCTAGATTTAGTTGTTGACAGATGGCATAAAAATTAAATATTTTTTAATGTACTCTCGTTCTTGCAATTCTGTCTCTCCAGAACCAACTACGCTTTCTCTACGGGCATTGAATTTACACTCTTGTAATAATTTAAAAAGGGATTTTAGTAAGAAATCGGGCCACTGTAGTTATTGTGAATAAACACACGCTGTAATATGTAGCTATTAAAGTGTTTGGTTGTGTTCTGTTGATGGGTTTTTATGTAGCCATAATTGTGAATTCAATTCGTTTATAAGAATGAAAAAAACTAGCTACAAATTCGCAGTTGTTCATAATGGTGTCAGTTATTCTTGTTTGAGTTAATTGAAGGGTAGCTAAGGAGGGGTTTGATATAATTGGTGAGGTGAAATCTGGGGTTGGTTTAAGATAGATTAATTATTGGCTTACGAAATTCGTTCATGCTTTGGATTGTTTGATGTATGAGTCAGAAATGATCAATGTTCCAAGTTATTAATGAAGGGGTGGCATTTGTTGAAGCCTGAAGTCTTTATTTTTGGAATTTTTTATTCTTGTAGTTTGGTGGGCAGTGTAATAATGTTGTAACTAACTAGTCACAACATGATGTTTTGGAAGTGGCAATACTTGTTTTAGATGTTGGGATGAAGTTGGAAAATCATAACAAAATGAGTTTGCTTTCTAGCACCAAGAGATTTCTGCCTTTGGAAACATTGCCTATGAGTTTGGAGATAAGATGAAGTTGCTAATGAAGAAGTTGATACACTACACCTGTGTCTTAAATCCTAGTTAGTACATGATGCTGAATCTTGTTTTCTTTCTGTTCACTGCAAATTTGCTAAACAAAGGTGATTGCTTATAATTCAATTCTCATTGAATAATTTGAATTAGACCACCTACTAGTCTACTACTGCTGAATATGGTTTATGTCATCCATTTTTCCACACAGTATTTGTTAGGATTTCCTTTTATCTTCATCCTTTTGCCATGGTTTCATCTCTTTCTTTTGTCCTTCTCTCTGTATGTATGTGGTAACAAGTGACATTTGTTAAATGCATTAATGTTATTAGTAAAACATTTTTGCTTACTATTGTAAACTTGGTGGTGCAAGAGTTATTGATAGTTTTTATATTGTTAACAAGTGTTTTTTTTGTAACCTTTCTTCTTCCTGAGAGCCCATCGGCCCGTAGAGCGGGCCTTTTGTTTTCTTAATTAGGTTAGGCCCATTGTCGGCCCAAACTTGATCTGTTAATGCTCATATGGTTATAAGATCTTACAAATAACATTCTTATTATCCTAGTAAACTTTTATGGATAATTTGTAATTTACAGATATTTAGAGTTTGTTTGTTTAATACTACTATAAGATTAAAATAATTTTATCTATGAAATTCTTCAAAATATTATTTATTTTTTGATATATATTATCTACATTCACAACATTTAAAAGTACCGACACTTATTTAGCTAGTTACCGATAAAATTAAAATTGGTATCCTTTGATAAACTCTCTCTTCCTAATCATTCCATTTTCATCATATATTAACAAATATTAACCTCTTTACATTTGTAGAGATTGCCTCACAATAATTTATCCTTGATATGTTAATTTATTAATTATTTTTACACATAATTCACCACTTTCTTTCACTTATAATTGAGTAATAATGATCACTAACATTATCTACTCTCCAATCTCTTTTCTTAGAGTTGATGTCACATATTTTTCCACGATTTAAAGAACAAAAGTTGTTAGTAAAAATCCAACTGTTGAATATATATATTTCAACGGACATATCTATCTATATCCAATAACAGAAGACACATGGAGTGGAATCAAATGAAAGATTAATCCTTTTTATCATTTACTTAAAAAATAAAGAAATAAATCTAACGTGTTAAGGAGTTGAGCATGCCGGACAATGGATCTAGATTTACAAATCACAATATTTTAAGTTGATAAATCTTAAAATTTCCAAGCAAATTAAAGCTGTGCAATATCATTGCATTTTCCAATTTCCATCTTCTACCCATCGATGGCGCGCGGCATTAATGAGACTACCGATAGATACGAGAAAGTCAAAAGCCGATGACGTGGAAATTAGATAAATTGCATGTGCAGCTGATTTAGAATTGACTGTATCGTTAATTTTAATTAAAATCATTATTCGAATAAGACATTTAAAAAACTTATATTTAAAATTGTAGTAGTAGTAGGTAGGAACACAAAATAAGTCATAAGTACGGATGCGAATTGAAAGGCTATCATAATTAGAATCATAAAATGTGCAACAACTCATAGTAGTTGTTTTTATATTAATCACCATTAATTGCAAGGAATGACATATACGTATACGTTCTGGTCTATTTGTTTGTTAAGGATTGAGATGCAGTCGAGCCACCATGAGTGCCATCGTAAAATTTTGTTAATTGGTCCGACGACTTAAGTTAGCTCTACCTTCCATAGAGCATGGCATATATATTGGTTGTATTCAATGAGATAAAATTCGATCCCACAAAAGTTTCATTTCATGGATTTTATCAAATTTCGTTTCATGGATATATATGCCATTTATGTCTTGATCTTGCAAGAAACATGACATTAATGAGATCTGTAAGTAGGCGGCTGAATTTTCAGTTCATGATAAACTAAGGGGGTGTTTGGTTGACAAAATTAAATCTCATGATTAAATATGTATCATGTTTGGTTCATAAGATTGAACCCTACAACTTTTAATCATAGATGGATAGTCTCATGATAATTAGTCATAGTCTCCCCCTCCAACTAAAATAATCCAACAACTTAATTCTAAATGGATAGTCTCATTATTATTAGTCATGACAATCGAACGCACCTAAGAAAGAGTAGTAATACGTATGCATACATTGCATCTGACACAAAAAAATGTTGATGGATAAATATCAGGTGCAATTGTTAATATTATCCTTTATAAAGTTCATTGAAATGCCAAAAACAAAATTTCATTCGGAGTTCGATTATTAATGTAAGTACATATTAACAATTGTTCATGTGCTTCATATCTATGCGTGTACAGGGTTCAGTAATTGCAAAAACAGTGTTTTAGTGATGAATTGATGCAAACATTCGAGTTTAAGTGTTTGATTCTGTGTACACAATTCAAGTTTTGAAAAACTTGTTGTATCTGTTTAAAATTAAAACGATGTTGGAATTGTTAATCACTTAAATTCGATATAAATTCTTTAGAATTCATAGTAGTACTACTAGTACGTAGTATTTTTTTTACCAAGGGTTCTTTATTTAATGAAATGCAGCTGGATCTGGAAGATTGAAAAAAGAAAGGTCAAATTTAATTAAGTTAATTATATAAGAAACTTCGCCATTATTTGTGGGTAGCTAATTTAATGGAGAGTTGACTTATGACTATACACGTACTGTACATTAAGTAAATGTTATTATTTTTATTATATTATTATTCTATTTTCTCGTTACTATGAATAATGAAATTATTACAGATACAATATAAATTATTACGAAGGCAAAATCGAATTTGAGCACGTCCTTCGTGAATCGAATTTGAGCACGTCCACACACGAGGATATGTGAAAACCACAGCCAGTTAATTAAGGTTTATTAATACACCAACCTTACACTATGAGAGAATATATACTGTATTAATTATAATTGGATGCAATCCTATGAGAGAACATATACTGTATTAATCATAATTGGATGCAATCCTATGAGAGAACATCTCACAAAGAGGAAAAGATGATACTACAATTATATAAATTTAACTATAGGAATGTGATCAAATGAAAACTCTAAATATTGTACAAATTCAAAACTATGATCTGGACCATTGAAAAATATCAACAGATTACAAAAAAAACATCAACAGAAAAATGTCAACAGAATTTCAACGGCAGTCAATGATTGATGCTGTGTTGATATTGTGTTGATACTGTGTTGACATTAAAATCTTGAAATTTTACACTGTGTTGATATTGTATTGAAACTGTGTTGAAGCTATGTTGAGGAGTTTTGAGTTTGTACAATATATAAGTTTGCATTTTATCACTACCCACTAACTATATATATACCATATGCAAATAGTAAAATGTTGTGTGGGAAGTACTACTTCTGATCTGGTCCTCAATCGATCTATGTTAAAAAAGGAAGGAACTACTAATATTGTTTTGTACGTAAATCACGACAACACGCAAAATTCTTTAATATTAATTTCTATAAGCGTAAGCTATTGTTAAACAAAGGTGTTTATAGTTTATAGTACTCTCTCCATTTTTCAAAGAGAAAAACTTTCGAAACAGTACAGATTTTAATGCACCATTGATAAAGTAAAAGAGAAATAGAAAAAATATGATAGTAAACAATGGGTTCTGCTTTATTAGAATTTTTTTTTTCTAAAATAGAAATTTTTTATTTTTAAAGGACAAAATGAAAATAATTTTCATATTTAAAATAACAGAGGAGTATAATTTATTAACATCGAGATCGAAATAATATATCAATGCCTCTTTCTGAAATCATATTATACAATAAACAGTAAATAATTTAAAAAACATAATTAATTTAAATAGCAGGCCTCAGGAACAACAACGTAGAAACAGAAGTGACATTGATACTTGAAAATCTAGAGATATTCAGATAAACAATGTAATAGACGATGAAGTGATCAAGGAATATTGATTCCTTAACAAAAAATGGAATATTGCTCTATGCTCATACATCTGAGCTGCGACATCGTGCCGTGCGCTTGAGACGACAAACGACCAATAATTACAATTTACAACAAAGTCAAGGCGTGTGACGAGGAGATTAGAGAGAGCATGTGCATCAAGTTTAGTTGACTCCATATTTATAATTATTGTATATTAATATTATATAGTATAGTACAGAAATATTATATACGTACGGATGTGAATTGAAAGGCTATCACATAGTACTATAATTCATGTGCAACAGCTGATAAGTATATACTCCACTATCTTATTAATTAGGCGTAACATGTCTATTGTATAGAGAGTATTAGTTTTGACTTTTGACGGCCACTTGCTGTTATACATAATTCTTGAATCTTGAACCAAACATGGCATCATACAAGTGGGCTCCTATACTAATCCTTGTTGATCATCTAATCATATAATCATATCTATAAGCATATATAATCATATGTATATGCATAGGCGATCTATCCTCAAATTAAAATTGCTTCTGATGTCAAATATGTGAGGAGTATTTTTTTTTGGGAACGCAACTGAATTGTTTATCATATAAACTGTCTGAACAAGATATAATACCAATATATACAATTAAGTCTAGTTTTAGTTTATGAGAAATCTTAGTATTATATTAGTTGTTATGCTATAATTCTTGATTTCCAACTAAATTAGGAGTATCTTCTATCTTTGTACTTTAATGTCCTTGGATCGTAACAAGAAGCTGCTCAGCACAACTTGATATATAGGTGTGTATATCATTAATTTATAGCTTAATTTCGAATATGCCAAAATAAATGTGGGCTACCATTGACCGCTGCAAATATCAAAATTTTATACTCTGTATTGCACTATTAAGAAATTTTGGTTGACTTATACCCAATTGATTGATAACTATGTTCTTATTACTTATCTTAGCTGGCTATAGTTTAAAATTGATATGCAGCTCTTTCTATTGCTGATATACATTGACTTCTTATCATTTCGTTTGATGCCCCTTATAAATGATTATGCGAAAAAACGGTATTATTATCATTAATGAGAAATTTTGATATGATGAAAAAACGTTTAATGTTTGATAGGATAGAAATGAATGAAGAAATTTAAGATTTAAATTATAATAAGGGGTGATTTAGTAAGTAAACAATATATTCTCCGTTCAACAATAAGAGTCACTTTTGCCATTACGGTCCGTCTCACAATAAGAGTAACATTTCATTTTTACTATAAATATTAAGCAGGTTTCACTTTCCACTAACTTACTTCACTCACGTTCTATTATAAAATCAATATAAAAAATTGACTTCATATTCCACTAACACTATCGTCTAACTTATCCAATCCACTATTTTTTACATTTTTTAAAACACGTGCCCTTACCAAATGTGACACATATTGTGCGATGAATGGAGTAATTAACAATAAAATCAGTTTTAATATAAAAAATTTGAACTGATAAAAAAATTAAGGACATTATGTATGTTGAATTTATGTACGTCTATATCTTTTCTCTTTATTTGTATTGGAAATCAACCGTTTGTCTATTTTTATGTATTTTATTCGGATGAAATTAGGGAAGCTGTTTTTATGTTTGGTTGTAGGGAGATGTACCTATCAATCAACAACTTTCAACATTTTTTTGTCAAATTGCAAATAGTCTGCGCAATGGGTTATTTATCAGACCACAACACGTTCATAAACGAATGTAAATATGTACATACAACTAATAATTTCGAATAACCAACCAAACTTTATTTGTCACTCATAATTTCGAATAACCAACCTCATATTTAACAGTAATATAATTAGATATATGTAATCAACAATTACTGAAAAACAAAAAATTAAATACTACTACTCCGGTACTCACTATACATTACAAAAGTTAATTACACCTAATAAGTAGAATATGTCGTACGGATCAATAGGTAGAGTAGCTGATTACTCGTTTGTAGTATGGAGTGTGAAATATTCTATGGAATATGTTCTGTGAGAGTCTAAAAACTATTCAAACTGAGATATGGTCATTACTCCTGAAATCCAGTATACTATAAAAAGTCAATTTATTTTCATTAAAATAGGAGTATACTTTTTATATATATATATATATATATATATATATATATATATATATATATATATGATCATGATCAATTGAGATTATTTAGGCTAATTGAGAAATGAGATGCAATATCAGCCACTCATTTTTATTAAATGAGTGGTCCAGATTTTACCACACAAAAAATATTTTTAGATTAATTTATTTTGAAAGGGCAGAATGGTAATTGCAGGGGCTTATTCATGATCCTTCCGTCAAAACTCTCACTCTGAACATCATGAATCGTCTTCCACCGCCGCTGACTTCAGATCCTGTGCGCGAGCTTTGGTCGTCTTCCACGGCGGATGTGTCGAAGCGCATCGCCGACATCGGTGTGAAGGAGCATGTATCCAGAATTTGATGCTATTCGACAGAGAGAGCTATTTGATGCTTTGCGAGCGACGTGATTCGATTGCTGGTCCAGAATTCGCTAGAAGCATCGATTACTAGGTTTAATTACCTCCTAGTCTAATTCGCTTGCAATTCTTCCTCTGTAAAACTTGTTGTTGCCGATTTTATGAATTTTAATTTTAATTAATGTGAAATTTTACTGATTTCTGTAAAATAGAGGCATTTTGATACGTCTCTGTTTTTTTTTTTGCCTTGTAGTGCTTGTTGTGATGACTGTAGACTAAGTAGTTGTTTTTCCTTGATCATGATTTGATGAGTTGCTATTAACTTGTGTTTTTGCTATCAACATTTTTATGAGATTTTTGCTTCTGTTGCAACCATATTACCATATTTTTGCAGTAGATGATTCAATTGTATTGGATGTGAACTCATTTGAGAGATTGATTTTCCAATATTTGCTTTTGTTATAGGATTTGAATTTTTTGCAAGCTTAATTGTTGATTTGTTTATAGAATTGGAAGTATTATCAGGAATTGGATGTCAACAAAACTTGGATTTGGATTGCAGAATTTACCCCAAGAGAAGATGCCTCAACTTGTACAGATAATCAGGAAGAGGGATGAGCATTTGGCACAGGATGTCAATGAAATTGAGCTTGATATTGAGGCTCTTGATACGGAAACGCTGTGGGAACTTGATCGGTTTGTGACCAATTCGAAGAAGATGGTGAGCAAGACAAAGCGGCAAGCGTTGATGATGAACAACAATCTAGCTGCTCTCCAGTCCTGTTACTGATGCTGATGTGGTAAGTTAAATTTGCATCAAGATTTTTGTCTTTTTTGTGGTGTTTTCACTGTTTATTCATGTTGTTGGTAATGTTGTGTAGGGCGCATTGAGCGACAAGAATGATGATTGTGGCAAGATGATGAAACAAAATGATGAAGAAGATGTAGATATTGATGACGATATGCCAGCAACGAGTTTCCCTGTTGTTGTGGAGATTGAGTTTGTGAAAGAAGGTGTTGTTGGGCAGGAGAATGATGGTGTTGTTGGACAGGAGAATGATGGTAGAGGCAATGGCAGCAGTAGCTCAAGCAGTTCTGGCAGCTCAAGCAGCGATTCGTCATCCTCGAGTGGTATTGATACTGATTCTTCTTGCGTTTCTACATTGTGTTGGGGTGAAAGTATGGAAAACGGAAACAGAAACAGATGTTCATTCGTTTGAGCTTGTTTTTTACAGATTCTGATTCAGGGAGTTCCTCTGGTAGTGAGTCCGACGCAGATGATTGACCAATTTGATGATTGAACTTTTATTTGATGATTGAATTGAATGTCTGGCAGTTTTATTGCTTTTTCTTGCCTGTTAACTGTGATATCTCAACTTTGTTTTAGTTCATTTGATATTTTGGCTATTGATATGTGAATTATAAGTGTTATTTTTTAGTTGTTGACATTCGATATTCTCGGTATTGATATGTCAATTGTAAGTGTTATTTTTTAGTTGTTGACATTTTAATACGAGTTGTTGACATTCGATATTTTCGGTATTGATATGTCAATTATAAGTGTTATTTGTTAGTTGTTGACATTTGATATTCTCGATATTGAAGAAATGTTAAATGTACAATTTTTTTATTGTTGTTGGATGATTTATCAAGTATGAAAGGAACGGAAAATACGTAAAGAATTCTGCTTTTGAGGCAAATGTTACGTGTCTCTCTCTTTTATTTCTCCAAATTAAAGCATGAAATATTTTGCACTCTATTGTTTGGTAATATTTCTCATTTGAAAATTAGTTGCTAAGATTTAGTTATCTCCCCTTTTTAATATCAACTATGCATGTCAACTACCTATATAATCTATGTCAACTACATATACAATTAATGTTAACTACACACATATAATGTCAACTACATTTACAATTCATGTCAAAACCTAGTATAGGGAAGTAGGGATCGATCCCACAGAGAAGGATGCGTAAGACTCGTAATCAAGGATTTGGGAGTATTTTTGGTGTTGGCTGCTGCCACGCATTTTCTTGGGTTGAGGAAAATTAAAATTTAACTTGACTTGGGAATATTAGAAAGAAACTTAACCTAACAGCTAGACCTAGGAGATAAATCTACGGTGGGACCACATCTAAAAAAAAACAGAGTACGAAAAAAAAAAAATTTATTTTTTTTAAAAAAAAATTTAATTTTTTTCAATTTTAATTTTTTTTTTATGTCAACTACACAGTTGTTGACATTTGATGTCAACTACATAGTTGTTGACATTTGATGTGTAGTTGACATGGATTGTACACATAGTTGACATTATATGTGTGTGCAGTTGATATGATATGGCTTGTACGTATAGTTGACATGGTTTGAAAGTGTAGTTGACATGGCTTATAATTATTGTTGACATAGCTTGTAGTGTAGTTGACATGGCTTGAAAGTGTAGTTGACATGACATATAATTGTTGACATGACTTTTACGTGTAGTTGACATGACTTGAAAGTGTAGCTGACATATTACTTACTTTCAGAAACATCGCAGAGCTTCCACCAACATACACAAAATCTATTAGTCAATTAAAAAATTTAACAATTTCGACACAAGGATTCAATATCTCACAAATCTTATTGTTCCAATTTTTAGATCTACAAATTCCAATTCAGGAAAAATGAGTAAAATTGCAGATCTCACTACAAAATCCAACAAAGAGTAGAAATCAATGTTGTCGGCGAGGAGCTCTCGGCATCCATCTCGAGATCGGGCAAAACGTCGCCGTCTTCGATTCCGAGGAAGAGATCGTTGAAATCAATGCTATCGAGCAGAATGACGCCTAAGAAATCGGGGAACTCGGCAGCGTCGATCGAGAAGCCTTCCATTTCGCCTTCCATATCGGAAGGCGAAATGTCAACATCTTGTCAACAACTTGTATATAGTGTCAACAACTAAAACAATTCTTGTAATTAAAAGATAACTACTATTTTATGGCTCTGCACATCATCATCGTCATCATCAATATTGAGAGTGCTGCTTTTCACTCTATTCCTTACAAGATCAAGATGTTTTCCTCTCTCTCTCTCTCTCACTCTTTCTCTCAAATAGATCAATATGTTTCTTTCAGGAACCAAGAAGCTATGGAAATCTTAGCTCAAGAGGCAAACAGAGAGAGAGATTAGATATGGTAAGATATCAAGACCAATAAAAAATCAGCAGAATTAAGTAAGACAGCAACTCCATCAAGAACAATTTCAGCTCAAGAATAAGAAAAACAATCCACCAAAAAAATCCCTCATTGAAAAGAAAGGAAACATTTGCTAGAAAAACAGAACACATTCAACCATCACTATAAACAAGAAAAAAGAACATTTTATTCTGGAAAAAAATCGAATCTTAATAATTAGATTAGAGAGACAATTCACTCTAAACTTTCACACGCATAAACGCACACACCTTCTGAATCAATTCATCAAACACCTGGAGAATCCGATCGAGCTCCACCACCTCTGCCGCCCCCTTGCGCTGCTGGTGGCTCCAAAACGGCACAAACGCTCTCTTCACCTACTGCAGCACGGAGAAGAGCTCCGGCGGCACGCCCTGCGGCGGCTGCTGCTGCTTCGTGATCCACCACGGCGACAACTCCTCCCTCGAAGCCTTCCTCCTCTCCAACGGCTTCACCGTCCCCCCTTAGCTCGATCCCCTCAAATTTGCCATGGAAATCCTCACCGACCTCCAACCACTGGAACAGCCGGAGCAGTAGCCGGAAAAATCAATCGAATCCATCTCTCCTCCTCCAATTGAACACAAAATCAGATCTGGAAGCTCGAGAATCCACGAAATCACACTCCTATCCTTCCGATTCTGGAAATTGATTTACAGAACGAACAATTGCTCGTCAGCAACACATTGCAAGCCATAGGAGTCGGAATCGTGCTCGGCACGATCTACATCAACATCGGATTAGACAAATCGGGGATCGAGAAGCGATTAGGTCTCTTCGTGTACAGACTCACCTTCCTCCTCTCCTCCACCACCGAAACCCTCCCGATCTTCATCAACGAGCGACTAATCCTCCTCCGAGAAGCCTCCAGCGGCGTCTACCGCCTCTCTTCCTACCAATCCGTCTTTCAGATTTTCCTCTTCATTCGTCATTTAGATCAGCGAGATTTTGAATGTTTACGTTTTGAATTTTGAAGATCAGCGAGATTTTGCAGATGAAGATTTGAAGATTTTG
Organism: Salvia hispanica; assembly: GCF_023119035.1. Classification (NCBI taxonomy): domain Eukaryota; kingdom Viridiplantae; phylum Streptophyta; class Magnoliopsida; order Lamiales; family Lamiaceae; genus Salvia; species Salvia hispanica. The sequence goes on from NC_062969.1 coordinate 23,237,728, forward strand.
GAAGAGAGATTTTAGAGAAATTTTAGAAATTGGTTTGAAATCAGTTTGGATGTTTCACGCTTTTTTTATTAAAGAAATTACAATTTTACCCCCTTGTTGACATAATGTTGTATTTGTTGACATTTTGTTTAGCTTGTGGATTAGTGGCCCATATTGCATCTCATTTCTCAATTTAGCTAAATAATCTCAACCTAACAAGACCATATATATATATATATGGGAGCATTAGGGTCCTTTGCCCCCTTAGAGTCTATTTCTTTCTTAATATCAACCATTAGATTAGTATGATGGATGGATTAGATGAAGCCTCACAAAATCATCCCGTGTTGCATTATTAGATTGTTTCTGTGCATTATATGGGTAAAATTGTAAAACAACCATGAATTAAAACGGAAGGAGCGAGATTTCAGTGGGATTTTCATAGACCTTCCATCTACTCACTCTCTCTCTCTCATTCCAATCGTATCACTCCTCAAACCCACGACTCAATCTCGTCTCCCCCAATTCCCACCCATTTCCAAACCCTAGCCGCCACTTCCTCCCACCAAAATCAATCCAAAAGACGATTTTCACCGTTTATTCAACCCTTCGACGCCGTTTCACTGTCGAAAATGCACTCACCGTCGATTCTCGTTGTGAAGAGCACCGTGGATCGATGATTCACAACTACAAAGTTTCGATTTTGTTTTGAGCGTGCCGCCGGTCGTCGATTAAAGAGGAACTAACGAAAACGGTGTGCTTCAAAAATCCCTTTCTTGAGTTAGAAACACTCCTAATCGTCGATTGTCTACTTTTAGGAGACAACGTAGTAAGCGATTCACAGTTTTTAGCGTCCATTGAACTTCGATTCGAATAATGCACAAAAGTTGTGGTTGTTTTCTTTTGGAAAATATGAGATTGTGAGCATTTAATTTAGGGTTCTTCCCATTATTGAAGTGTGTAGTTGATTTCTGAGTTATTTTTTTGCTTCGTCGATTTTAGGGTTCAAACCTTTACTGATTTGGTCGGTTTTGTTTTCGATTCTGTAAAATTGCGTCGTTTTCGGTAGCTTTCTGGGTTTGTAGTGGATTTGGATTCAAGAATGAAACTGATGTCGATTTTGTGTCTTACAGAGAACAAATGACGAAGAGAGACAGAACATACACAAGCCAACCAACAGATGACGAAGGTTACATACTTGGTGCCCCTGTTTTGATGCATTATTTGTTGGTTTTGTGAATTATGTAGGCTAATCTGTGCATTATGATTGGTATTAATTTCAATTAGGCATTATTAGTTTGGTATGTTGCATTACACATTGGACATTACTGCATTAGTAGTCTGATTTAATGCAGTATAAAATGAGAAGCATGACTTACTGTTAGTTACATTATATGTCTGATTCATTGCATTATATTAGCATCGGTTGTGCATCGTGTGTTTCGTAGATTCTATGAGTTGGTTTGCATAACTGGAAAAGCTCAATGCTCCTGAGTTCATTCTTTGGTTAATTTTGAGAATCAATAAGCAATCGGTATTTGGTTCATTGAATGTTATATGATTGCATGAATTATTTGAAGGTTACATACTTGGTGCCCCTGTTTTGATGCATTATTTGTTGGTTTTGTGAATTATGTAGGCTAATCTGTGCATTATGATTGGTATTAATTTCAATTAGGCATTATTAGTTTGGTATGTTGCATTACACATTGGACATTACTGCATTAGTAGTCTAATTTATTGCATTATAAAATGAGAAGCATGACTTACTGTTAGTTACATTATATGTCTGATTCATTGCATTATATTAGCATCGGCTGTGCATCGTGTGATCTGTAGATTCTATGGGTTGGTTTGCATAACTGATGTTTGGTGTAGTGAATGTCATTTAATTCGTGCATTATGTGTTGGAATGTGAGCATTACTCTGTTAGGTTTTTGGCATTATGTTTTCACTGACCATTGGTTTATGCATTTACAAAACACAAACTTATACATCTCTGTTTGCTATTCTGTACTACAACATCTAAGCAACGACGAACTGCTTTTGACCAAGCGATTGACGATTTGATTCCTGTCGCCTTAGCCTAGAAAGTGCTAAGGCGACTTGGAAATGTTCAGAATTAAGGTTGCTACTGCGCTGCTGACTTCCGCACATAACTCCAAAGGTGCAAACCACCATAGATATGCCACCGAGTTTTGGAAGGAGAGGCCGCCTAAGTTCGTCTTCGAGAAGTGGGTCGAAGAGTACAGGCTGAATTGATTGGAGTAGTAGTCATTGAAATGCTATTTACATTTTTTGAACAATGTGGTTTTTTTTGGATAATGCATTTTAGAAGGTAGAAAAGACGACTTATTTGTTGGCCACTTTTGAACAATACATAGCTCTTGATAACTAAAGCATATATAATGTATGTAATGATCCAAGTAATGCCAATGTACTGATTAATAATGTGAAAAAGGCTAACAAGTTAACTGGATTTTGATGAACACTTGCTAGGCTTGTTAAGGATTAATTGGAGAAATAAATCGAATAATGAACAGAATGTGCTTATTGATGACCTGATCCAGAAATGGAATCTACAACAAGTTCATTCGTTGCTTGCAATAATGTACATATTCGTGAATGATAATGTACGGTAAAAGGTTAATAATGCAAGGCTAATACAATTTTTTGTAATATAAAGTTAAATGCTACAACTAAATAATGAAAACATCTGTTATTGTAATGCACATTAACGGTCTTAAAATGCAAATTTACTATGCATAAAACGTTTAAAGTGATAAGTTAATAGCTAGAACAAAATAATGAACAATTTCTTCACTTATAATGCACATTAACGTCCAAAAAATGCACATTTATTATGCATAAACTGTTGGTTTTAATAAGACTAGACCGAAAACGAAAACTAACAATGTTAGTAGGTACAAAAAACATCAAGATTTCCTCTTTCCCTTGCAAAGCTCTTTCTCCTTCGCCATCTCTTTAAGCATTGGACAGTTTCTAGAGTCGTGTTGGACCATCTCATAGCACGCCTTACACTGTCTAAGAGGTCTTTTCGCCTCCTTTCTAGCCTTTTCTCTCTTTGAAATCAGGCGGCTCGCATAGCTGCTAGCATGACCCTCGCTCGACTTCTTGCTGCCCTCCTATTGCATACGACAGAGTACCAAGTAGTAACACCGTATGTCTTCCTCATGCCTTGTTTGCGCGTATCAAAACCAACAGCGCGGGCATATACATCGTAGAACGCGAAACCAAAATCAAGCGATTGGAACTTCTGACCAACCACATGCTTCAAATCTGGAGAACATTTAGGTACAACCAACACTGTATAAAACGAGAGAAAAAACGACTCAACAAACATATGCATTTCGTATCATAAATCGTTCATTACAGAGTCTATTATACGCATTATATAATGCTACATGTCCAGTATATGTATATGTTAAAAGAACTCCCTAACCCAACCGAATTGAAAACCCTAGAGGATCCACTGAAACTCCCTAGCCCCTAGGATTGTTAAACCCTTGGGGAATAAATGAAACTTGCGCCAAACATACAACACTATATAAAACGAGAGAAAAAACGCCTCAGCAAACATATGCATTACATATCATAAATCGTTCATTACAGAGTCTATTATAGGCATTATATAATGCTACATGTCCATTACGTGTATAGGTATAAAGAACTACCTAAACCAGCGGAGTTGTAAACCCTAGAGGATTAACTGAAACTCGTTCACTTTGAAGAGAAGACGTGGTAATTACTACGTACTACACCCTAGCCCCCAAGCATTGCTAAACCCTTGGGGAATAAATGAAACTTGCGCCAAATATACAAACATGTACAGACTACGAAAACGATCATAAAAACTTATTGTATCGATCACAAAAAATTATTTGCAATGAACCATTACTCCAACTAATCGGTATTCAAGTGAGCCAATCGGTTTTATAATTGTACAATGGAGAAATTTAATTACCTTTTTCCATTTTGTAGAAAATGAAATCAATCAACGATTGCTCCCAAAAACGGTTTTCGACGACAAACCAAAAATAATAGTTTACGGAGAATGTTTCAACAACGCTTGTCTTCAACGTTGGAATGTCTTCAACAGAGAAAAAGGGAGAAAGATTCGAGAAAGAAAAAGAGTGTATCGTTTAATTCTGTAAAAAAAACCGCTGGGATCATGATATGGAGAAAATCAAGGAGTTACCATAACCAACTCCATTAAGTATTACTAATCAGCCCTTGTCGTGAATTTTAAGGATTAAAAGTAAATAAATCAGCCTTTATTTTGGGCCATTAGATCTCTAAAATGGAAGGCCAAGATTAAAAAGAACAATAGAACATAATATTAGAAAAGGATTTGAATACATCCTATATGGGATGTACTAAGATGACAACCCTCTTTATTGTAACACCATACCACCATTTTAGGCCATTGGATCTGAAAATCGTGTGCTTGTCATGCTGCCACGTGTAAAAACACGGAGGGGTAAAATAGGAAATTTCTAATTTTACGTTACCAGATTGCAGTGTTGTTCATTGAATATTGCAGTCTTACCACAACAATATTGCAGTTTACCACGACTGCAATATCTAATACAGTAGACTGCAAACCCGTGTTTTTTCACGAAACTTAATCCTAGGCGTCCATAGACGAGATCTAACGGACTATATTGGTGGTATGGTGTTATCCTATCTATGGTGGCACCATAGTGCACCCCATATATATATATATATATAGGGATGTATTCAGATCAGAACGCTAAATATTGTCAGAACGTCAAACCATGTACATTTTATGCACATATAATGTACCACCCCCATATGTAATAATGTACCACCCCAAAATAATGTACATCCTCATATAATGTACATTATTTTGGAGTGGTACATTATTACATATGGGTGTGGTACATTATATGTGCATAAAATGTACATGATTTGACGTTCTGACCGTAACACTGTTCTGACCGTAACACAACCCTATATATATATATATATTATATATATATATATAGGGTTGTGTTAGTTTGCTAACTAATTTACAGTAATAACTAATAACTTTCAATATTGTGCATTAAAATTATCAACACAAAGACATAATTATATCAATACAACATATAAATTTAAAATGTCAACACAAAGACATAATTTTATCAGCACAAGAAGATTGATAAATTTATGTCTTTGTGTTGATGTTTTTAACATACAAAATTGATGTTAGTTATTAGTTATTACCATAACATAGTTAGAATTTGATCACACACCTATATATATATACAATGACGGACCCAGGTGGGGTCGGGTGGGGTCGGCCGACCCCACCATCCGTCCATGAATACCGCCGGAATCTACCATTACCCAACCCTCCGACCTTCAAAATCCCTACCTCCGATCCCACGACATCGTCTCCACAACATCGAAAAGAACTGAAATTAGAGAACAAAGAAGGAAAGGGAAATACAGAAGCAAAGAAAGAGGAGAGATGGAGAATTATTCAGTACAGAAGTTTGGGGAAGAAGATGAATAGCGGGAAGAAAGAATGAGATTTGGTTCAATATTCATTTATTGAGATTTAGTATACTACGTATTTTGAGATTTGGGCTAAATGAGTTGGGTATTTGGGCTTATTAAATGCGTTTTTTTTAAATATTTTAATTCATTATTATTATCCATTTTTTTTGGAAATCATCATAATTCGTATTCTATTCTTTGTGTGTGATAGCATCACAGTTTTATAAGTTTCTTCTTATTTTGATAGTTACCAGTAGTATAATTTCAGTAGATACAAAACAATTTACTAAATTTGCTTATCATAATTTATTAGTAGTACCTTTTAAAAAATTAAAAATATAATTGCATGATAATATTGGTAAATCACATACCATATCAGAAATTAAAAAATATAAATACTTTGAAATATAACTATCCAAGAACACATCAAATATTTAAATTGTACTATAATACTATGTGATGTGTTCATTATAGATGTGGATATTAGTAGAAATCAATAATTTGCATAACAAAATATAATGTTACTTACACTATAATTCTTTCTAAAATATATAAAATATTAGTATTATTTAGAAAAAAAGTTTTAAAATCTTTTATACTCCCTCCGTCCACGAATAAATGTCCCGTTCACTTTTTTGCACTTGTTTTGTAAAAATGATAATAAATAGTTAAAGTGGAAAAATGATAAAGTAAGAGAGAGAATAATGTAGATAGGTGCGAAAAGTGAACGGGACATTTATTCGTGGATTCGTGGATGGAGGGAGTAAGTATTAACTTCAACCGAGTCCGACCCCACGGGTTTTATATCCTGGGTCCGTCATTGTGTATATACACACACACACACACACAAGGGTGCGTTAAAATAACAACACCTCTTAAAATAACACCATATCACTATTCCTAGCCAATCATTTGTACACGTGGACGAATAATCAATTGTCATGTGACAATCATAAAAAATGCTTAAGGGTAAATTTTCTCGGCCAGCAATATCTAATACACTAGACAACTAAAACCAATACACTAGTCAACAATTTACAGCAATTTTTTGTCAGCCAACAATATCTAATACGCTAGACAGCAATCTATAGATTGTTGTGTAGCGTTTATATTATTGTTGTGTAGCGTTTATAAAATTGCTGGTGTCACTTTAAGAAATGTTGTCATTTTAACACAAACTTATACACACGTACATAGAGAAAACGAATTTCAATAAATATTTTATCAATTTAGAAGCGAATTTGGTTTTTTTTGCTAGAACTGATAATTAATTTGATTTATGGTCCCCGAAACAACGAAGCAAGAAGCCAACATTTTGATCCATATCCAGTAAGTACAAAATACAATAGAGTGACAAGAATTAAAAAAGCGCCGGTCATGGTTGTACATTTACAACTAAATACGACCAATCATGATATACAACGCTTTTAGATTACACAAAATATAACAATAAAGGTTGTGGCTAAACATGAAGCGGAGTGGAGCCCGGCGGGGTTAAGGACGCTGCGATCTCGGCCCGGCTCCCACGCTCGGACCGGCTGTTCTCGGCGAACTTAAGGCTGCCGCCGTGCAAGCCCCTCTCCCTCTCCTCCTCACTCCACTCCGAAGCATAGTAGCTCTCCTCCGTGTGCTTCCCGCTCTTGGACGGCGGCAGGAACATGCTCCCCCACTGCGGGAAGTGGATCATCGCAACCGGAACCGTGCACGCCACAGCCATGGCTCCCATGTAGGTGAGGCCGTCCGCGGTGGAGAATCGCGTGCCGGAGAAGAACACGAGCTGCGTGAGTCCGCCGCCGAAGTTCCCTCCGGCGCCGGTGAGGCCGGAGATCAGCCCTAGCGATCTTCTGGAAACAAAGGGGATGATGCCGTACGTGGCTCCGCAGGCGGCTTGTGCGCCGATGGAGAAGAGGATCATGGAGGCGATGGCCATCACCAGTGAGTTGGAGCGCCCCAGCCACATGCAGAACACTCCTCCTAGTGTTTGGAATATCCATAGGATCCACAGCCTGCCCCTCATTCCGAACCTCTTGGCGGCTATGTCCGAGGCGTAGCCGCCCAAGGGCCGCGCGAAGAAGTTCGCCATTCCGAACGTGGCCGCGATTACTCCGGCTGTGTGTAGCTTCAGGTTGAACCTGAAACAAAACAATTTAATTTATCAGTTTAGTAAATTATTTGACTTTATAAAAGGATAGCGAAGTGAGCTGACCTGTCGTAGAAATATTCAGCAATGACATTGTTAATGCAAAGTTCAACTCCCATGGAGAAGCCATAGAGAAGGAAAAAAACCCATGTTCTGTAATTTGTGAGAGCGTGGCGGAATACCTGCAGTAGAATAATTAAATTAAATTTGAACAGATTTAATGACATTAATTAATTACTATACCTTGGAAAAGTTGTCCTTTGCAACATCGCCACTCTTCTGGAGAGTGCTAAGGTTGCCATCTGGCAGGTCTTGACCCATGGTCAGCACCATGACCCCGATGATGACATGGAGCCATCCCGGGATCATGAATGCGATGCGCCACGCCGTGTAGGGGGTGGCGCCGGAGATCTTGATGAGGTGGAAGAGGAAGGGCATGAGGAGCTGCGTGATGCCGCCGCCCATGTCGCCCCAGCCACCGGCGACGCCGTTGACGGTGCCGATGATGGAGCTGTTGAACATGACGCTGGTCCAGTACTGGCACGACACGAAGGTGGCGAGGGAGAAGCCCGTCATGAAGCGGACGGCCACGTAGCCCTGGGGCGAGGAGACGAAGACGGTGGAGAAGACGACGGGGGCGGCGAGGAGGTTGAGGACCGCGCAGCCGTAGCGGGGGCCAATGAGGTCGCAGACGACGCCCATCATGAGGCGGGAGAAGATGCTCCCGGAGACAGAGGCGACGCCGGCGTTGCCGATGTCGGAGCGGGTGAGGTTGATGTTGTCGCGGATGATGGGGACCAAGGGGGCGGCGGCGAAGGTGGAGATGAAGCAGGTGAAGAAGGAGATCCAGGCTAGGTGGAAGGATCGCATGTGGGGCTGAGCGAAGGAGGTGACTTTCAGGACTTTTGCCTTGTGCTCCGAATCTACCGGCAGAGAGAACTTAGTACTGTCGGCAGTGATGGACAAGGGTGGAAGAGGCACATTGATTTCGCCCATTTTCGGCTTTCTTTCAACACTAGGAAGTGAGGATTTGAAGTGAAGAGAAGAAGATTTAAGTTTTGTAGGTGTGCTCTCAAATGGAGAAGGTGGAGTGGTATTTATAGAGTTTGTGAGAGCATATTCTAATTTGATGCCAACAATTTAATCAATATTCTATTATTTGGATGTTGTCATTTCCTAACTTCAGGGGCCATTGGTATATAATGGAATGGAAGGGAAGTTATAAAATGAAAAATTGTACAATTTCAAATTTTTTAATATAGTGTCAAAACGTTAGCACCGTATAAAATTTTAAGATTTTGATGTCAATATAATTTCAATACAATGTTAACACAGTGTCAATGTTGACACTGTGTTGATATTTTCTGTTGCTATTATTTTATAATCTGTTGACATTTTTTAAAGGTCAAGATCATAGTTTGGAGTTTGTACAATATTTAGAGTTCGCATTTGATTATATTCCTAGAATGGAACGAGGGAATAGAATACTATTCCATTCCTTTGTTTAAATATAGAATACTATTCCATTCCTTTGTTTAAATGGTATTTTTTTTATCTCGAGAATCATCATTTTATTTGGAATTACCATTTCATTTTCTTTGGGAATGGTCATTCTTTCCATTTTGCTAAGAAATAGCTATTTCATTCCATCTTGTGTTCTTTTCTTCTTATTTTAAATTTTAATTATTATATTATATTTAAAATATCACTCAGTTTTATAGTTTTTAGATTTTATAATAAAACTAAAATTTTAGAATTTTTAATTATTAATTATTAAAAATCCACACTACACATACACTCCACACACACTACACTCTTTCCACACAGCACACACTACACATAAATTACACACACTACACACTACACAATTCCATTCCATTTGTATTCCTTGCATTCACCAAGCACAAGAATGGAATGACATTCAATTCTCATCCTCATCCTCATCTGCATTCCATTTCCTTCTTATTCTATTCCTTCATACCAAGAAGCTTCCAAGTGTTTATTGACATTTGGAGGTGGCAAAACGGGTTACCCGCGGGTACCCGCACCCAACAAGTAGGGTACCCATACCCGATTTTAGCCAAAAATTTTGTCCCAAAATCCGCCCCGCAAAATAACGGGATTACCCGATACCCGTGTCGGGTATCCCGTATCCGACATTGCGGATACCCGTACCTGACCTGAAATCCTAATAAATATTTTGAAAACCATTATAACCATCAATGTTCCCTAATTTACTTTATCAATGGTAAACTTTGAATAGATTGAAAATAAAAGTGAGGGGACACTCAATTGCTAGTTACGGTGAGTTTTCTATTGTATGTTCGTTATAATATAAAAATGTTTCAAAAGAACTCATAGGTTATATAAAGTACTCCCATTGTTCTGCCTTAATAGAGACATTTCATTTTCTTCTCTTATTTTGGCAAAATAATAATGTAAATAAGCTTCTCTACACTATTATCTCTCTTAGTTCATTTTTTCTCCATTCTAACTATTTATTTTTAATTTTTCAAAATGAGTGCGTATATGACTATTATTATTTAACTATTTACTTTTTTTCTCCACCTTAACTATTTGAAACGCCTCTATTAATATGGAACGGAGGGAATATTAAAAAATGATATATGGCTAATACTAATAATAACGAGTATTATCGGGACTAACGGGTATACCCGCGCGGGTAATGGGTATACCCGCTACCCGCAAAACTCTAAAACACACTACCCGATCCCTCCCCATTTCCCGTTATCGTCGGGTAGTGGGTACCCGATACCCGGTGGGTAGCGGGTCGAGATGGGAGTTACCCATTACCCGCTGCCCATCTTGCCACCCCTATAATGACATCCAATCTCTCAAATATTTTGACATTTTTTTGGTAGTAAAAAGTCCTAATGACTAACGAATATAGTAAAAAATATGTAATTCATTATGCACAAACTAGATATTAAGCACTGCGGATGAATTCTTCAGCCCATTATAGACTACATAAATCATAATAATCAAACACCAAAGTTCATTTCCTTATGCACATAGTAAAATGACGGAGTTAATCATTTTGATTTGCATTAACAGTGTTCATCTAATAAAATGTTACTGGAAATATATTTATACATGTGATGCACACAGCACCATTAATCAAACTCGCATTGATATTAAACTAGTATAGACATAGTTGAATAATAATAAGCTTGATTGTTTAAATGATTTTTTTATAATTGTCAACGATATATTATGTTATATAAATATTTTTGTAATTTAATAACGGTTGACAAAATGCTCCCAGTTAGGTGCTGGCAATTCCATCTCATGCCCTTTTATGCTGGAAATAGCAATAATATTCCTTTGATGCTTAATTCGGAGTAATATCTAATTGAAACGGTGTTCTTTCTTTAAGTAAGAATTTGGTGCAGTAACACAGTTGACTTATATGTATTGGATAGCACATTTTTATTTGTGAATGGTGATATCATATGTAACGAAAGCAGTAAAAATTGAGACGAGATGGTATTGGTAAACTCTCTAGCTAATCTTGTGGTCCACACAAAATAAATACTCCAGTCACAGAGAACATTATCAGCTACACCATTAATTATGGTACGTTCAACTAAAATTATAATTGCAGAAATATTATCTTTTTACTTTTCTCTCTTTTCTGTAATCATAATTGACTAGTGCACCACATGATAATAATATGTGAATTTTTACTCACAAGATAATGTCTTTGCTAGATCTTTAAAATATTACTATTAGGTAATTTATATTTGAAGTTTATCTACAGGTACACATTGTTGGATATTTTAGTATAATTGGATTAACTTGATTTGATCTGTTATTGTTATAATGATACATTATTTATGTATGGAGGTGCGGAGTGCACGCTTATTTGAATTCATTATGATGTTAGGGGCGAAGCCCCTAAACAGATGAACGGGGGTCCGGGGGCAGCGCCCCCGGGTAGCGGGGTCCAAGGGGCAGAGCCCCTGGCTGGGGTCGAGCTGTTTCTGAAAATCGAAGTACTAATTTGCAATTTCGGAAACCTTTGAAAATTAGTTATTTTCGGTTAATTTTTCCCAACGGATGCACTGTTTCGTCAACAGCTGCATCGTTTCATCTTCTTCAAAATCTGATCAATTCGTCTGGTTCATATCTCGAATAGAAATATGAATGTTCTGCATTCTCTGAATTTTATCCGATCAAATAACTTTGGTAGAACCACCGAAATTGATTTGATTTGAAAGTGTTTTGCACGACTTTCAGATATCCGTTTTTCTGTTCTCTATATCGAATCTCCCTAAAACACACATTAGCTGCATAAAAATTCTCTATACAAATATAAGTTGACTTGCATAAAACTAAATAATATGCCGATAAGAACACCCCCGTATTCATGAGGACATATGTACGGTGTGGTGTACCTATCACAAAACTTCGACCAATATCAATGATAAGATATGCATTACACGTCTTTAGGTGGTATGACTGGGTAATTACTCAATCAACATATCATATATAGTTAATACTCCGTACATCTAATTTGTTGATTTTGACAATGAGGCATTCTTCCAAAAATAATCAGCATAGCATACATATATAGTTAACACTCCATACAACTGTTTAATTGACTTTGACAATCAGACATTCTTCCAAAGATAATCAGCATAGCATATATGGTTAATACTCCGTACAACTGTTTAATTGAATTTGACGATGAGGCATTCTTCCAAAGATAATCAGCATAGTACATATAGTTAATACTCCGTACAACTATTTAATTGAGTTTGATAAGAGCATCCACTATAGGTATATAGTGGACAAGTTTTGGTAGACAACTTTTTTTTTGTCCATAGCCCCATTTTATTTGTCCACAGCTTCAAAAAAAAGTGTCCGCAGCAATAGTGGACACTTTTTGGTGGACAACTTTCACTTTTTTTTTCTTGTTGTATTTTTTAATTCAATTTTACAATTAAAATTATCGGACTAAAAATAATTAAAGAACGAGACAATAAATAATAAAATTAAAAAGTGCGATGAGACCAAATATTCGTTGTATTCATGGATACCGAAAAATTACACAACGAACATTTAAAAAAAAACATACAAAAACAAATAAAAACACCGCCACCATCTACTCGGTGGCGGAGTCGGAAACATCGGCCTCATCTTCGTCGCCCACTCCCCCCGTCGCCCCCGGTGTCGCCCCTGGACCAGTCAGCCCCAGCTCCTCTCTGATCCTACACATCAGCTCATAGTATATCGACTTGGTGATCGGGTCGGTGGCCGACTCGTAGAAACGGCAGTTATCTTGCAGTTGTTTCATCAACTGCACATTCAGGTTCCTGTTCAAGACCACATGGGCCCCATGGTCCACGGACTAAGCTCCAGAAGGCGCCTGCGCGCCCCGCGATCCAGACGCGGCCGCCGAGTAGCGGGAGGAACCTGCAGACATCCGGGCGCTGCGGATACTGGCCTTCTGCCCCGGAGGGCGTGAGCGCCTGGTGTGTGTATCAGAGGGCTCCTCCGCTTGGGCGTCGTTGAGGTCGATTGAGTGTCCGCCGCTGCTGCTGCTGTAGTTCCCGGCTCTGTTGCGTCTGTTGCGCTTCGCCGCGTGACCCTCGGTCTCCTTTGCACAGATGGCCTTGAATTTCGGGCAGTTCTCGAGAACGCGGAACTCCTCCCACTGGGTGAACTTAGGCTTGTATAGCGCGTTGTATTGGGACACGGAGAGAGCCTTCACGTCGGCTTCGTTGCGGCCACTCTCAGCATTTATAAGGTTGTTGCCGTAGATGCCCGCGAACTTCCTGGTGGGTGTCAGAATCCTCCCAAACTTTTTCCGGATCTGTTCCGCGTCACGCGGTTTGGCGCCTCTCGGCTTGAACTCATTGTAGGTCAACAAAACGCGCTTCCAAAAGCCAATCTCGGTCTGATCGGTGCCAACACAGGGGTCGGATGTGACGGCATCCCATGCCCTCGCTACAGCAATCGACTCGTCTTTGGTGTAGTGCACGGCCCGACTTGTTACCGGCGAATCGCTACCGCCGCTGCCATCCCCATCGCCGTCGCCGCCGGCCCGCCCCCCACCGCCGTCGCCACCGCCCCTCCCCCCACCGCCGTCGCCCACCGCCGTTGCCGCCGCCCCTCCCACCACCACCGTTGCCGCCGCCTCTCCCACCACCGCCGTCGCCGCCAGATCTCGTCGGCGGGGTCTCCGGAAGGCCCGGACTCATCATCCCCATCATCTGCTCCAGTGTGAACCTATCGAAATCAGACAAGGGAGTCTGGATGCGCTGGAAAGAGTGAGAAGGGGTATCCGGCCGCGGATGGTTGGGCGAGTCCATAGTGGGTCGATAATCTCCAAACGCCGAACGACCCAAATTCCTCTGATGAGAAGATTGAGCCCGATATTGGCTTTGTTGCCATGGCGGGGATGTCGGTGACCACGACTGGAATGGAGGGGGACTGGGACTCGATCCCCGGGGGGTGGGACTCGATCCCCACAGCTGAGATGGCTGGGAAGAAGGATAGTATCCATATCCCGATTCTTCCGTGCCGGGTGAATCTTCGTCTCTTCCGTGCATCTCGGTAAAATCTAGGGTTGTGAAATTGGGGGTGGAGTGAAAATGGGTGTGGAGTGGAAGACAAATTGGTGGATATTTATTTAAATAAGTCAATAAATTAAATAAAAATTCGAAATTAAAAAAAAAAAAAGGGAAACCGGCGGTCCGCCGCGGCGGTGTCGCCGCAATAGGTAGGCGCGGCGGCCGCTGCTTTTCTCTCTCCAGCGGCCCGTCCTCGCCGCAAAGCCGGCGATACCCCTTCCGCCCCAACAAATTCGTCCGCCCCCGGACGTCTTCCCCCCTATACACCGCCGCGGCGCCGCCGGGAAGGGGGCGGCCGGCGCGCCGCCCCTATAGTGGATGCCCTAATGAGACACTCTTCCAAAGATAATCAATATAGTTAATACTCCATAC
>NC_062969.1:23252353-23367671 GCF_023119035.1 Salvia hispanica
AAAATAAATTAAATAACTGAATAAATTTATTTATAGGTGGTTAAACAGAAGGTGAGGTGTGGGTAAAAGTGAGGTGGGGGTTAAAGTGTTGGGATCTAAAATGGCTCTACGTGCCTTCTCTGCTTCTAAGTGGGCCGTGCCTTCTTAGCCCTATACCTATGATAGGAAGAAGGGTCGGTAGACGTGCATCTCGGTAAAATCTAGGGTTGTGAAATTGGGGGTGGAGTGAAAATGGGTGTGGAGTGGAAGACAAATTGGTGGATATTTATTTAAATAAGTCAATAAATTAAATAAAAATTCGAAATTAAAAAAAAAAAAAGGGAAACCGGCGGTCCGCCGCGGCGGTGTCGCCGCGCAATAGGTAGGCGCGGCGGCCGCTGCTTTTCTCTCTCCAGCGGCCCGTCCTCGCCGCAAAGCCGGCGATACCCCTTCCGCCCCAACAAATTCGTCCGCCCCCGGACGTCTTCCCCCCTATACACCGCCGCGGCGCCGCCGGGAAGGGGGCGGCCGGCGCGCCGCCCCTATAGTGGATGCCCTAATGAGACACTCTTCCAAAGATAATCAATATAGTTAATACTCCATACAACTATTTAATTAATTTTTATAATGAGACATCTTCCAAAGATAATCAGCATAGCATATATAGTTAATACTCCATACAACTATTTTATTGATTTTGATTCTTCCAAAAGCATATATACAGTTAATACTCCGTAAAACTATATAATTAATTTTGACAATGAGACATTCTTCCAAAGATAATTAACATGCTCATTATTCTTTCTATTTCCGTCTATAACCCAATCAAAGCTTTTATTTTGGATAATTTATTTTATATACCAATTTTAATGTTTATCAAAATTTAACAAAAGTTTGATAATTTTAAGGATTAATATCTCAGCCGTTTGTGGTAAAACTAAGAATACCACATAAGCGGGCGTTTAGCCTCCATATAATGATAAAATAAAAAGTAAAGGCCAAAATTGATCATCAACAAATGTTCATTTTATGAATTTGGTCATAAACTTTATCTTTTGAATTTTTTGGTCCTGTACATTTCAAATCGGGTCACAATTGGTCATCCGTTAACAATTTCGTTAATATTTAACAGTCAGTGATTTTAATCACAATTTTGACCAATTTAAGCAATTTTTTAACGAGATTACCAATTTAAGCAATTTTTAATGGGATTTTAATCGTGTTTCCATCAAACCGCCAATTGTTTCTGCTTCTCTTTCCCTCTTTCCCACTCTTCCTGTAAAGAATAACCTGCTGTATCTGCTTCTCGCTCTACATTGCGCTCTTCCTTCATTTCGGTAAGGTTTGTTACGGGATTTTGTTTAGGTTTCTTCAATTTTGCAGAATTGTTTGTGTTTACCTTGTTTTTTTAGATCATCAAGCATTTCATTGTTTTCAATTTTTTAATTTTCATTATCCGTGGTTTTTTTGTGTGATGAGTGAAGGCACTAATAAATTAATAATTTTACGTAATTAATAGACATGGTCAATCGACATTACGGCATTCGGATAAAAAAGGGAAAGACGGAAAAATTTTAAAGAAAAAAAAAGATATTAACACCTAATATTATTAAACTTTTTAAAAATTTGTTTTTTTCCATAAACTTTAAAATTAATATATGATATCATAAACTTAAATAGTAATTGAATTTTTTCTATAGACAACAAATTCTGACTACATTAAAATGAGATGGATAACAATATATAGGGACTTTGTAATCACATGCTATCATTTTTCCATGATAATCATATCTTTTTTCCATGATAATCATATCTTATGTTGATGTAATGTAATAACATGAAATGTAACTATATTTTGTCACTAGTAATAAAAGATTAACAACTATTTAAATTCGTGATATTATATGTCTAAATACAAAATTCATAGAAAAAGTTAATTTTTAATAAATTTCACGATATTAGGCAGCAATATAGCAAGAAAGAATAACTAAAGTGACTTGTTAACTCAATTTTTTAATCTCCTCTTTTGAGGTTTTAATGATCAATTTCATCACTAAATTCGATATAAAAGTAATTTTTTTAAGGTATTCACACTCCTCTTGACAAGGTAATAAATTCACAATAGGTATTGAATACTCCGAAAAGAAATCAATTTCTCTCTAGTGGAATAAAATGGAAAAGACTTAAGAGCAGAGGGATGTTTTAGGTCATCCTATCCGTCTTTTAATCGTCTCATCTTTTTACTATTCATGGGCCCCACTGTACTTTTCAGCTCATCTCTTAACTAAGAGACAACATCTGCATCTCTCCATCTCTTAACCATCTCTTAACTATTCATTCAATTTTATTTTTTATTTTTAATTTCAACAAATTCAATTAATAAAAAACACACTTCATTAAATAAAATAAAATTACAATTTAAATACCTAAAAAAAATAAAAAAGACATAATTAAAAAACTAGAAACTACAAATTGCACACTTAAACTCAAATAAAAAAAAATGGAGGCAAAGAAGCAGAAGAAGGAGTTCTCTAGTGACGATCATCTAACGGTTGCCAAATTTTGCCCAAATGTGCTCCATTAGATCCTCCTGGAGTTGGGCGTGGGCGGTAGAATCACGTGTCCTTGCCCGAATAGACAACCGCTCTTGCAAAGACGGATGCACTCCCGTTCGAGGCGGACTACTTGCGGTTGAGCTTCCCGGGGTTTTAGGGTCGAACCAATTTCCCGCCTCAGGTCCTTCGTCGACGACAATCATGTTGTGCAGGATTATGCACGTATACATGATGTTGACCATATTCTCCATAAACCACTGTCGAGCCGGGGCTTTGATAATGTTGAATCGAGATTGGAGAACCTCGAACGCTCTCTCCACATCCTTGCGAGCAGACTCTTGCTTCTGGGCAAAAAGAGACTGTTTTTCGTCCGCAGGCCTGTTGAACGTCTTCACGAAGGCTGGCCACTTCGGATAGATGTCGTTGGCAAGATAGTACCCCCATTTTATACTGGCGATTGTTAGCAATGAAGTTGATGGCCGACGCTTTACCATTCAGAACTTCAGCGAAGAGGTCGGAGTTGTTGAGCACGTTGACGTCGTTGTTCGAGCCGGGGACCCCGAAATACGCATGCCAAATCCATAGCCGGTAGTCGGCGACGGCCTCGAGTATAACGGTGGGGTGGGTGCCTTTGTGGCCGCTCGTGTATGACCCCCTCCACGCCACAGGGCAATTCTTCCATTGCCAATGCATGCAATCGACACTCCCGAGCATCCCGGGAAATCCGTCCACTTGTTCGTGAAGACGGCGGTGCAGAAACTGACAATCTGCGGTGGTTGGCTTCTTCAGTAAATTCGGCGGTGAAGGCTGCCCGGACGCCTTTGCAGAAGTTCAACAAACAAAGTCTCCCAGTGGATTCTCCGACGTGCAGGTATTCGTCGAACGCATCCACCGTTTGTCCAGTAGCAAGCTGACGGATCGCCGCAGTACATTTCTGGAGCATCGTGTGGCTAGGACGGCCAACAACGTCGAACCCTTCTCTGAAGAACTCTTCCCGTGCCGCCAATGTACTCGCGATATGCAAAAATAGTGCGCGTGACATACGGAAACGGCGACGGAAGTAGATATCTCCCCACACCGGGTTTGGACTGAAGTAATCACGTTCCAACCTTGCGGTGGCTTCCTCCCGGTTACGATGGATGTATGTCCGGCGTCGCCTAGGAGGCGCGGCGGCTTCCTCCTCTCTATGTCGATCTTCTTCTAGCGATTCTTCCATTATTCGACGCATTTGCTCAAATGGATCATAATTGATTAAATTTGGGAGAAGAAAAAAATAAAGGAATGATTTTATAGAAGTGATTGGAGAGGAAAGAAAGAGAGATGAGAGAATAGATGTGTGTTTGTGTGTAAAATGGAGAATGGAGAAAAGTATATATAGAATATAAAAAAAATTTTAAAAATATGACCGTTGAACGGTCATATTACCGTTTTTTTTTTCGAAAAATCTGATTTTCAAAAAAAAAAATTGAATTATGACGTCATAAATCCGACGCCCACTCACGGGTCGGCGAGTGGGCGTCACGCCAGCCGCCCGGGAGCGCCACGTGGCGCCGGGCGCGTGTCTCGCTAGCTCGAGGTCGGCCTCGCCGGGACGCGTCACGCGTCGAGACAGCTCGTCTCGTCGAGACGAGACGGTAGCCCCATCGCTGTCTCGATGCCGTCTCGTCTCGTCGAGACGAGACCGAGACCGCATCACGCAGCGTTGCGGATGCTCTAAAAGGAATTACAGTATTTGTTAAAACTAGTGTTATCACTCGTGCTATGCACGAACCAACTAATTTTTTGACTAATGAACACAAATTGTAAACAATAAATTTTTTTAATCATTATAGTCCTATAGTCCTACTCCTAAAAAAAGATTTTCTATTTGAAACAAAATTTAATACATTTGTGATTTGTGAGAAGAAACCAAAATTTCTCACACAACTTAGATCGGAAGAGATTGGGAGTGTGAGAAATGAAGATAAAATATTTTTATAGAGTGGAAAATAGTAAAAAAAATAAAAAAAATAATTAGAAAACCGTAGTTCGGGCTATATCCGCAATGACGGGTTATAGTTCGGACTATACATAGGACATGTGTATGGGGCGAGGCGTAGGACGACCATCCGCAATGGCGGACTATAGCCCGAACTGTGCATAATCCGGGCAATAGTTCGCCCCATTGCATGCCTGCATAGTCCGGGCTATTTTCCACTCCATTGCTGATGCCCTAACTATTTAGATTTTCAAATATATTTCATTTTATCCAAAAGTCTCAAGATTACATACCACGTGGTAAATATCAAAATCTTATCACTAAAATAAATTACCTTAAATAAGGGTATTTTTATCGAATCATAAGAGCATCCACAATGGTCGGCGAGCGACCGGCTAGCCGATTCTCGGCGCTGGCCGGTCCGCTCGCCGAACCATTGCAATCGGCGAGCGTGGAATCAGCGAGAAATTCAGCGAGCGCTCGCTGATTCCCGGGCGCTGGCCGATGCGTTCGCCGCCATTGTAGGCTGGCGATCGGCGAGCGATCGGCCAGCGCATTTTTTTAATTAAATTATCGAAACACTATATATACGCGATTTTCACGTCATTTTCATTCGCACCACTTGTTTTAACGAGTTTTCTCTCTCTCTTAATTTCTGTACAAGAGCAACAACGCGAAATGAGTAACGCGGGTTGTAGTAGTGGTAGTAGTGATGAGGAGTACGAACGGCAAATGTACGAAGCATTGGAGGCCTATACGTCCGGTGAGATAGACCGGCCGGCTACAAGCCGGTCCAAGCCACGGCGTGGCTACCCCCAACGTATGACGGGGGGTACCTCACGATGAAACCGACCGCCTCCAGGCACATGCCGACATGCGCCAAGTGGATGCCCATATTCAACTCCAAAAGGATTTAATTGAAGAGTTGTGGGCGCGGAGGACTGCACGACGATAGTTTTTTTTGTTTTATGTATTTTTTTTATTATGTAATTTTTTTTTGGACGCACTTTTTTTTATTTAAATGAAATTAATGAATTTTTCCGTACATTTGTCGTAAATTTAATTTCGTATTTTGTGTTTAATTTCGTAAATTTAGTTGTTTTTTTTAATAGTGCTGATGATGTAGCTAACCTATTGCTTGTCCAGTTGCTTGTCCTGATGATGAATTTTAGTGCTGGTGATGTGGCAGGAGGAGTTTGTGGCTGACCTAAAGCCATTGTGGATGCTTTAATGCTTTCTAAAATATTTATATCGTAAGTAAATAAGGTATTTCATCTAATGATTTCCTCCAAATAAATTATGTTTATTTTTAATCGTTAGTCTCACACGATGCCATATTATCATTTTTGTCCACCTCAATTATGCAAGTAAAACCATCATTTACATTGATATAAATCTCCAACCGAGAATAAATTATTCTTCCATCAGACAATAATAATGAAGTTGCATGTCATCGATTTACATAACAGTAATTTTTATATCTAATATAAATTTTATGTTTGACGCCTTAGCAAATAAAAAAGATGCAAAAATCATACACAAAAATAAATTTAATGTGATTGCAAGTAAAATCATCATTTACATTGATATAAATCTTAAAGCGATAATAAATTGTTCTGCCATCAGACAATAATAATGAAGTTGCATGCCATCAATTTACATAACAGTAATTTTTATATCTAATAATAAATTTTATGTTTGACGCCTTAGCAAAGAAAAAAGATGCAAAAATCATACATAAAAATAAATTTAATGTGATTTCGCTTATAATAAGTTGAAAATAGATTTGAACTAAGAAATTTCTTACCATTTCAAAATATGGTTGGTTTCAAAATATACCTATTCTTTTGTCTATATTAGGATTTTCAAATCAATTTGTTGGATAATATTGACAACATTTTATGTATACATCATTTATAACAACTATTCTAATTTTAATATTTAAAAATATATTTTAATAATAGTTTACGTTTTCAATATGAAACTACAAACTGTAGAAAGCAAGATTATCTACAATATACTTTTCATTAGTTCCACCACAAGTGTTCAACTTTTCCTTTTGAGTTGTGCTATCACAAGTGATCAACTTTCCATTTTGAATTGTCTCACCACAAGTGATCAATTTCCCTTTTTAACCAAAAAAAAAAAAAAAAACTTGAACTCTCTCTTACTTTATCATTTTTTTAATTCTCGTGCCTAAAAAAATCATCACTTGTGGTGGAATGGAGGGAGTATATAGTTTTGCATACAAATCAACAAATAATTTAAACCCAAAATCAACAAATAATTTAACAAATCCATCACTTGTGGTGGAATGGTGAAATTACTTTATTCTCTACTACAGTATATTTTATTTTCAATATTTCAATAAACAAATCAACAAATAATTTAAACCCAAAATTACTACAGTATATTTTATTTTCAATATTTCAATAAACAAATCAACAAATAATTTAAACCCAAAATTTAAGGGTTTACATATACACAAAATTATTAACACAGTACTCCATATAGCTTGAATATAAAATATAAAATATAAAATATTCAAAGGAGTAATGGAGTATAAAATATTAAATAAATTAATATATAAATTTAATTACTTAACTAAAAAGTTACAGTAATTTTTAAGATACATATTTTATAAAATCCCATAAACTAGAAATCATAAAAACTCATGTTTAAAAAATACAATAATAAAAAAGACTAATATCAACAAAATAAAAAAATCAAAGAAGAACCAATACTGAATAACAGTATTATAGTCCATGTTTAAGCGTGTACTACTACATAATATATAGATGTTGCCTAAGTATTGAATAACAGTATTATACTACATGCCTGCGCATTGATTAAAATGAGAGATTTCGGAAAAAGGGTCTCAATTCGCATGCCTTTCGAAATTTAGGATTAAATTTATTGACCTTTCGAAATATGGGGTCATGGCATGCGAATTTTTCGCAATAAGGGATTTTCGAATTTTTATGTGTTTTGTTTTATTTTTTCTTATTATTGCTTTCACAATATATATGAATGGACAATATTATCCCTAAATTCTCACCTCAATTTTAATGGAGTATTTTTTATTCCAATTTATTTTCTTAATTCCAACTTCATCGCCAGCGAACTACTGAAAGCTCCAAAGCTCCATTTCTTAATCCCTCTCTCTCCCTGTCCGATTCCTCTTCACACTAAGGCCAAATTTCTTCACAATTGCATAAACCACTCAATTGGTAATCGAACTGCAAAGGTATATCTTTATCTCTCCCACCATCCAATTCCAATTTTCTTTCATGTACTTGCATCCATGTAATCCGTAAACTGAATTGAATTAATCGAACAACCCAAAATTAGAGTCAAACCTTAAAGAATGTGGAATTGAATTAAGAACTTATTGGGAAAAATGGGGTAGCCCGAGCTGGAATGGCACCGGGAAGCGGCGACCTGCGACGACGGCAGTTTGACCGCGGCTAGCAATAGCGGCTACCCTCGCCGGACAGCAGCAGGTGACCTGTAGCGAAGAAGAAGAGGCGGCGAGATCTTCCTTTAAGAGAGGAGATCGAGAGGGATGTTGAGAATCTAGCTTGCTGGACAGAGGACGCAATCGCGTTAAGAGGGTGGGGGAATTTGAGTTTTTGTAATTGATTTTTTCCATATGGATCGGAAGTGAGAGAGAAAGGGGGGGACGACAGCTAATGGACGATGAGAATGAGGGTGGAGGCGGCGGTGATGAGCTGTGATCTACAACTTAGGTGAAAATAAAATTAGAGAAAAAAGAATTAAAATTGTAGTGAAAATATTAAGGATAATTTGGTCCATTCATAAATATTGTGCAAAAAATATTGATAACAAAAATGATTAAGTATATAAAAATTTGAAAATCCCTTATTCTGAAAAATTGCATGCCACGATCCATATTTCGAAAGGTAAACTAATTAAATCCTTAATTTCGAAAGGCCTGCGAAATTGGACCCTTTATCCGAAATCTCTCATTGAAGAATCTAATCTTAAATAGTTAAATCTAAATCTAAATACAATAAAAGCCCAAACAAAAGGCAAACTGATAGTAGTATTTAATATTTTAATTAAACCCTCTACAAAATTAGGCCTCCACTTCTCTCTCTCCCAAATCCGCAGAAATCACTTCACCCGCCACAACCAGTCAACCACCGCCCTGCCTCGCCGGCGCTCCTTCCACCGCCCTGCTTCGCCGCTCCCTGCTTCACCACAGCCGGCCCGGCTGTTTAATACCACTTTCTTCACATCCTCTCGATTCAATTTTCTTATTGTAAAATGTTAGCTGTTGTAAATGCAATAGCAGTTTTTATAATTGTTAAACTTCTTTAGTAAGCTATTGTCTTTTTATTGGATTGGGCAGTCATTTCGTCCAATAATGATGTAATGATTCTTAGCATAAATTTTTGGGAAGATAAACAGAGTCCTCTATATACTATCCTTGATGCTTTTCCATTACTTTTCAGCAACGTGCCTCGGATATAGAAAACTTTTTTGTAAGAGCATTAAGTGAAAAATTCTCTCTCGACTCCCTAGTTTAAATTTATTAATTCGATTTGATCCTTTTGGTATGAAGTATGAACATAAGTTAATGAATCGTCTGATTACAGAAAGAGGCTATGGAACACCAAATCATAACTGCATCCGATCTATTTCAAACTATTTAAATACTGTAATTATTTATGTACTTCACATGTAATTTCTAAATAACACAGAAATTTTCACCACAGCAACCTGATGAAACATAAATTTCAATGCTAAATCAATCAAGTTTTGCTAAGTCCTACTACCACTACTCAAACAAGGATACAAATAAAAGAAAGGCCAAATTAAGAAGATGATGAGGTCCGTGATCAAGAAAATCACCTCTTGCTGCTGCTGCTGCTGCTGCTGCTTTATCTTCATCTTCTTGGAACAGGTTTGTACAGCACAACCGTGACAAATTTTGAACGAAAACGATGAGTGACCCCAAGTGCAACTACTGTGCGAGGAGGTTCTCGATTCTCTATGTAAAGATGATTTAGTGTAACATTCTGTGGTGATGGGAGGGGTGCACAAGGATCACTCGTCGTAGGTTGATTCAACAAAGTATGCTGCAGATGGGGAGGTAGGGATGGTGGTTCTCGCCCCTCGTCTTCGTTTCCAGGGTAGACGTTGTTGTAACTTGCTTCGGGAGAGTTGGGGATATCAAATCCAGCTACACTCACTCGATCCTATAAGGCAGTGTCATTTTACGAGTGAGTTGGTCGCACGCACACACAACTAATTGGAACGGGTTTTCTAGACTTACTTGGTCTTCACCATATTGGTGGTTCATTGTTTCTGGGACAAAGGAGCCTGAAAAAATATTGCAAAATTCCATCTGTTAGCAGTTCCGGAATTATTAAGCTGCAATTAGAATAGAGAGTTCTGCAATTACCAATTGTCGGAATAATGCTATAGACACTAAATTTTACTATAAAGCATCGAATTTGGCAAATTGAGCACCACTTCCACACCGCGTAATCAGATCTGATGAGAGAGTTTTAGAGAGTTTAACATGACGCCCCAAAGATTGCTGGTGAATGCAACAAACTTTGATTAATGAGTCATAAATTAACTAATACTAGTACTTAAAATTACATCAATCATGTATAAAGAAGACCCCAGTGCATATATATTTTGGTAATAAACCAAAAGAAGATCTTGGTATAGGAGCCAGGATATGCCAACATATACACAGCCGAGAATCCAACAAAAACTGACATGCTGTGTTAGCTATATCGTGAGTTATAATGAATATAATCCACCATACATTTTTGGTGCAGAGAGAAAAAATGCAAGTTGTAGAAGACAAGACAGAAAGAACACATCATGAGAAAGTATATGTTGGGGTCCACATCTCGTCCAGCTAAATCGTTCAGGTAAATCACTATCACCTTTAACTGATAACTTAGATGCAATTCAAAAATGCAGGATTGGAGAATCATGGAAGTCAGGTTTATTTTCTTCTTTATGCGGATAAATTCACATAGTATGCAACTAATTCAGATGATATTCGAATTCAACTAATTTTTTGGCACAGATTATAGATTTTCATAGGTATTATAGTTATTCTTTTCACCTATAATAATCTCACAAAGAGTTTATCTGCTCCTTAAAGTTAAATGCAATGCACCATCATATCATATATTCCAAATTAAGATTCTATTCAGAGGTTACCAAAAAGGATAAAGTGTACAATGACTATATGATAAAAGTGTCAAGGCATAGTGATATCCCATTCCTAAATTTGACAGAAAAAAATACATATGAAAATCTGTTGATACAAGACAGTATAATACCCTTTCAAGTTTAAGATATTATATAACTACGTCATGTACAAATAATTCAAACATCGAAATGGGGTCCCCGTGTTGTTACCAAAAACAGTTGACAAAAAGAATCTCCATAGACCATTCATTACATTCTGAGTGTTCAGGAGTAAAGCTTGACTAGAGATTTGATAAAAGATAATTCTCACTTATTATAATCATATTTAAGTAAATAAAACACTCTTTTGGAAAATAAATAAGTGCTACTAAATTCTGTATTCAGCAACGAGTAATTCTTCTTGACCTCTTGCAGTTAGTTATCACCCTTCCGTACTTAGATGAAAAATGGAAGGTTAAGCTCTTCCAAAATAGAGCGGATAAAAAATCGTAATCTTTTCTAAACTTAAAAGGAGAGGTGACTATTTTGCTTACTTCTTTCCAACCTGAGAACACTAGTCACTACGGCTAATAAAGAGGATAAAATATCGCAAATGGACTTATGACCTCAAAACTTCACACGGAGTTTCAGTATCTGGGAGCTGCAAAAGTAGAGATCTAACAAATTTGTTTCCAGCAAACTAACTACAGCCCTTAGCCCTATGTATAGGAGGGACCGGTGAGGAGCTCGCAACAGCAAATTACAAATATCTCGGTGAGCTCATACTCATGACTCATGAGTCATGACTCATGAGTGAGCAGAAGAAAACAAGTATGAAGCTTTATCTCCACTTCTGCACATTTCTAATGCAGCTAGAAAGCATGGAAAAACATTTAAATCAATTTAGATTACTTAGTTTCCCTGTAGACACATGACAATGCATATACACTGTATTCACTTAACATGGTTAACTTCTTAAGATCTAGTTTGTGGCATAATACTGTTATGAACCAGTATTCATACTCATTACAGCAACCGTATAGGCGTATATTGCAATAAGATTCTATGGCAATGCACATACACTATTCAAATATGAATAAAATCACTATGGTTCATATGTTCAGATCTAGTTACTGATATAAGTATACTGCTTTTATGAACCAGCATACATATTATTTTGAGAATTGATATATTTCAACTAGAATCGATATCTGAGGCATAATTTTTCAACAGGATTTGCCTTCCATACATAAAACTGAAGACCAAGTATAAAATCCTATCTTTTGATTGTCTCCAAGACTGATGGAACAGGGCATAGCTAAGTAGCAAATGTTAACCGAAAACTAACTTTGTACCTTCATGATCATCAAGCATCTAGCATAATTCCTAAAATCATACTACTAACGGTGAAAGCATTGACAGGGCAAGTTCCATTCTCTAACAAAATTAATCCAGTGACATCATTAAACTAAAAGACTCATGAAAATTAAAAAAAAAAAGGACAAATCTAAAGGCAATATTGGCACATGGAGTATAACTTTTTCCCAATACAGACCGATAGGGTAATGAAATTACAATTATCTTCCACTTGCTGCAGTAACAACTCGAACAAATGACTTCAGATAAGCAAGACAAGTTAAAAATATTTCATCCTAGAAATTCAAGCCGGAAATTTTCAAATTAAATTTCAAAAACCCAAAAGTTCGTCTGAATAGAAAAATTATTACTACTATCATGCAATATTTAAAAAATTGGCCATCACATAATTCGACAAATTAGACACACACGGTAAAGAGGATATCCAATAAATCACGAAATTGATGATACGAGCAAGATAAAACTTTGAAAAGGAAGACAAAAATTCCAGAATTCAATTTAATCCCCGACGAAATTCCAGCAAGGACTTCAAAATCGAGTTTTTGTACCTAAATAATGGTACAGGTGAAAGAGTGGCAGAGAAAAATATAAAACCCAATAATTCATGAGAAATTACGAAAAGAGGGAAGATACACACAGCTTTTCAATTTATTTGTGAATTGAATAAGAAAGAAGGTGAAAATGTTAGTCTACCTTGTAGAATCCGCCGATAGATTCTCAAAAGAATCGTATCACTCTGCGTGTCTGTCTCTATGCGTACGTGTATGCGTGCGTGAGAGAGACAATGAATGGGAGAGGGAGAGAAGATTTACAATATTCTCATGACTCATGACAAACAATTTTGATGATAAATAAATACTCTATATAACTGAAAAATGAGTTGGTCAGATTCTAGTAAAGTGAATGGGCTCAATAGAATTGAATGGAAAGGTGAATGGTTTGGGCCATAGTGCTAGATCAGGCCCAATTTCATAGCTATGCCCAAAACAGAACATAAATGACTAACTAAATAAGTTAAATAACTAATTTTAGTTAAATATACTCCCTCCGTTTTTTAACAATAAGGAGGTTTGCAACGGTACGGATTTTAATGCATAATATGATAAAGTAAGAGAGAGAAAAAAAAAATAGTAGAGTAAGAGAGAGCTAGAGAAAAAAGGTAATGGAATTAATGTTAGTGGATCATGAATAGTATAAGTGGTAAATAAATTAATGTATAGGGGTCTAAACATTTCCTAAAATAAAAAGTTTGAAAATTGCTATTTTAAAGAACGAGCTAAAATGAAAAGAGTTGTTATTTTTAAAAAACGGAAGCATTCATTTATAAAAAATGATTCATAATTTTGAGCAATACAATAACAAAAAGAAAAATATAACAAATTTATTGTATTTTAAAATTGCATTGTATCACAAAAATGTAAATAGAAATGTGGACCAAAGCGGTAGTATGGTGAAGACTAAAGTCCAAATTTTATCATTTACATTTGTTTTTAAAAACTTTTTGATTTTTTAAATTACCTTTAGATCCCAATCAATATGATTTGGTCCAAAGTTAACATTTTTCGTTAAATTTAACTGTCAAACGTGATTGGACCAAATTATGACTTAATTATAAATCAAATTAACAAATTAACCTAACTAATTCAATATCAAAATTTATAAAATATTTTTAACCTATATCAAAATATATTAATATCATAAAATGTTTTAATACATACTATAATAAACCATATTAAATTAATAAAAATACAATTGAATGAAAATTTTAAAAATATTTGCAAATTTAATTTTTATTATAGGTAAAATACTATAGCTAAAATAATTTATAAATTTTAATGTAATTTAATTTTTATAAAATATTTTATAGATTTAAAGTTAATTTTTATTATAGGTAAAAAAATATTTATAAATTTTAATATTAAATTAATTAGATTAATGACTGATTAAATTCATAACTAAGTCACTAATTTGATCACGTTTTTCCATTATATTTAACGGAAAAGGTTAACTTTAAACCAAAACATATTGTTTGAGACCAAAAGATAACAGATTTAATACTCCCTTCGTCCCGCTTTAGCAGTCCCATTGACTTTTCTGCCATCTTTTTGTAAAAATGATAAAAAATAGTTAAAGAGGAGAAATGGTAAATTAAGAGAGAGAATAATATAGAAAAGAGTCTTATCTACATTATTGTCTCTCTTTACCATTTCTCCACTTTAACTATTTTTTATCATTTTCACAAAAAGAGAGCAGAAAAGTTAATGGGACTGCTAAAGCGGGACGGAGGGAGTACTATAAAAGATCTAAAAAAGTTTTAAAGCAAATATAAAAAGGATTAAATTTGAACTTTAGTTTATTGGTGAATAATGTGCACAACATGGTTTAATAAGTTACCAACACTGTAGGGATCCAATCCAATTTATATGAGGGAGAATGAATCAATAAAACTTTTCACATCTACGTGTCTTTTTTTGGGTAAGTGCGATAATATATTATGGTAATTGGTATTGATCACTATTGAGGGATAAAATCTGTTTATCGTCTCAAGGTGAGATTATCAGTATATATATCTTATCATTCTTATGCCATTGCTGTGCTCATGTTTCCATCAAATTTTCCCATTTTTGTATCCAAATTAATTAAGATAGAAAAAACAAATACTCCCTCCGTCTCAAGGAAGATGACCCCTTTCTTGGGCGGCACGGGATTTTATGCAAATTTATTTTGTGTGTTGAGAGGAGAGAGTAAAGTAAGAGAGGGGAATAAAGTAGAGATAAAGGTGTTTCCATTTTAAGTAATGGATCATCTTAGTTGGGACAAACTAAAAAGGAAAGTGAGTCATCTTCAATGGAACGGAGGGAGTACTAGTTAAGCTCATATGCTGTATAGCTATCTTATTTTTGAGTTGATCATTTTTATTATTTTCAGTGTTTCCTAATTAGAGTTTATTATTTTTTGTGTGTGTGCTGCCAAAAATCATAAATCAAGGATCATGTGCAACCAACTTAATTTAAATTTCAATCATAAATCAAGGATCATGTTTTATAACTTTTGGTAAATTATTAAAGCATTCACTTCATCATTACTTTGACAAATGATAAGAATTCTCTGACCATATGACGCTCTAATTAATTAATGGGGTATAATAAACAAATAAACAAATATAAATAATGTGATAGTGCAATTCTAGTGAAACGTAGCTCGCCTTACTTCCTAATTAGTTTATTTCTTGGTAGATTTGTTTTTGGTTTTCTTGTTTTTTTGGAGGATGCACTTTTTAGTCTTTTTTGGATTGTCTCTTGTTTAACTTGCTTGTATTAGTTTGAGGTGTTTTGTTTTCTTGTCTTTATTGAATTAGTGAATTTTGTTCTGAACATTAATTTCTTTGCTCACCGATCTTAAAGCGATTTGAACATTTGCTCTCTTATAAAAAAGTTAATGTAATAATGAAGTCATAAAACTGAAAATCAACATCAGCAACACATCATCGTTCATATAAATAAGAAATAATGACCAATCAACATCGATCATAAATATCAACATAAGTATTCTGTAATAGTTATATAGTGTTATAGTATACTATCATTTTCAATAACAATTGACAAACTTTAAATATCACAAAGTCTTTAAACATTTCAAATAAATAAAACCCGTGGGGGGCTCAAACGGGTGTTCTAATGCCGAGCGGAGGGAGTATAATTTTTTAAACAATTAATTTAAACAATTAATTTACTATAAAATTTATGTAAATTTTAAAATTTTATGAAACATATGTTAAAGTATTAAAACTACCGTTTCATTAAGAAAAATTGAAAAAGCAAGATTAATTATGACCCTTAGAACATTCCCATCCGCGCTCTTAGCTAAGAGCACGGAGGTGGACCCGAACCCACTTTTACTCCTTGTCCTTAGCTAAGAGCACAACACCCACATCCGTGCTCTTAGCTAAGGACAAGCTCAAGGGTCCCACTACTCTATTATTCAATTTAAATACTTCAATTACTAAAAACATTTCTACATTATAAAAAATACATTAAAAAATAAAAATTACATAATTAAAATCCTAGAAAATAAAAAAATACATAATTAAAATCCTACAAATTAAAAATTCTCATAATTAAAGTGTTATGAGAATTTTTTTTGTGTTGAAGTGGGGGTATTTATAGATGAAAATGTGAATTTTAGGGAAAAAAATTGAAAAATAAATTAAAAGTGGGTAGAAAATGGATATAATTTTTTGGGAAGTGGGAAAATATTTTTTTAAATTTAAAAATATTTTTTTAAATTAATTTCAAATTTTATTAAAATAAAAAAAAATTGAATATGCCAACGGCTAAGCCGTTGGCCAATCAGAGAGCGCCACGTAAGGGTGCTCAGCGGCACGGACGTGCTCTTAGCTAAGAGCAGCGTCGTGCCGCTGGCACCGACAGACAACTCCCATCAGCGGACAACCTCGTCCTTGCCAGCGGCAAGGACGGACGGACGGGTTGTTTTCGACAGATGCGGATGCTCTTAGATTGCAAATTTGGACGATAGTATTATTTTAAATGGTCGTTGTCACATTTCATGTACTCCTATTAAATATGTGATGCAGCATTATATAAACACATATTCAACATTAAAAGAAATGGACTAAACGTATGAATTTCCAATAAATAACCACCCATTTGCCACGTATTTCCCTGTTTAAAAAAAAGAGAGAAAAGAAAAGGGAAATAGTTGTTGTTGTGGAGTGATAATTTAATGCAGGTCCACAACTTTGGTGTTTGGCCATGGATGAAAATGAATCATGGTATCTAATGTGTGTACTAGGGTGGGTGAGGCCTCCACAAATTATGAGAGAGAGAAAGAGAGAAATTAGGGTTTTTAGATTAGTATAATTCAATTAACTGACATTCACATGCAATATTAGCATCAGTCCAAATGCAATTTCAATGCCTTAATAGTAGTAGTACTATATTGGATCTATAAGCCGCATTCATATCCTCTCTCTCTCTCTCTCTCTCTCTCTCTCAGGTCTCATCTTGATGTGTGTGTTCGTGAGCTAGTAAGAGTCTTAATTAAATTCATGGATTATTACTTATTCCATTTAGTGGACTTGTAATTTTTGGTATTTCAAATTAAAATGTTAATGAATCCACCAGTCAATATGAGAACGGTCTCTTAGTATTTTAATCCCTGATATTTTAGAGTATTTGGTTAATTGATTGTTAAACTTGACCGTTGTCTATACTTGTAACTGATGTATGAGCTGGAGAATCCAATGACCTTGCTGCTCTTTGGTTTTCTTGATTTCTGTTTCTCCTTTGTTTTTATTACAGGAGTTTCTTGATCGTTACTGCCATCCTCATTTTATTTTAAGTTTTATCATTATTTTTTAAAGCATATTACAACCCCCACCCCATTCGTAGTCTCTCTCTCTCTCTCAATTCCATATGAATTTAAGTTCGGTATTTCCTTGTCATTATTTTTTCAAGTCTCTCTCTCTCTACACACGTATAGTCATATAGAGTTTGATCTTGGATTGATTGGAGGGTTTTTGCATGGATCTCCGTGTGCGGATAAATACATAGACGACGAGATAGAGAGTCGTTGTTTTCTGGTGTAGCATCATCAAGATTCACAAGGCAAAGGGTTTGCAGATGATCTCAACCCTCCCTCAGACTCAGCTGATGAGAATCTTGATGATGCTGCATCGGCAATAAACGACTATAGCCACCACAAGCCAGAAAACCTTGCTTATTTCTTCTTCTTATTCATTTTACTGAGTTAATTGGTTTTCTTCTATTTATGTACTCCTAGTATTATTATTTCTGTTACACAGGTGAAAACCGATACAAATGAGTACCGAGGGAACTATTTCAGTCTGCACTCGGATATTTTATCTAGTTTTGATAACATAAAAACAATTCTTTCTTTTTAGTTTTGTACTATCAGATTCTCAGTTTCAGCAGAACACAATGTATATGGCTCTCTGCCACAGACACCGGATATCTGAAAAGCAACACTTAGAGGTGAGATAGTACATATTTTCTTTTAAATTGTTTGACTCATTTGGTTTTACAATGTGGTTTATCATAAACTTGTGATAGTGCATAGTAGGAATTTGGTTTTCACGTTTACTGGGATTGTTTGGTAGAAATGACAAACATGCTTACATTATTTTATGGGATATATCTTTTCCAATTGACCTACCTAGTTTTATTCTAGTCAACAATCAAACGTTTGTTTGAAAATTACAAGTAGCGTTGGGGGAATGGATTCTTGATGATTTGGATAATTTAATCAAAAGCTGTTGGACGGTTGATCAACTGGACCTACACGCCTTTTAACATATACTGCCATCTTGCAACTTTGGTAATCGTCATCATATCTACTAGATCTCCCTCGATCACTCACTTGAGCAATCTCTCTCCAAAGACCAAAACCATATACAGTAGTAAGATAATTTACTCAATTAATTAGTTATATATGGTTTGATTTAACGGCTCATCCATAATACTATGTTATTCGTTAAACGCATTTTTTCTTGATATTTTCCATTTTCGGTGAACATAGAATAAAAAGGCAAACCAGCTCATTGATTACATAATATGTAGAGAAGAAAGAGTGATTTTTCTAATACGTTTTTACATCGAATTATCAAGGCATGTAGTAGAGTAGTATTTATTTATGAATTACTTATCAAACACACACATGTGACATGTCTAGCAGCCAATGACAGAGAGAGTAAACACAATTGTACAAAATAATCCAAGCATGCATTGCATAGTCCAAGTATATAATCTAAGCTACATGTCTTCACTTTTCTAAACTGTCATTGGGTAACTGATTCCACTTGTGCAAGAAAATATGCATATTCGGAGCCTCCACAAAATATCAAATTTAGTAATTCAACATAATTTTTCTTGTGCAAACTACAAAATAGCAACATTTTCGATGATAATATAGCTAGCTAGACCTTCCATTTGTGCCAGAATGCACAAATCGTCAAAAGCATGGCAACAATAGATTCGAGACCTTCCTGAAAAACGTACCTTAACAAAGTTTAACTTGCTCCGGCAACCCAACATGTAATCTAAAACAGCATTTGGTTCCTCTAGTAAATACAGGTATGTAAAGAAAATGATGTACAGAAAGAAAAGTCTGCCCCCGTGGTAGCTTTATACAGGATCGGAGAAGAATGTAGAGCATGCTGAATTAACCAGGTTACCCCAAGGCTCTGAGTGATAAATGACCTAGAACTATGGAACAAACTTCAAGTTCCATAGAGAAACAAGAGCAAACAGCAGAGCTGCACAGATAGTACCACACAAGTGCTTCTTCACTGGATTGGATCATTTACTAGTGATCCACGCTTTACAAAGGAAGGAATGCTCAACGAACGTCTTGTTAATTTACATGTACCAGGACGTGGAGGTCTCCTCTCACTTTTTTCTTTAGAAGGTGATGAAAAGGGGCACAATAGAGAATCTAACAGGGGTTCATGTCTCGTTCTCAAGAAAAGGTCAAGATTTCGTTGATACTTATCTCCATGAAGGCCTTTCCTGTTTGATAAATCTTCCGAGACTGAAAAATTAGCATTAAGCTCATCATCAGACACGTAACCATCATGTGGAGAATCCTCCATGGCAAGGTCGTCATACTCCTCATCCGACTTAGTCGATTGCTCATCCACAGAACCTTCCAGCTGAAAATTAACTTAAGATGAGAGTTCAATTATTCGAACAAGAAATTGTTTAGAAAAGAAGATTCTAATGATAACGTGTCTTAATGCATGAAAAGCTGGATATTGCACAAACCAAGCACTAAACCAAACAATTTACAACAATCATTGAGAATTAGTTATAGTGTCAGATTTCTACTCGTGCCTTCCCGCAGCTATATAATCCTCATGACCTCATCCTGCTTACCTCTTCGTGGATATTTTTCCCTCCATCACTAAGATCCTCATCACTGTCCACCTCAGGTGAAACATCAGCCTCTTCATCACTTCCGTGCACAGAAGATTCTTCCTTGAGCTGAAACAAAGCTATGTCATCAATACCATTTTTTCCCAAGACAGTCAGATTCATGTTAATAGAAAGATAATTTTTCTTAGTGTTGATATGAAGACTATATGAATGCATATGGCCTGTTTAAAATGGCCATAGTTTGGACAGTCTCTTGTAGATCGATAATTTACCCATTTTAAGGTGAAAAACATTTGACATTATGCTACATATAAAATTATGTTTCCCACCTTGACACAAGAAACTGCTTCATCTATAGGTCTAAAGAGTAAATTTGTTTGGTCAATAATTCATTGCAACTGCGACAAGTAAAGGTTTCGCATGAATAAAGGCTAATCCTATAACTCAACTCAGTAGATTGTTACACCTATAAAGAAGTTTTTGGTAATTCATTAAGAATGTCAAGGATATGCGCTAACTGTATGGTAAAAACTAGCAGTACAAGAGGCCTAATAGATTGATAGTTGATTCCTAGGAAAATATTTTGTTGTTGACCTCAAACTGTGCTTTACCTTAAATTTGATACAGATGTATGGTGAAAACTTGTAGTACCAGAGGCCTAATAGATTGATAGTTGAGTCCAGGGAAAATGTTTTGTTGTTGACCCCAAACCGTGCTTTACCTAAAAGTTGATACAGCTAACACAAGCTGAAGGTTTTGAACCAGCTATATAGCCTAACTTCAGCCACATCAGTAAGCCATGCTGATAATAAAATAATTTTTACCTCCTTTGCAGGACCCCTTGGGGAGCTACAGCATGATGAAACGCATCGACTAGCATTATCCGTCCAATCATCAACACTGCTAGCACGACTTGTACCTCCATCACTGGGCCACGCACTAATCCCAAAGTGACCAAATTGCAGGTTGACAGGTTCTGCTTTTCCTATCTGCAATGGCCCATACATAGGTGTACCGATTCCATTTCGTGGTGGATGACCCCAAATGTTCTTGCCACCATCATTGGTCATGTCAACAGGCCAAGCCTTTGCCACAGAACCATCATTATTCAAAAGTGCCATCAACTGTCTACTGGAACCTTTCCTTTGAATAAGCTGAAACATTCCTTTGGAGGTCAAAGAATTAGCAGCACACTGATTCCTGTACTCCTCATAAACAACGGCGATTGTGTTCGTCGATGGGTCATAAAGCTGCTCCCCCACGGCGCGCCTTCTTAGGCAGCTGAAAACTGTTGCATGAATGACAGCTACACTTTTATCAACATTGGTGTTGTTAACTTTTGGCACCAAAAGTTTATCTGCCTGGTTGCATAGATATTCTTGGATAGTTCTGATATTCCGTATGTATTTAACATACTTATTTTTAGCAGGATCCAATGTCATGTACTTGGCACGAACAGCAAACCTTTCCATGTGCTTCTCCTCATTTGAAATATAAATCATGAATGGAATGATTGAAGGATGTTTCTTCATGAGCCCTATCTGCATGAAATTAAACAGTAGTGAGAATTCAAAGCAGATTTTATCCAACGTTTTCAAGGCTAAGTAATTTGAAAATAATTGCATAATCATATTTTGAAACAATACCACAAAGTTGAGACTTAAGTGAACGCCCTCCACCACTACTGATTCTTTCCTTTCTTCCCACCCAGTTATTAATCTATCAAGGCTCTCAATTACCATCTCACTTTGTGCTTTAAATCCTTCTACTGCCATCATTTTTTGACTGATTAAATCACTTGTGGTGCTGTTCTCCTCAGGCTTTCCAGATGCATCATTACTAACTGCATCATGTGAAGCAGCAGAAACTTGAGATGATTTCTTAGCTTTTTTTCTGGCCTTGGCTTGTGCGACAGCTAATGGATCCAAATGTTCCCCGGCGTGATAGGTCGAGGCCCACAGTAATGGATTTTCCTTTTCATCAACAAAACTTCTCATCATATGCCGAATTGAATCAGTAGATACAATAGTTGTAATGCCCAACCTGCTACCCTGCAATGATAACATAAACAGAGTCAATATAGATAACATAAATATATTCAATACATTTGTCAGTTAATAACTAGAAAGGACATTCAAATTGTAAAAGCTTTTCATGCATGGGAAGAGATGCACCACTGTGCTGAAGAAAATTAGTAATTTTTAATCTAACACCCAGCAGTTTCTAGGGCACTAATTTCACATGTCAGTATATCCAATGTCAAAGCTTGAATAAAAGCAATGTCTGTCAAAATCTCAGGCACCGAATCTGGAACCACAAAAACAAAAATAGAAACCATGTTACCATCTGTCATAGTCAATTTATTTTGCATGGACAAATTTCAAATTCTGGTTCAAACCAAAGAGGATATATATTAAGCAAAACATGCAACGATAAAATAAAAGTTTCATCACTTGAATACTAGTATAAAAAAGTAGCATTGACAACATAAATGTAAAAACTTTCTTAAGCCATTTCTGAACCATGAAGATTTAAGTAAACAATAAGCGCATCAGAAATCCAACCAGCAGGGCAGATAACGTAGATTTTCCACAGCCACTTGTGCCGCACAGCAGTACTGTAACAGATTCATTTCTTTCGCGAACTCTGGAAGTGTAATAATAATAGTCAGGATAGCTCACAAAAGGAATACAAAAATTTATACATCAACCATTGTAATCTAGTATAATTAGCAACAGCTAATCCAACCGAAGTGAACCAAGTGAAGGCGACAAAAAACTGATCAACCAAAAATGTTAGTTTCTTCATGTCTCAGTTGAACAGACAATTCAACTTGTCCATTCCCCGGAAAAGCACAGATATACCACAACTCTCCTACATAAGCATGCCGATTAAGGGATATTCTGACCAAAGTACAAAAGTCAGATATAAAAACGTTTTCACTTTAGATCTCAGTCAAAACTTTCCTAAACATTGATAAGTGGTGAAGTTGGTAACTCTATATGATACACTTACAACAGGATTTTAAAATTATGTTTTATAAAAGCTAAGAATGTGAAGCTATGGGAACACGAGCACTAGTTGCAGAGAGAATGATCTGTAGAGATATACCATGGAAAATTTAATCAAATGACACTAAGAAGAACTATACGAATCTATGTTAGGCCACTATAGTTGACAGAACAAGCAATGAATATCATAAAATACTTGGCCATATGAGTAATTAGAGAGTACAAGAAGAATTTTTCAGAACTTCTCACGTTCGTTATGAACCCACATAATTCAATTTGGATTAGAAATGCAACTGTACCTGCAGGCAATCACCAAATCAGCCCTCTGATTTGGCCCGACATACTTGTATTCGGAGAGAGCTTCACAAACAGTGTCAAGAAAAAACTTTCTGTTAACAACAACAGTAGTACGCCTTTTGTACAACTCAAATGGCTCCTCCTTACTCTTATCTTCTTCTAAAGCAGAATCAACTTCTGCTTTGTCCAAACAGGCAACAACATGGCTTTCCATCTCCCTGTTATCACATGCTTTGACATCTTGAGCTGGCACCCCAACAAGAGGGGAATGGAACCTCTCCAGAGCATTTTCCCGCCTTATTACCTCAAATACTCTTTGGCTGATCTGTATAAATAGCATTGCTTTAGGCTGCAATGTCCCCAGATACAAGCTAGAAAAGCCAAAAGGGAAACTTATACTATATAGTTCCCCAAAAACCAAATGCAAGATGCTCAATTCCAGTCACTGACAACATCGGATCCATATGCAGGTTCTATTATGAGAAGAACACATATTTTCTGAATATGTTCGTTGTCAGTCCATATTTTGAAAGTCAATCTACTATCACATTCATGTGGCTTTGATTGGACCAAATTCTAAACATCGTAAGCTATCAGGTGTAATTAAGCTATAAAGATGTCTAGATCAGAATAAGAGCCAAAAAACAAGGGATATCATAAACTATTGTAAAATATTTATTCAGCTCTAATCGATAATCGGAAGAAGAATATCACCTTCTCCATGAAATGAAGAAAACAACATTAATAACCTCGATATAGAATCCCTAAATTGAAGCACGAAGATCTAGAAATTTGATAAATTCTTCTTTTAATCTGATTGTCCATTTCACACGCGCGCATATTTCCGTTCATCATGAAAGGCATGCATGCAAATTAAGATTCAAAATGAACGAATCGGATAAGAGAAATCGACCTTGAAGGAGTGACGAGGCTTGCAACCAATGAGCTGCAGAGTACTCTGGAGAACGGGGCGCGAGTACCGAAAGGACGAGGCCTCGGTAGCATCATCGTCGTCCTCCACCACCACTACGTAGAGCAGCTTCGTGGCCAATCCCTCCGGTACCGACATCCTAGAGCCCTATTCCAGCCCCATGCACAAAAAAAAATAAAAAATAAATAAATAAATAAAAAATGGACAGCGGAATTCCGAAATCGAGCTAGATTAGAAGCGGAGGCGAGAGATTGAGAGCAGATGGAGTGAGAAATGGAAGAGGCAAAAAGAGGAGGAGGAGGAAAAGGAGGCGATCTGGGCATTTGTACTAGCACCTCTTCCACGCATCATAACTGTGTGCTTCCACGAGTCACTCTAACCGATTCCACCATTTTACTCATTCATCCAAGCCTACTTTCGGGATTCCAAAACCCACGCCGATTTACTCGTTTCCCTCTAACTAATTCTAACTTTGTTTATCATCGGACTACTTTATTTTATATGGACTACTATTAAATTCTACACTCA
This sequence comes from Salvia hispanica, assembly GCF_023119035.1. NCBI lineage: Eukaryota > Viridiplantae > Streptophyta > Magnoliopsida > Lamiales > Lamiaceae > Salvia > Salvia hispanica. The sequence continues at coordinate 23,277,106 of NC_062969.1, forward strand.
AATTTTTATAATAAATCCAGCTTCTAATTAAATTACAAAATTTAAAATTTTGATTTGATTAGTTTCTTTAGATTTCATTATTTGAATTATCCTCATAGGACATTTTTATCACACGCATAGTATAAAGAGGTATAATTTTTTTTTAATTATGATTAAGAATGAATAAATAATACTTTTATCGTTTATATATAGTTTCTCCCTTTTAAACAAACCAATCTCTTAGCCCTTCTCAAAAATCAAGCCAACTCTCTTCCCTTCCATTCTCTCTATTCTAATAATTTATCTGATACGTAATATAATTAGGAATTATCCATAGTTAAATACTACGTATTAGAAAGATATAAATAAAAAGGTCTTGACGAAAGTTAGTAACATGGAATATTAAATGTCATCTAGAGATAGTATTTTGTACCGGTGCCCACACGCCCTCATACATGATACATATGTAGCATTTTTGGCCATTTAGAGTTGTTGGTAACCTCAAATATTCAGCGTTGAGTGTATCTTGATCGGTGCAACGGAATCATCTCAACCATTGACATCACTTTAATATATAACAAGTTGCGACAAAAAACTCTAATACAGTAATCAACAAGTTTTAGCATTTTATACTGTTTAATCTTATAGTTAGGATGGCAAAATTACAGTATTATGATGAATATTAGTAATACAACGATGACTATGCTATAAATTTGTGATAAGAATGATAGATTTTGTCGTTGCATGATAAAAGAAGAAACATTAATATTGAGTAACATGTCGGAGTTAATAAACTTCAAATAGTATAATATTTACATGCATAAACTTTGATGTGTTGCTTATAGCAAAATAACGATAACCACATTAAACAATGATGAGAATGCTATAACACTATAATGATCAAGTTGTATGACTATAATTTTTTCGATTGTGATTTAGTGGAACTAGATTTACTGCATTAAACTTAGGAACTTCCATTGTTTTTTCTCTTTTAATATACAATTTGGATATTATTAACTTTTTGATCAGTATTTCATGTCTATAGTAAATTAGTAATACTAGTAGTAGTCCAGTACAACGTTCAATAATCACATCCCTCCACATTAATACTATGTGGTCCTTGTTTTGCACTAGAATTCAACTTGTATCATAGTGCATCTCTATATAGAGTCAAGTTATAATATATATTTAACTAATTTCCAATACATAACACATAATTTTTTAATCTTGTATCTTAAAATTATCAACATAAAAACACAACTTATTGTATTGTGTTAACATACTTTTGCCTTTATATTAATAATTTAATTTATATTTTGTGTTGACATACTTTAATATTGATAATTTTAATATATGTTCTAAATAGTTTTTATTCGATCACAGCCGCATCAATATATATAAATATATTTTCGAAGAGGAGTGATCAAAATCTAACTAATTTTAAGTATATAACTAGAGAACAAATCTCAACCATACATCTCGTTACTCCAAATTAATCCTATGGTTTAGACAAACTTTCAGATTTTTATGAAAAAACACTTGTCCAAGAGAATTTTGGGAATTCAATATCTCAACAAGAATTAATGAATGACATATAATCATCATCGTGAATCCAATCTTACCAAATTCATGCGCAAATCTGAACCAAATTTAGCTTAGGATTTCTTCCAAAAATATGAGATTCCCAATTGAATTCATTTACGATAATCAAGCATGAATTACTGCGAGATTTCTGAACCAAATTCATGCGCGATTTCTCAAATCTGAACCAAATTCAGCTTCCCGGTCCAATTCGTTCTCTATTGATCAGCTATGTTTTATTCAGCGCGAATTCGTTCAGGATCGATCATCGTGATTTGATTCTGATTGAATTAATCACAACTGATCAAATTCGCTCACGATTGGCCAACGCAATTTGATTCATTCTTCACATTCATTCCTTCATCGCGGTGTCTGGATTCCTTATCAAATGGATTCAATTCCGATACATTCATCGGAAGATTATTTCTATTATGATTCCTCTTCATCGGGAGAGGAAGGAGAAACTGAATCTAAAGGTAATTATCAATTATTATCAATTAAGTGTCGTTGCTCAGCATGATTAGATTGCGTATGATGTGAAAAAACGTTAGAGTGAACTATATGTGACGAACAGTGAAGTAAATATGTTCAATATGCGTTGTAGTGTAGTAAATATGCTTTATAGTGAGTAAATATGTACTATCATGTATTAAATATACTTTATAGTGAAGTAAATATTGTTTGTAGTGAAGTATATTATGCATTTAGTGAACTATTTTCATTTTAGTGAAGTATATTATGCATTAGAGTGAAGTACATAATTAAAGTGAAGTATTCCAGTGTTAGAGTAAAGTGTTTGTGATTCATGGTTAGAGAAGTAAAACAAGATTAAAGTGAAGTATTCCATCGTTAGAGTAAAGTGTATGTGATTCATGCTTTAAGTGCTCTATTTTTTTCATTTTAGTGAAGTAAAACATGATTAAAGTGAAGTACTCGAGTGTTAGAGTGAAGTGTTTCTGATCCATGCTTAAAGTGCTCTGTTTTATCATTTCAGTGAAGTATATTATGCATTAAGTGAACTATTTTATGCTGAAAGTGAAGTATATTTTTCTTACAGTGGTTAGAGTGGAGTGTTTGTGATTCATGCTTAAAGTTCTCTATTTTTTCATTTTAGTGAAGTAAAACATAAAGTGAAGTAAAACATGATTAAAGTGAAGTACTCGAGTGTTAGAGTGAAGTGTTTCTGATCCATGCTTAAAGTGCTCTGTTTTATCATTTCAGTGAAGTATATTATGCATTAAGTGAACTATTTTATGCTGAGAGTGAAGTATATTTTTCTTACAGTGGTTAGAGTGAAGTGTTTGTGATTCATGCTTAAAGTTCTCTATTTTTTCATTTTAGTGAAGTAAAACATAATTAAAGTGAAGTATATTTTTCTCATAGTGGTTTACGTACCAAAATGCCCCGATGATTTGAAACCAATAATTGGACAAAGTTTCATGACCCTTGATCGTGCATTGGACTTCTACAACAATTATGCTCAATATGTTGGGTTTGACACTCGTAAAAAGGGATCGAAAAGGGTTACTTGGATTTATGTGGTGTGTAGCCGAGAAGGTACAAAGCAAAGAAAGAATGAACATGAGGTGAAATGCAAGCGTTCTTCTATTAAGTGCTTTTGTAATGCTAAAGTATCTTGGAAGTTTTTTATGGGTGTTGATTATGTTATACAAAGTTTTGTTGAAGAACATAATCACGAGATGGTTGAGAAACGCCATAAGCGTTTTATGAAGTTGAACCGCAATTTGGATTTAGTCCATCAAAAATTCATACTTGATTGCACTAATGCAAATATCGGTCCAACTTTAAGTTTTAGCTTACTCAAGGAAGTGCTTGGTGGATTAGATTATGTAGGGTGTACTGTTTTAGAAGTGTGCAACTACAGACGCGACCTTAGAGCATACGTGGAAGGAGCTGATGCACAAATGCTATTAAATGAGATGCGCAGGAAGAAGGAACTTTGTGGAGCATTTACATATGAATTTGAGGTCAACTCAAAGGATAGACTGACACGACTACCAAGAAAAATTATCATTTGTATGGTGATATTGTTTCTTTTGATACGACATACTCAACAAATAGGTAGGTGCACACTAATTACATTCACATGCCTTATAGTTTAGTGTCTTTCACTTCAGTGAAGTATATTGAGGATATAGTGATATATATTGTTAATATAGTGAACTAGTATATGATTACAACGATATTTATTTGTGCATGCTTATAGTGTATTGTTTTTCATTTCAGTGAAATATATTGAGCATTTAGTGAACTACAATATGCTTACAGTGAAGTGTATTGAGCATGCTTGTATTGCTCTGTTTTTTCCATTTCAGTGAAGTAAAACTTGCTTACAGTGAATTATTCAACGGTTAGAGTGAAGTGTTTGTGATCCATGTTTATGTGCACTATTTTATCATTTCAGTGAAGTAAAACATGCTTAGAGTGAATTATTCTAGAGTTAGAGTGAAGTGTCTGTCATCCATGCTTATAGTGGTTTGTTTTTCCATTTCAGTGAAGTAAAACTTGCTTAGAGTGAAGTAGTACATGGTTAGAGTGAAGTGTTTGTCATCCATATATTATTGTTTTTATTTTTTCATTTTAGTGAAGTAAAACATGCTTAGAGTGAAGTATTTCGTGCTTAGAGTGAAATGTTTGTGATTAAAGTATATTCTGCATATCTTATAGTGATTTTAACATGTAGGTACTGCATGATATTTGCTCCTTTTACGGGCAAGGATAATCATGGTCGCCCTGTGACATTTGCTGCTGGCCTTTTGTCCAAGGAAAATGCTGACTCCTTTTCATGGTTATTTAAATAATTTGTGAAATGTATGGGTGTGGCTCCCAAGCTAATCGGAACCGACCAAGACTTAGGAATGAAAGTTTCTATTTTAGAGGTTCTTCTTAATACGAGACACAGGTGGTGCATGTGGCATATAATGAATAAAGTTGCTGACAAATTGCCAAAGAACATGCTTGGTAGTGAAAAACTAAAGAAGGAATTGAATGCATGTGTTTGGTCGGAGTTGATAGAGCCCGATGCATTTGAAGAATCTTGGCATGCTATAATGGAAAGATATGAGCTGGTCAATAATGACTGATTTTCATCAATGTTTGCATCTAGAAAGTTTTGGGTTCCAGCCTTTTTCCGTGATTTTCCGATGAGCTCGTTGATAAAGACAACATCTTTGTCCGAATCACAGAATAGCTTCTTTAAAAGGTACTCAAAGTGTCGGGCTAACCTTATGCTATTTTATATGAACTATAACTATTTTATAACAAATTTTCAGGGACGGATGGAGTAAATAAGTACATTCAAAATAACTTTCCAATATATACTTTTATTTAAAATTTGGCAACCAATGCAGGTTAACATGGAAGTACGGAGTACTTAGTACTTAAAATACTATTTAATATATACTACTCTTTAGTAATAATTAATATTAAAGAAATGTTTTAAAAAAAGGGAGTAGGCAGGCGCGTTCCATACCCTTGAACTTTCTCTCTCTATATATATATTGTAATACCCGCTCGTTTATTTGGTTAAGTTGTAAGAGTTCACCAACTTGAAAATGCGTCACTCTCTTGTTACGTTGAAATAAATAAGAACTCGTTGCTTTGTGAATACTTAAATGTTGTTAGTTGCGAAGTAAAAAGTAGTGGGAGTCAGAACGAACCAAAGCAATTCCATATATTTATGAAACATAACTAACGAGGAAGAATATGAAGAGTTCATTTCCTAACTAGAAAGTTCAACTACTTTCCAAAGTACACTTTAGCTTGCATAATTATATACATGTGGGTTTATAAGTTGAGTGAACTACAAAAATGGTCCCTGGACTATGGGTTTATCTCGCCCATAGTCCCTGGACTTTAAAAATATCGTCAGTAGTCCCTGGACTAAGGGTTTATCTCGAAATTGGTCCTTTTGGCTTTTTTGGTACGAAAATACCCTTTGATATTATTTTGGGGGGTTTGGGCAATTTGGTCTTTTTACACTTTTAACATTTTAAATATGATATTATTTTAGTTATGTACTAACTTTGATATTATTTTCAAAATTATCATTCTTCTTCCATTTTGTCATCCTTCACTGAATTTGTTTTTTTTTTTTCAATATTAGATTTAAATCTTAGCGCGGGAGGTAATCTTCTCAAGAAAGGAGAGGAGGAGGCGATAGAGGTGATTGAAGAGCTTGCATCCAGTGATGAAGGATGGAACAACGAAAGGAGTAAGGTGCATAGGGTGGCTTCTACCACGGATCATGATACAATGAGCACCTTATCTGACAAGCTGGATGCCTTAACCATGAAGTTCGACTGCATGGCGATGGGGCAACCGTCTCAAGAGCCCCAAGGAAATATGGAGGATGCGAATTATGTGCAGCAGGGGGGCAACAAGTATTACAACAACTCATGCCCGAACTTTAATGGTGGAGAATACAACCAATATGGGAACAAGGGGCATCCCAATCTCTCTTATGGGAACCCGAATAATACTCTGCAGCCTCCTCCGGGATTCACAGTTTCTGATGGGATGGTGAACGACCCCAAGAAGATGACCACGGAGGACATACTCAAGTCCTTCATGCTACAATCTAATAAGGTCATGGAGTAGAATAATCAGAGGATGGAGAAGGTCGAGCTTGGGAAAAAAAAATTAATTAATAAAAAATCGGGTCGGGCTTGATATTAATTAATGGATATTTATATCTTTAAACGGGAAAAGATTTAATTAAAGGGAATGGAATCTTGTAATTTCGGTTTGGACGGGCATAAAATTTTTATCAATGGATGATAATAATATTTAAGTTTGGGCTTGAATTAAATTAGTTTTAATTTAATTGGTGAAAGCCTTAAGCGTGCCAATCGATCCTCCATGGATCCTGATCGGCCCAAAATAATTAACTTAATATAAAAGGGAGAAGAAGAAAGAGGATGATAATTCTACCGATATTTTTCAGTTCTCTCGATCTGTGAGAGAAGTGAATTTTGGTATTTAGGGTTCTTCAATTCTTCTCCAGCTTTTGAGATTTGACGAGCTTTGCCCACCAAAGGTCAAATTCGAGTTAAAGAAAGCAGATCGAGAAGATCCGTGGTAGAGATCAATTGAAGAAGGAGTGTGAATTCAACTCTTGAATTCCTACGATATGTTGTTATTAATTGCATATATTGTATGATCTGTGATTATATGCTTATGAACATGTTTCTAGTTTACAATCTGAAAAAGCATGTTTAGATGTAAATCTTTCAATCAAACTAAATAGATTTCATTGCAAAACCAACAGTCTTCGCACGTCGTCTAAGGCCAAGTTAAAGAAATTTACGGAAAGGGATTTAGCTTTTGAGGTGGGCATTCTTTCAAATCGTGATTTTAGTATGAAAATGTGAATCTTTACTCAAGTACGTTTGTCATGTCATGTTTTGTTTTATGATTACCTATTTGATTGGCTATGCCAATTTAGTTAAATCGAATTCGGGTCTCAATAGGGCCGCAAACCCTACTCGGACTAGTGTACACATGAGGGGTCAAATAAAAACCCTGATCACTCAATCGTGTCTTGACAAACAAAATAGAAGCTTTTTTGGCAATGTGCCCACGAGTATATCAAATGCTCCCCTTGCATGTTATTTTCAAATGTGCGAGTTGAACGCGTGGACGAAGCGAAGGTGTTGGGAACGATCCTTAAATAAGTAGTTAGAGTAGCCCAAGGTAGTATGTCTCCATACATACTACTTTGTCTTGGATTTTTCCATTGCATTAGGATTTTGTACTAGGAATCTATGAACCTAGACCGCTCGACTTTATTTTGACCTTGTAACACTTTTAGCATGAGACTAATGTTCTAAGTTCGACTTATCATTTATGTTATCCCATTTTATTATTTCTAAAGTGTTATTTAGTCACGTATAGATGCACTCACTACCACTGGGGAGTTGTGGTCGTGAGAGTGGTATCGGGGCACCGTTCTTTCGCTCTGGACCAGAACCTTCTTTTCAAGCCTTAGTCTAGAATGACCATTACTAGACTAGAATATGACTAAAATGTTAAACTTAAAAGAAGCCCAACACCTCGACTCATCACGTTCAACCAGCAAAGGAGGTAAATACCTATGTTTCTTGAAAGTTCTAAGGGAAAAATATTTTTGTCATGCAAAAACTATGCAACCTTTTGACTCACTTATTTTAGCACAAATAATACCCGCAATGTCGGGGCTAGTGTAGCATTGTAAGCAAGGGGTTCGTATCCCAGGACAAGATTGTATCAACTCAAGTACCAACGAACAAATTTCGATTACTATCTAGACAATCCAAGAGAAATGGTTTTGTTCTAATACTACTATAAGCATATAACAATGAAAAAGAAAATAAAAGACAAGGGGAAATAAACACAAGTGCAAAGATACCAAAAAGAGGAGAGCGAGTTTTGGATCCAACTACAATGGAATTGTTGTAATTGATTCAACAACTTTGATTACCCATTTATGTCTCTAGGATTACTAGGAAAGTGTAGTCTAGGTTGAGCCCCCTCGCGAGTGTACTCACCTGTTGATTAACCCTATATTGAAGTCTCCTTCAATATGTTTAGATTAACTCCATAGAACAAAAGACCTAAGCCCTCACTAAGGTTCCCCTCTCTCGAGTGTAGATTATCAAAGTGATGTTCACTCTTTTATCAAACCTAGATAGGTATCTCTCGATTACAAAAGGTAAACAAACCCAATTTGTAGCTAAGCAATTGAATTGAAAAAGCACAAGAATGAACAAAGAAATCACAAGACCTAAGCAATCAAAAGAAGTCCTTTGAATTAATCACGAAGCATCCATTTTATTCTTCACCAAAACTCCCCAATAAATTTAGCTACTCATGTTCTTCTGAAAACCAAACAATGGATTCAATCAAATACATCAAAGAAAAAATAAAAACTCGTGGAATGATTCCATGGGTTAGAGACTCCAATCTCTCGATTTGTAGTCTTAATCTTCAAATCTCTCTTCAAAGTGCTCTTGGGGAAGTGTGGAGGTGTGGTAGGCGGTGGAATGTTGAATGCCTCAAACCTAGAAACCCCTTTTCTTTTTTCTCTTTGAAAATCATGTAAACGCGAGAAAACGCTTCATTAAACGAATCCGGCCGGGTGACACTTTTAGGGCCCTCACGATCATTTGAAGTACAGAATAGTACCGGCGGGTGGATTAATGAAGCGAAAACTCACCCGGCCGGGTGACACTTTTAGGGCACTCATTGGCCATTTGAAGTACGGAACAGTCAGTACGGCGTATTATTTCTTAGCTAGAAATCTACCCGGCCGTGTGTGTGTTGAGGCCTCTCGCCTCCAAACCGGATTTTCACCTTCTTGCCACCTATTTTGCCTAAAACACTCAACAAACCATAAAACTCCAAGTAATGAAATAATTGGCTGGAAATAAACAATTCAAGCAATAAACTCGACATTAAACACCTCAACAGACTCAATTAAACCGATGAAAACACGAGTTTGTCACCTTTTTGAGGAAAATGTATCTTTCATGAAACTTTATGCGTTGCATTTGGACACTAAGTGTAATGTGTTATGCATGATCAACTATGTGATCTTTGAACTTATGGTGATAATATTAATAATTCGTATCTGGGACTATGCATGCGAATCTAGAGACTAAGAAAATATATTAGGCTGGAATACTTATGAACAAGTAGTTGTGAATGACAACTCCTTTACCGCTTCAAACGATGAAATCAATGGGAACATGCAAGTTAGGGCGAACCCCTAATTTTTAATGAAATATGGAATAATAAATACGAACTACGACATACTATATTACGACCTCTATGTTTCAGCGAGAACGCTCCATTTTTTTTTGTTGGGACACGCGTGTTACTCAAAACGAATATTTATATGCTCTACCTTCTACTTGGAAATCCCGGTGATCTCTTGATACAACGACTAGTACTATATCCTCCACATTATGTATATTACTTTTACACCTTATACTCCCCCATTTCGAGATCGAGAGTTTCCTTTTTCGTGGGGATGGCCGCCCGTTATATCCACCAGATCCTCCGTGCGGTGCGATCCGGGAAATGGTATTTTCGGACCTACCCCCGCCAGGGGAACCCGGGGGGCCCCCTATGCGGTTGTGGGATGAGGGTTTAGGCGGTTTCGGTTTCGGTTCCAAAAATCGCCGGTTCCAGCGACGGTTCAAAACCGCTGGTTTCCGGCAAAAACCACCGGTTCCGAGCCAGTTCACCGGTTCACTTTTATTTTTTATTTTTTATTTTTCTTATGAATTATATGAAGCAATTCTTGATTTTCTCATTTATAGAGACATCATTGAATATTTTATGTCAAACTTTCGATAGAGTAGAGTAGTAGGAGTAATATAGACAGAGAATGATGTTAGATCTATCATATAGTTATAAATCATGACTTTTATCCCACATTGAAAGAAAGATTAACACATCCAAGAATGTGTAACTATAAAAGAGAATAATCCAATACACTATCTTCCAATTTAAGTATTGATATTTTAAAAATCAAAAGGTTTAACTTTAAGTATGAGCAATTCATTTTATTTTATTTTTTTTCTTTTTTAGTCTTTATTATGTATAAAATAAAATGTGCATAAATGAAATTCAAATAATAAGGTGAAAATTGCAATTTTATTGATAATAAATTTGAACAAGACTAAAAGTTACAACTTATAATGATTATAATTTACTTATAAAAATTAATAAACAATAAACAATACTTTAAGTTACACCTTTTGATTTATAAAATGTCAATATTAAAGTTGGATTTGAGATGTCTCATCATTCTTTGTCTATATAATACTCTATCTTTTATTATTATAATAACAACAAATATTATTAAATGAACTATTATTCGTTAGTTCTTTATCGATATCAATTTGCTTATGTTTAAATTTATGTATATGTTAACTAATAAATACTATTATACACATAAAAAGAATAATTATAATACAAATTGTATAAATCTAATGATAACTATTATACAAATAATTATTTTTCTATATACAAATCATATTTCTCAATAATTATTTTTTTTATCAATCAAGAATATATTCAAATAATAATTATATATATATATATATATATTATACAAAAATGAAGAAAAGTAGAAGACAAAAGAAAGTTTTGTATACCACATTGAAAAAAGATGAATGAAGGCTCTAAACATGTAGTTATAAAAGAAAATAGAGTGAACTACACTAATAGTCTTTGATCATGTCGAAAAATGCACCAATGGTCCCTACAAAAATTTTATATCATTTTTGGTACTTTAAGACTAAAATAACCCTAGGCACCACTAGTGTAAATATTTATAGTTTGGGGGCATTTTGGATCTTTCTATTCTTCCCTTAATTTTTTTAATTATTTCTTCCATCACCATTTTCTTTTTAAAACTCAATTTAATTTTATTTAAATAATATTTAATTCTATATAATTTCAAATTTTTAAATAAGAAAACAAAATATTTTAATTATGCTTTATTTATTTTTAAAAATAAATACTCCCTCCGTCCCATATTTATAGTCATATTTAGTTATGGCACGGGTTTTAAGAAATTGATGGAGTGTGTAATAAATGAAGTGAGATGATGGATTGTGTAATAAATGAAGTGAGTTGATTGAAGGTGGGTCCCCTTTTGACTTTTTGGTTTTTTTATTTTTGTTTTGGTTTATTTTTGTGTTGATAATGGCATTTGGTTGTAATTTTAGTGAATAATGGGGTAAAATTTTATGTCCAATTATAAAAAATTTTAAATGTGACTATAAATGTGGGACGAACTTTTATGGCAAAATATGACTATAAAACTGGGACGGAGGGAGTATTATTTATTATACATCTCAAAACTAAATATAATAGTAACATTTTTTAATAAAATATTAAAGTGAACTGTAGAAAGTTCTTTGTGGGATTTATTTTTACTTAAAAATTTTACTTAAATTTATTATATTTGAGAAGAAAAAATATTATAGTGAACTATAGTAAATTTTTATATAAATAATGTTACTTAAATATTTAAATGTTACTATACTTAAGTGAAAAATAAATATTTTATTTACATTAATTAAAACATAGTATAGTGAAAAATATTTTTAAATATAGTAATTAAAATTTATGTGAATTATATCTAACATAAATTAAAGTGAACTATTGCAAGTAACATTTTTTACTATAAATATTAAAGTAAACTATAGTAAATTTTTTCATTATAAAGCTTAATCTATACGTTATACAAGTAATTATTTTAAAAAAATTAAGTGAATTATTTCAAAAGAAAATGTTTTCTCTTGTAAAAATATAAAATGGACTAGTATTAGAAATGTAAATATTTAGTATCCGAAAATGTATTTTTATGTATATCAAAAAGAATTGCGTGATTGAAGAGGTACTAAAATTGTAATTTTCAAATACCAAAAATGTCCTCCATGGCATTTAGGAGATCTTTCAAATGCATAGGGTAAAAAAGATCGACAGGTACTAAAAATGTAATTTCTAAGGACCAAAAAGGATATTAAATTTTTTTCAGGGGCCATTGATGCATTTTTCGACAAGATCAGAGACAATTAGTGTAGTTCACTCAAGAAAATACTTCAACACATTTTGTCCCACTTCGAAAATTTAACATAAAACATTCAAGGATGTCTCTATAAAAGAGAAAGAGTGAACTACATAAATGGTACATGATCTTTCACTTTCGCACATAAATGGTACCTGATCTTTATTTTATATCATTTTTGGTACCTTGTGACAAAAATAACCCCAGGTACCAAACATGTGATTTTTTTGTTATGGAGGATATTTTTGAAAATTTCAATTAAATAGTACTCCCTCCGTCCCATTGAAGATGACCCACTTTCATTTTTGATTTGTCCCAATTAAGATGATTCATTACTTAAAATGGAAACACCTTTATCTCTACTTTATTCCCCCTCTCTTACTTTACTCTCTCCTCTTACCACATAAAATATAACTGCATAAAATCCCGTGCCGCCCAAGGAATGGGTCATCTTCCTTGGGACGGAGGGAGTACCAAATATGTGATTATATTTTCTTCCTTTCTTATTTCTTTTTTAGTTTCTTCTTCATTCTTTTTTGTTCATTTTCTTCTTTATGCATTTTATCTTTCTTTCTTCTCTCTTTTTTTCTCTCCTTAGTTTATGTTTCTTCTTCTTTCTTTTTTCTTTCATCTTCTTTTTCTTCTTTCCTTTTAGTTTTTTATACATACATCAATTGCATTCATAACAAATCAAGAACAAAATGTCTAATTAAATTAATTATTTAAGAAATTAAATCAATTGAATATTTTTTTATTTAATTACTTTATACTCATTTTAAGATTGAAATACCTAACTAAAAATATTCAACTCTTTATATCATTATAAATACAATTCACAATTATTATTACATAATATTATATAATTCAAAATTTATATAATTATACTATAATTATTTATTAATTACTACTACTAGTTTTTAGTATTATAACAGTAATATTTTAGTAATAATTAAATATAATTATAACTATAATCATAATTAACTATATTTGAATGATACTAAAAATAAATTAGTTATTAATTTATAACAACAAAATAATAATATTAATATTAATTAATAATAATTGTATAAAGAGTGAGGAGAATGATAGAAGATATTACAATATCACTTTTGGTACTAATTTTATGTATGCCTAAAATATCATTTATGACATAAATGAGAAAATGTATTTGTTTAGAGGGCATTTTGGGAAGAAAATTGTATCAGGTACCAAAAATGTGATTTATAAGTACCAAAAGCGATATAAAATAAAGATCAGGTACCATTTACGTGCGAAAGTGAAAGATCAGGTACCATTTGTGTAGTTCACTCAAAGAGAAATAACCAAGAATGATTTCATAGAATTCAAAAGCCCATCAAATAACACTAGAATACTTCACTCTAACCATGTTTAACTTCACTGAAATGGAAAAACAAAGCACTGCAAGCATGGATGACAGACACTTCACTCTAACACTAGAATACTTCAATCTAAGCTTGTTTTACTTCAATGAAATGGAAAAACAAAGCACTACATGCATGGATGACAGATACTTCACTCTAGCACTGGAATACTTCACTCTAATAATGTTTTACTTCACTGAAATGGAAAAACAAAGCACTACAAGCATGGACGACAGACACTTCACTCTAACACTAGAATACTTCACTCTAACCAAGTTTTACTTCACTGAAATGGAAAAACAAAGCACTACAAGCATGGACAACAAACACTTCACTCTGACCATGTTTTACTTCACTGAAATTGAAAATTAAAGCACTACAGACATGGACGACAGACATTTCACTCTAATCATGAAATATTTCACTAAATGAAAAACAGAGCAGATAGGAGTTAGTTACTCACGATTGGATCAGACACTTCACTCTAACACTACAAGCATGGATTAGACACTTCACTCTAACACTAGAATACTTCACTCTAACCATGTTTTACTTCACTATAAGGAGTGCTTAAAATAGAAAACTCACCAATAAGAAAGTGATGGGTACAGTGAATGAAGTGGATTTGTTCTTCTTTTTCAAGTTATCATGTGTTGTGATTAGCACATTCAAAACATAGTTGCATCAGTTGTACTTCCTCAAATTGAAAATGTTGTCAATATAGTCCAAAATACGTCCATGACAATTCCCATTTGCAGATGGTGAGATCAGCACGGAGTCCAACAGTATAAGAAAAAAAAAATTAAACCACTCACCGCCATCTACATCAGTATCAAGCTGGTCTTGCAAATCAGTTGCATCTTTGTCCTTCTACGTAACTTTTGCAATGGTCTGCATATCATCATTTATGTTATACTTCTTTTCAATATTCATCTTCCGCTCCCCTCTTGGCAGTCCCAAGGTTGCATGCACATCCTCATCGGTGATGTGTAATGGTTCATTATCCATTAGCTTGATTCTTGTGCAATTGTCTTGATTAAAATTCTCCAAAAGCGAAAATGCCATTTCCGTAAGAAGATGAACGAGCTGCCCAAATCTCATCTCTTCCAGAGCAGCTAGTTGTTTTGAGTTCATCTTCTCAATGGCATCAACAAGATTTTTAACTCTTATCTTGACAACAAGTTTAGGTCTTCTGATTTTAATATCTTCAAAATCATCAGACACCATTTTTTTTCTTTCCCTTAGCCTTACTCTGCTTCTTTGCAGCAGGCTCTTCATTATCATCATTTGTTTGCGACCTCACACGCTTTGAGGCTGGAAGACATAATACAAAAAAATATACTTCACTCTAACCATAAAATACTTCACTCTAATAATGTTTTACTTCACTGAAATGATAAAATTGTCACACCTCAACCCTTATGACGTATGCACTTACTATAAATAAATTCAGAAATTTTAAATAAATAATCCACGCGCCAAGTAAATGAAATGCACATTTTATATAATTTCAAAAACAAATATTTAACAAGTACATGTTTCAAAACATTATAAACAGTAGTGGGACCCTCTCACCACTCTGTATACTGTACATTTATCTACATGCAAAAACGATGAGGAAGAGAAGGTTGTCAAAACGTGTCAGCCGCCGACCCTTATAATAACTGTAACTCACATCAACCCACGCATCATTGATATATTATTCCTGTAAAATATTAGTGGTTTATATGAGCCACAACTCAGTGTATATAAATCTTACCTTTAATTCCACAACCCAAACAATCAATTATATTCTTTAACCAATATATATATATAACATATGTTCAACAAAATAAAAGATGATTCCATATAGATATGCATATGCCACTCTGTTCAGTTTATTATTCTGTGACAGATCAAGCCTGACATTTGCCCGGGATTCCATTGTATCTTACCCGAAGGTCTCATTGCTATTGTACATATATATATGACCCGAAGGTCCATTGTCATTGTATATATATGACCCGTAGGTCTCATTGCCATTGTATACATATATATGACCCGAAGGTCCATTGTCATTGTATATGACCCGTAGGTCCATTGCCATTTTATATGACCCGTAGGTCCATTGCCATTGACATCAGACCCAGGGCATGATTGTCACAGATCCTCTTTAATTCAATGATTCAAATAATTCCAAACCATGTGCAAACATATCAATTGCTTCAAGTACATATTTCTATCATATTTCATCCAATAATACCATTATAATATATACTCCCTCCGTCCCGGCTAAAATGACACATTGCTTAGTCGGCACGGGATTTTAGGAGTTATTAGTTAAAGTGTTTAATTGGAGAGAGAGAAGGTGGGTGAAAGTATTAAAGTAGAGAGATAAAGAAAGATGAATATTTTAATAAGTGAGAAAAAGTGGTTGAGTGTATTAATTGGAGAGAGAAAGTTACCAAAAAAGGAAATGTGTCATCTTAGTTGGGACAGACTAAAAAGGAAAACGTGTCATCTTAAGCGGAACGGAGGGAGTAACATATATCCATTGCACGAATTACATATTCATATCATCTTTCATAGTCAATATCAAATAACACATAACTATATCATGTTCATATCATATAGTCCAAATATTCACTCTAAGTCAACACATAGCAATTAACCACGTAATGCATGTAAAATTAAAAGTGTGATTTATACACACCTGATGATATAGAAGAAATTTAACCAGATTCCTGAGTTCGTCTCCTGACCCACAACATTCACTTCAAGCGGGCAATTACTTTCCTTTCCTTATTTTTCGATGAAGTATGTTTCTCTCTCTTTTTTATTTTCTCAATTTTTTTGACTTCTCTTATATGTTTTTACTAAGTCCGTAGTGAATGGCTGGATACATGTTTTTACCTATTTATCATAAAGAAGTTTGGCTTAAAATCCTACAAGTGATGAGTAGGAATAAAACTAATAAAACAATACACGTGTAAATATATTATATAGCTTACATAAGAATTAGAGGTGACTGACCTCCATGCTACGACACGTATATGTATAGATAAGAGCATATGGCACACTTTATTACTATTTTTATTTAATACTACACTAACCTCTACATGTGCATATACATAAGTAGCTCATAACAATCATAATAATGCAAATATATTTATAAGATGTGGATGTGGATGTGGATGTGGATGTGGATGTGGATATATAAAAATGTCACGGTACTAAACTAGCTTGGTATACATATATGTACTCTTCATGCCACACATGATATAAGACTATTTTATTAAATAAAATACAATTTATAAATACTATTATTAATTACTCTTCATAACTCCTAAATCTAAGCTATATTGATATCCCAAATTTTAGTAAATACTACCTTCCATAATGTTCATATAATACATTTATAGTTCGAGTGATAATAAAATGCGCAAATACATATAAAATGATGCATGTTTCGGGTTAGAGATAAAAATAGTGCACTACAAGCATGGATGACAAACACTTCACTCTAACACTAGAATACTTCACTTTAATCATGTTTTACTTCACTGAAATGGAAAAACAAAGTACTAAAGCATGGACGACATACATTTCACTCTAACCATAAAATATTTCACTCTAATAATGTTTTACTTCACTGAAATGGAAAAACAAAGCACTAAAAGCATGGATGACAAACACTTCACTCTACCACTGGAATACTTCACTCTAATCATATTTTACTTCACTGAAATGGAAAAACAAAGCACTACAAGCATGGACGACATACACTTCACTCTAACACTATAATACTTCACTCTAACCATGTTTTACTTCACTAAAATGAAAAAACAAAGCACTGCAAGCATGGATGACAAACACTTCACTCTAACAGTAGAGTACTTCACTCTAATCTGTGCCCTATACATTATATATTTCACTAAGATACTAAATAATTAAATAACTCACTTTAAGGTTTATTATGAATATACTTCGACCTCTTTTCTGTAGAAGCTATAGTATCTTGTTTAGAAAGTCTATCCTCCTGATTCTACACTTCACTCTAACCATGTTTTACTTCACTGAAATCGAAAATTAAAGCACTACAAGCATGGACGACAGACATTTCACTCTAATCATGAAATATTTCACTAAATGAAAAACAGAGCAGGTAGGAGTTAGTTACTCACGATTGGAATCTTTGGTTGCACTTTTTTTCTTTCGATCAAAACCTACATTAAAAAAAAAGAGAGAGAGAAGTAGTTAACTGTAAGCAGATGTTCTTATGTTCAATTTGGATTGCATAATAAACTATTGCAGATCTCACTTATTAAAAAATATCGATGTTTGAATTTGCAGAATTCTTAAATCTGATTAACTGTTGATTCTAAAACTAATTAAATGTTCAAATCTAAATCGGTTGAAGAAATGTTAGTAAAAAATGAGTTTAACGACAGAATGAGAGAAATCAGAATCAGTTGAAGAAACTAGTAGAACAACTTACATTTTGAAAAATCTTTCTGATTTGAATCCATTGTTCGACGACGGATGGAGGCGACAAAATGTTGACAACAACGAAATGAGGCGACGCGATTGCAGCGAGAATATTTCGAGAATAGGAGGAGAAGGAGAAGACGGGAAGGAGAAGGGGAAGGAGCGATGGCGGGGAGATTGAATTCCTAAATGAAAAATTATTTCAAATGTTAACCCTAATTTTATTTGTCAAATGTCCATTATACTCCGCCTTATTATAGTGAAGTAAATATGTGATAGAGTGAACTGTTTTCTCCTTCAAATTCGAAAATCACATGTGTTAATACGATCTTACGGCGGTAATTTATACTCTAGTTATGTATTTAATGGGCACTTGCCCTATATCACTTCTCAATCTTCGAAACATAAATAACATTAAATTATCATCTCGAAAACAGTAATAAGCGATAAACTAATGCAATTTCCTTTCCAAATGGCAAAACTGTTTTTATATTAGTCAACAACAACAATCCTTGAACTCTCTCTCTCCCGCGCTGAATTAATCCTACAAAGTAGAAGCATGTGACTTCCAATTTCAAAACCTATTCTACACTGAATAACTGCCGACTGGGGCTTCAGTAGCAGAGCCAGCAGCTGCAGGGAACGCCCTCGGCTTGGGTTTATCCACCACAATGGCTTGAGTGGTTAGCACCATTCCGGCCACAGAGGCTGCATTCTGCAATGCACACCTCGTCACCTTAGCTGGGTCGATCACTCCCGCTTCCAGCAAGTTCTCGAAGGTATCAGACATCGCATTGTACCCAAACTCCCACTCCTTAGCCCTCACCTTCTCCACAATCACCTCTCCCTCCACCCCCGCATTCTGTGCTATCAGAGACGCCGGTGCTATCAGCGCCTGCACCCACAAAACAACCAAAACCATGATTACCAATGCTCAATTATCATGGTCACATATCATGCATAAATATACATATACTATACCTTCTGGATGATGTCAGCACCGAGTCGTTCGTCTGGGTCCTCGAGCGTCTCCTTGATGGTGGAGACATAACCCGACAGATGGACCAATGCAGCTCCACCTCCAGGGACAATCCCTTCCTCAATGGCTGCAAATGTTGCATTCTTGGCGTCCTCTATGCGCAGTTTCTTGTCCTCCAGCTCCGTCTCCGTTGCTGCTCCTACTTTGATCACAGCAACACCACCCGACAGCTTAGCGATTCTCTCCGCTAGTTTCTCGGTGTCGTACACAGAATCAGTCTCGCTCAACTCCTTCTTGAGCTGAGCAATCCTCGCCTGCAGCTCATCCTTAGAGGCAGCATCTGCAATCACCGTTGTCGAATCTTTGCTGATTGTGATCTTTCTTGCAGTTCCCAACTGATCCACATCAGTCTTCTCCACAAATAGGCCCAAATCAGTTGCTTGATACTCAGCTCCTGCACAAATATTTCCAAAGAAAAACTAATCATCAGATGCAAAACCAAGATGGAATAGCTCACAACAAGAATCACTCTTTCATACCAGTCATAATGGCAATATCCTGAAGAAGGGCTTTCCTTCTCTCTCCAAAACCGGGTGCTTTGATTGCTGCCACGTTCACAATGCCACGAAGCTTGTTCACGACGAGGGTGGCCAAAGCCTCCCCTGTGACATCTTCTGCAATGATGAGCAAAGGTGCTCTCAACTGTGTCGTCTTCTCCAGCAGAGGGATGATGTCCTTGATTGAGGAGATCTTCTGGTCCGTAACCAGCACTTTCGCATTCTCAAACTCCACAAGCAGCTTCTCAGGGTTGGTGACAAATTGTGGGGAGATGTATCCTCTGTCAATCTGCATAACAAAGGGTGATCAAACTTTAGCCGATCTAAAATTCAGATTGTGAGGAAGAAAGGTGAATTTGAATGGATACAGACCTCCATTCCTTCTTCCACATCAACCGTGGTCTCAAAGGAGGAAGATGACTCGATTGACAAGACACCATCCGGTCCAACCTTGTCAACTGCATCCGCAATCATAGTTCCAATGCTCTCGTCGTTGCCAGAAGAGATTGCAGCAACAGCTGCAGTGTCATAGATTTTTCATACCAACAGTTAGTAGGCTGCAGATGGCGGGTAAGGAAACTAACGGATGAGCATACCTTTGATGTCATCCCTTCCCTTGATGGGCCTAGCTCTCTTCTCAAGCTCGACAATCAAACCCTGCACAGTTTTATCAATGCCCCTCTTCAGCGACACCGGATTGGCACCAGAGGTGACATTGAGGAGACCGAGTTTGATGATTTCACGAGCAAGAATCGACGCTGTAGTGGTGCCATCACCAGCAGAATCATTCGTCTTGCTAGCAACCTGCACAGCAAAATTCAAGATTCAAAATTCAAACTATGAAACAACATTACCAACAATTTCAAACAAGTTGGGAAACCAACCTCTCTGATCAATGCAGCACCAGCATTCTCCATGGGATCAGGCAACTCAATGGCCCTTGCGATAGTCACCCCATCATTCACAACTTTTACGCTACCAAACTCATCTAGAACAACATTCCTACCTGCATATTAGGTTAGAGTAAGGCTTACGTGATCAAACAAGCTCATAATGGCCAATTCCATAAAATTATTGTTCAAATCAAACACACTTCTAAGTAAAACGAGACCTAAATTATCCTTGAGATCATACTAATTGCAATTGAATTGGAAGAAGTAAGAGAGAAATTACCTCTGGGGCCGAGAGTGAGGCCAACGGCGTCGGCGAGCTTATCGATGCCGGCCTGCATGGCAGACCTGGATTTCTGGTCGAAAGCAATATCCTTAGCATTAGCCCTCACCACAAACCGGTTCTTGCTCTGCTTCTGCTTCTGTCCCTGCCGCAATTGGCTCGCTCTACTGTTCTTCAATCGCCACTGAAAAAGAAAAACAACCACTTACCGAAAAATTGAGAAGGTAAACGGTGGAAGAAAGCGGAGGAGATACCTCTTTAGAAGGAGAAGGAAGGATGGAAGCGGAAGAGATAGCGTTGGCGGAAGCCATATCTGCGAGAGAATTGAAGAAGAAGAATATGGGAGTTGTGTTGAGTTGAGTGAAGCTGTGGATAAGGCAACGCCCAATGTGGCTAAGTAGACACTCGAGAGTAGAAGGGATTATTCTAGAAGATTGGTTCCACACTAGGCAGTTAATTTTGTCTGCACGATTTCAATTATTACTACTTCATTCAACAATTTTATATCATAAATTTGTTGATTAATCAATGGTGTAAATATCATTCCCCGTTCTCTATAGTATACTAGTAGTACTAAAATTTTAGGAAAAATAAATAAATAAAAATGAAGGAGTAACATTCTGTTTTCTCACATAAACACTTGACGAAATGCATTAGCACGTAAAATAAGTAAGGAATTATCCACCAATAGGTCGAGAGTTCGAGTCATCACGGGGATAGATAAAGAATCATAGTTGATGATCCTCTTAAATAAAATCAAAAAATAAAAAGAAAAAGAGTAAGGAATTATCCATGTTGGCAAGTAAAAAATGGAAAGTTCCATGATATGTTTCCTGCCTCTCTAATAAAACTGCATCAACTAAATATAAAAAGGTTCATAGATCAACAGAAAAGATGGTCATCAAGAGAAAATTTTCACTCTCTCAGATTTCATTTTATTCAGAAAGAATCAGCTCTTGTTGCCTTGGTAGAGATAGTCGATAATAGAGTTGGTGGTTAGCAGTGGCCCCAAGCTCTTTCGCCTGCAGACGAGCTGCTTATTCCGGATCATCGGGTCATCAAGTAACACCAATAAGTCCATATTAAAGTTAACTTGAGGTGCCTAGCTATTGCCATTGCATTCATCAGTTATAGTCTTCTGGTAACTCAACGTGCTCGTGTTGAGCAGCCTGCCACCTCTTCTTCTTCTTCGTCCGAAACCTGGGGCAATCTGCAGAACAATGTCTTAATACACAAGGTTCTAAAATATTGTGTTTGCTTGTTGTAGTAGGCTTTGAGTATGAAATATGAGAGTACCTCCAGCAGGATATATCGAGTTGTAATGAACCTCGGACCAGAAGCTAAGGAAAATAACTGCACAAGACACAATATAAATTCGTTTAACCATAGTTGGTGGCAATAAGTTGTGGATACGGTATAGCATAAATGGGCACGGCGTAGAAAAGGAACAAAAATCCCCAACAAATTTTTACCTCTTTCCGACTTTTGAATGTTCGGGAGAATCTCAATGTAACAGGTATCCTTGAACGATGTTATGACAAATATCTTGATACCATACTGCAGGAAATGAAGAACGACAATCAGTGGATCTCCCAAAAAACCGCCAATCAGTGGCCGAGACACTTGATATGTCACCATGCATTGCCCAAATATGGATACTATTGACATACAAAAAAGGAATCACGACATTAAAATGAAAGAAGGTGCTAGGGGAAAACATACGGAATCTGCAGCAGCTTGCAACGTGACATGATCTCCCCACTCCCCGTTCCTGATGTCCATTCACATCTTGTTAGAAGTGGTCGCATAAGCACAAAAATGAGTCATCAATAAATGAAGTGCAGAGATATACTTTTTCATCTTTATCAGATATTGGTCATAAGCCATGGGCACATATCCCTCGTAGATCTCTGGGAGAGACCTAAGCTATAATGCAGAAGACATAACATCAGCTCAATAAAATCGATCTTTTTTAAGACATGAGATGTGTGGACCAAAAAATCCTAACCTGGTTTACAATCTGCTCCCGGACAAATTTGTGATGCTCAGGAGTACGATAAAATTGGTCTGACAGAGCTCGGAACTGAAAAGGATAAGATCCACTTAGTCATGTTCGGTCACTTAACGAGACTGTATGGCAATGCAGAAATTGGTAAGAACAAAACTAACCTGGCAGTTACCATCTCCTTGAACCTTGAATTCAACCAGTTCATAGACCTGTAATCTACAAAATGTAACATGACTATAATTAATACATTGTGATGGGAAATGTATGAGACAAGTATGAATATGATTAGCATTAGATATAAGAGATATAGATACATTTATTTTTAACCAAATTAGCAAATAAGCTATTGCAAAGAAATCGTCCAGCCCGAGTCAGCAATAAATAAATCTCATTATTTTGGTGAAAAGCAATTAATTTTTTTCCTCAATATACAACAATTTAATACTTCGTCGAGATTGCCAGATTGGCTATCATTTTACTTCCGTTGAGTAAATAAGGTGTGGTAGGAAGGTTTCTATTTTTTTCAAGTACATTAAAGACATAAAATGTCTTAAAATGGGAAAAGGATACTCGTTATTCTAGGGACGGAGTGGAGTACTTTTTTCTACATCAAAAGCTCATGTAATAAAGATAAATTGATGGTACCTGTCCAGAAGCCTTTGATGATCTAAAGTTGCTTCATCTACTGAGGGTATTTCGCCGTTAATTTTTGGAATGTGCTGCAGAAAAAAGGTCCATGGATAAGCGAAAAATTAATGCATGTCTCGTTTTTTTCGCAGTCAAGCATGCCAAGTGTTTAAATATATGCAAATTACAATTCAAGTTGAACATGCCTACAAATATACTGTAAAAGTTTGAATGGTGTAAAAACTCAAACGCAACATATTTCTACACGTAGGGTTTAAGTTTAAGCACAAGAAGAAGAATTAACGAGTCGCTCTATTGCATGATTGCAGACAAAGTAATCTATACAACTAACTCAAACAGTTAAAAACTAAGAGTGACTAGAAGAGAAACCAGGGAGCATATTTTTATCTGAGACGCATACTGATCAAATGAAATATGTATCCGATATTATGTCTATGCCTCGGTAAAACCATAAGCTAAGACACGTGTCTCAGAAAGCACTAATGCAATTAGAATCCACATATACAGAAATATGTCCCTTTCTTTTTCCGCTGTACTTACAGGAATAGAAACCATCTGGTTCAATCTTTTGCCTACTTCGCCATCAAAAGCATGCTCATCCATTAGTTCTAGTGAACTCGACCACTCTTCATCGCAGTACAATTCATCTCCAGGGCTACAACACGAAGCCGGAATTCCCAAAACAGTTTCTTCTTCTTGTTGACCATCATATCCTACAAGTCAAAGAGATAGTCCATTAAACCAAGACAGCAAAATTAGGTAAGCAAAAAATCAGTTTAGAAATCAGCACACCGTCGACAACATAGTTGTAGTTCCCCAATGAATGCGGGTACCAATCCTGTGAACAAAACGACGTTTGGTGCTCCATGCCATCTTGGTAGGGCTTGATTGGTTCAGTCACTGAAAGTTGTGATAGTTGTTCGTGAAGGCTGTCTACATTAAGGTTCTGGTCTCCTGCATAATTGCAGTCTGCCTCATACTGATACCCTTTCAAATATTGCCCCGGATAGCAATCCGTGTTATGTTGGGAGATGGAACCACAATATCCAAAATTAGAATAAGGATCTCCATCAAAGAGCTCGAGTCCCCAGCGTATAACATCCGGATCTTGGTCGTATGTGATCATGCTAAATGCAAAATATATCTGCCAAACAAAGAAAATAATCAGGACTAGTAAGATCCATCAACTTTTACTCTATACACATTTATTCATAAGAAATCGTATTTCTTTTATTGGAAAGACATACATATGCTATATTGATGGCATACAACAACCTATCAACATGTTAGTTCTTGCCTTAAATCAAGCATTAGTTTCCCCTGAAGCCCAATTTTGTAGCAATGGCTCACTCTAGTAACATGTAGTACAATTAATACAACAATAAATAGATAATCGACTTAATTCTCACAAACAACACATTGATCATCATCAAAATTTACAAGATTCGCTAGCTGCATCTGCATCCTTAGACCAGCAAAATCCTACTAGAATTAAACCCTTGGAAACAAAATCGCAAAGCAAAAATCCAGATCAACTAAAAAACTAAACACTAGTACATATAACTTGCATAAATAACATGATTCCAAAACATAAAGTTCATAAAGAAATCAAAATCCCACAAACGATTTAAACAAGATCAATGGATGTACGGATGATCAATGCGGTAGAATGGAACGTGAAAGTAGCAGAATTTGTTTAAAGACGCAAACTTTAATCCAAGATTTCAAGAATTGTGCAACAAGCAACACTCACATTGAGCCCTGAGTGATGGTGGAAATCAGCATGAACGCCGTTACCATATAGACATAACGCTCCAGAGATGGCACATTGAGTCTGGGAATTGAGAGATAGGAAGGAAGAAGTAATGATGATTATATAAGGTGAGGAAATAATGGGATTGAGTGAGAAAATGTCGTGAATTTCGGGGGGTGGGGTGTCATGTCACGAGGTGAATTGAATTGCTGTCTGGAGAGAGAGTGAGAGAAGACAATGGAATTGGAATCTCAGTTTTGGGGTCTCAATTCCCAGTGTATGCAGAAGCTGTTGTACTCAAACTGACGGCGATTCCTTTACGTTTGTCCGTTTTCCCGTTTTCTTGTCTTTTTCTTTTCTTTTCTCTTTTTTTTTTTTTTTTACTTTCATAATTTATCAAACTCGTATTGCCCTATTTATTGTAAATTACACTTTTATATTATTAGGATATATGTCATAAATAGATAGATTTAGTTGCACAACTCAATTAGAGCAAAATTCCTTCGATAGTTGTAGTGACAATTACATTAATAACGTGAGTCATTTAATTTGATTGAGTATCTAACTTTTTCATTTTTCTTTTTTATCTAGATGTAGACTATATGACGCTAATTAGTCGAAACAATCAAAAGAAAAGATATTTTCGAGAGTTAAAAAAAAGTCGACGTATATTCAGTATGGATAGTCTTATGTGCGCGCCGCCACTATGCGTGCCATAAAATAGTTGATGAATGAAATTAATATATGATTACGTAATTTCATGAACTAAGTAGACATATATACACACGATACGCATTGAAGACCTTTTCATTCTATTTAAAAGTAACACTTGGCTAACACACGTGTTGAGAAAACCGTTGATACATACACTTTAAATAGATAAAAGATACTATTACTACTTAATTACTATGTACGTAGAAAATTTAAAAAAAGTGTTTTTTTGTCGTCTGCGAAAAAAATATAATAATTATCTTAATTAGCGTACATAGAAAATGTATATCACTTTGTCTTTTACGATATAACCTCGTATCCTTTTTTATAACTCAACTTTCTAAACCCTACTTAATTACTAAAAAATCACATTTTTCTAGTTAAATTATAGGGCGTACGCTGATTCTCTAATGTACATTTCAATATAATTCGGTACCATCGCTTGTTTCCAAGTTTTAGTTTTATATATAGGGTCTTAAATAAAATGGAGTATTCCAAAATATTAAGTGGGGAAATATTATTTTTGTAGAGGAGAGTATGTGTTTTTTCCGATATAATTTTTCAGTGGGCAACTTTCATGTAACTGACTTTTTTTTTTCTTTTTTCTTTTCTTTGTGAAAAAAGGAAGTTTGAAATAGAGAGAAAAACAAAAGAAAAGGGAATCTAAGGTAGGGTCAAATGACAACATGAAAAGTGCCGTAGCAGCATCGGTTCATTATTTTTGTCCGAATTTGATACAAAGTTAAAAATATATGACGTCCCAAAAAAATTACTAGAATTATAATTTCAATTTTCAATCATTCAACTTCTCCTAAATATATAGAACTATACTTTTTTAATTCATTTATCCATTCAGAGGTGCTAACATTTTTTTTCCACTGAAAATACTTTCAACATTTTTTATTAAAATTTATATCCAATCTAATAAGTAGAATACATCTACGATAACAGATGAAGTAAAATGTAAAACCTCGGTTATATTCTATTCTTTGATACTTTAATCTTTTTGAACAAAAAGAAAGCTCCAAATTAAAGACTACCACGTCGCTATTTTTGGGTCTCGTAAGAATCTTTTTGTACTACGATATTTGATAATCATAATTCACACATACGTTGAAAATTACTGAGTCATAATTTGAAAAGGTAAATCATTCATTCAAAATAATCTATTTAATTATTTGTTTAAAGAAAAATACGGTCTTTATATCTTTGGTCTCTATTTAGAATCTCATTTTAAAATTTTCGTTCCTCTGAATTATCTCATTAAATGTCTCAGTAAGAATTTATTATAAACGACAATAAATCTCATCTTTATTTTTCATTCCTATTACATTAAATGTCATTATGAAAACGTTAAAAATTAATAAAGTCAAACAACTAAATAATACAATAATTAAAGTGGGACCCAATATATCTCTCATAAATACAAAATCGAACAATTTATATCTCTCATTAAATACAAAGTCAAACAATTTATATCAGGATATACAGTTAAATAATTTATTAAAAAATAAACTATAAATAGTACCTCAACTTTCAATTTTGAACAAAAATAGTCTCTGGACTTTAAAACTATCATATGTAGTCCTTGAACTTAGAGGTAAACTCTCATATGGTACTATTACGGTATCTTTTCAACAGAAATATGTCCAACACATAGAATGACATTTTTGAAATTTCATAAAATTTAGGTAACTGGATCATGGGTATAACATTTTCTATATCTCTCTCTAGTATTGGGTATGATATTTTTTTATAGTTTGGATATCTGAAATGATATTTTTCATTTCACTTTTGCAATTACTTTATGTCAAATATTTTCTTTCTCTTATAATTTTAGAAAGTAAAAGTTAAATAAAAAATAGTAACAAATTCTTAAAAATATTGTATTAATTATAAAAATTAAAATTATATATTAATTGAAAAAAAATATCTATCTTTCTCTCTCTTTCACTTTTGTTTACATTTTTATTATTTTTTACATAATTAAAGTCCAATATAGTATGTATATTAAATATGTCATTTAGTTACAAGTTGCTTTAAATAATTAAATTTTTAATTAAAAAATAATTGAATTATAAGCAAAATAAATTTAGCTAAAAGTCATTTTAATTAGATTAGTAATTTTAATTTTTATACTTAATATATGTAATAATTTCATAGTACTATTTTTTATTTAAATTTTTTACTTTCTAAGAGTTTAAGAAAAAGAGAGACAAATAGGATTTGATATAAATTAATTGAAAACTATTTTTTTATTTAAATTTTTCACACGATACGCATTGAAGACCTTTTCATGTCAACAAAATTTTCACTCATAGAGAGGGAAACAAGAGGAAACTTGTTAAGGGAGAGGCAAATTCACAGCCTTAAACATGAAGCTGCAACAAAGCTCAAATCAAGGGACAATAATCATATTGGAATTCAAAAGAATTCAAAAGATGGGAGTACTTATAAAGAGTTTGTCAATAGACATGTCTGAAAACACAAAGGATCAAATTAAAAGCTTAAGGTCTCATCAGATGGTTGCTCCAATATACAAAGACTGAAAATGATCGATCTCAAGTGGTTTTGAGAAAGAAGATTAGCAAGGAATTGCCGATTTGATCAACAACATCGGGATACGAGGTCACGTTAACGAATCCACAAGGTGTATAAGCAAATCAAGGAAACTAACTAATAGCGAATTATTGAGAAGAAAATCATGGCAAATTAGTTCAAGGGCAAAGCAAATTGCTAGCTTTAGACTTGGAGCTATGAAAGAGTTCAAAGCATGATGCAATAATTATAGTGGAATAAGAGGATTATTCTTAAAAATTGAAGAGCTTGTCAACCACGACACAAAAGGTCCACTAATGATCTTTGAAGAATATATTATCATTGAAGAGACAATTGTTTAAAAGCATGATCATTCTGAAGACTTAACTAAAGCAGCTCCAATATGGAAATTTGGTGGCAGGAATTCAAAGAGTCAAAATATTGTTTTTATATAGAACGAGCAAAAGGAATGATGGTCACTGAAGGTTATTTGAAAACGTGAGAGAGTAAGATCATTTTATGTAAACTGGAAGGGGTTCCTAACCTTGATATAGAAGATAGGAAACAATGGCACTTTAGAGAAAATTAGTCTTTTAAGGTCTTAAGCCAGTAAGAGAATATTCTGATCAAGGAGGGCTTCGAAAAAAAATGAATTTCATATAATTTAGGTAAGTGTTGCTGATGAATTTTCCTGGTCAACTATAATGGTGATACTTCTTCGTTTAACTCTTTACATGGAATGGTAAATGAATTATCAGAAATTTCGGTTCCAAACTACTTTTACTTCACGATCACGTCAGATGGTCATGGGTGGAGATTACGACTCTTTGGAACTCTCGGATCATCAAAATACTCGTTTTCGTAACACGCCGTTTCCGTTTATTTATTATTGTATGACTAGATTCGTTGTCTACATCGTAGACACATTCTCTTGCTATGTATCCATTGCCTAGTTGGATCAGACGTACACTCTTTCAGAGTGGTTGGATTGTCACGGAGGACAATGCTAACCTAGACTATTCATATCATTAGGGCGTAAAGAAGAACATGTAATCCCAGTCGTTTTCTAGTAACATCATTTGTTCGCAGCTTAATCATTTTCTTACGGCCAAGTTTCTTCCTTATCGCATATTTATTTATTTATTTATTTATTTTTTCGCCCGTGAAAGCCAAAAATGTTCATATTGTACTCCTAAGTTCGAGTTCATATTGTGTTTCTAGAGGGGATACACAACTCCAAACATTCTAAGTTATTGAGAAATTCGATTTTCCAATACTTGCAATGTTCTATTTTATTTGTGTCGTTCTAGAATACGATAGTGAATTTATTGTGATTCGAGGTCGAACCATATTCTTTTTAGAAGAGAGGCATGCATCCTAAAACATTCTATGTTCTGTGAGAAATGACTTAATTCTCTACTGTATAGGACTCCTGCTCTAAAACTTCGATTCATAAAATGCTCTAAAAGTTCGACTCATAAAAGACACCATTCTTTTTCTTTCAAACAATTCAAACTTTTCACAAAACATAATCAACATCATAACAACTCACTTTGAGAATCAAATATTTTTCTTAGTCCAAAACTCAAGATATTTCAACTTGAAATAAATAACAATAACTCCTAAATGTCAAAACTCACTTTTTCCTCAAAACTCATTTTCCTTTTTCTCTGAAATTTGTCCCTTAAAGGGAATATGTTACCACTTCCTTTTCTGAACAAAACTTTATAAACTTCTCTTTCTCTTCAAAGAGCAAAAGTTACCTCTTTTCTTGGTTGAGCGGGACGAGTCGGGGTGTTGAGCCATTGGCGCTTAACCTTTTAGTCTAGGAATACAAATCTAGACTAACACTGAAACAAGACTCTTGGGTCCAGAGCGAAAGAGAAATTGCTCTGATACCATTCTGTCACGACCGCACTCTGCTAAGGATAGCAAACACGGTTTATCGTGACTAGGGGAGGATTAAAGAAGCGGTGAAGAAAAGGGAATCTCTACAAAATTGGAATGAATGAAATTAAATTGGAATAACTGGAATATATATCAGAGTGCGTAATACAAAAGAATATAAGCTTGTTATTTACATTGCAGCGGAAGAGTCAAGAGAGGATGACACCGTGTATGGAGACACGATGCATCCAAGCATTTATCACATTGAAACACATTCGCCATCCCTGCTCAACATCGCCCCTCGTCGTCACCGCTTAACCTGCATATTTAGAAATATATGCAGGGCTGAGTACAAAGGTACTCAGTGAACACATTGCCGAAAAATACACATATACATTTGAAAAAAATATTGTCAAGCCGTCATCACAGTAACACTCAGGGGTTTTATTGAAAAGACCTGAGCTTACTAAAAATCATTTTTCGACTGCAGTCCATTTTCTTTCTGTATTTTGCCATATCTGATCATCATGTGCCGCTGAGATGGTATTCTCATACGATCACCTTCCCTGCCCAACAGGTCAGAGGTATCCTTGTGCCGCTGAGATGGTGTTCTCATACGGTCACCTTCTCTGCCCAACAGGTCAGAGGTATCCTTGTGTCGGGAAGGTGGCCACCTTCCACGGTCACCTTCTCTGCCGTCCGTTCACGGTCAGAGGTATCCCGTGTACACTAGTCCGAGCGGGGACACCACCCTCACTGGGACCCGAATTCGACTTATATATCATCATTCATAATTCACTTGGCCTTAGCCAACAGATAGGCATCATACACAAAACATTTATGGCAAGACAATATCATTTAAAATCACGAACATGTATTCGAGTTTTCACAAAATATAATTTGTATTTTTAGTATAAGAAAGCTCACCTCATTCGTTTAATTTCCTTAACTTGAAATTCTTGCTCCGACTTTAACTTGCAAAGATAGCCTTTTTGAAAACATCACAATATAATATAAAATACCAATTAGACTTCAATAAATTCTTGAACTTTAATAGGAATGCATGCCTCCTAATTAATGTCTTTTATTTTTCACTTATCCTTAAGAAATTTCTAAAACTCATACACTATTTGATCATTCTTTTTCTATTAGGCTCGGATTAATTTGGCTCATGCTAGATTACCAAAATTTAATATTAAATTTCTTCCAAGTAAATTCTAATTCCAAATCTTTCCCTTTATTTCCGGTCCAAGTGATTAGATCTCAGATTGGGCCTATTCAAATTATGTATTGCAACACCAATTATTTAGAAGTTGGGCTCAGATTTATCTCACACCTTAGTTTAGCCTAGTAAATAAAATGTTAGCCCAACCATTAAATTCATTAGCCCAATCAAATGAATCCATTACTAATAACTAAATGCTTCTCTTTCCTCATTCCACCGTGACTATCAAAGAATAGGAAAAGAGCTCTCCCCTTCCTGCTTGCTGCTGACCGTCGGCCAACCTCCCTCCAGCGCCGCCGCCGCCGACTCCTCCTCTTCTCTCTCTCTCTCTCTCTCTCTCTCTCTCTCTCTCTCTCTCTCTCTCTCTCTCTCTCTCTCTCTCTCTCTCTCTCTCTCTCTCTCTCTCTCTCTCTCTCTCTCTCTCTCTCTCTCTCTCTCTCTCTCTCTCTCTCTCTCTCTCTCTCTCTCTCTCTCTCTCTCTCTCTCTCTCTCTCTCTCTCTCTCTCTCTCTCTCTCTCTCTCTCTCCTCTCTTTCTCTCTCTTTCTTCGTCGCCCCTTCTCTCCTCTCTCCTATCGGTCTCCCTCTCGGCTTCTCTCTCCCCACCGCCGCCGGCTACACCGATCCACCGCCTCCCTCCTCAATTTCCAGATCTGCCGCCGCCGCCAATGCGCATGCACAAGCGGCGGCTCCGGCCCTTTCCGTTCCTCGCGCTGCCGGAGCAGTTCTCCGAAGCCACCACAGTCTCCGTCTCCTCGCCGAACTCCCGAAAGGTAAGGTATGCCCAATTTTTATCATTTGCCCCTTTTTGTTTTATTTCTAAAGATTAAATCTTGAATTTCAAAATTTGGTCTTTTTAACTTGTAGATGTGTAAAGGTCTTGAAATCATTGAATTGGTGACATATCGGGATTGTGGGACTGTCCTCGTGTCGATGGGGTGCCTAAAAGTCCATTCGCCGGAATCCGGCAGATTTGTGTCTGAGGAGATAAGTCTTCAAACTGTGTGTTATTATGATTATAGGACTTATGTTGTCTACTTTATGCATTTGGTGATATTTGAACAATTATGTTGTTGCTTGCTAAATGCTATTTGGAAGTTTCAATGATGGAATATGTTGTTAAGCTTGTTGTGACGGATTCTAATTCCAAATTATATGCATATGCTTGTTCATACATTAAAGAAAAGAGAGAGAGGCTTGGGACTTACTGTTTGTGTGTGAAAAGTATTTGGATTGGGGACTTGATTTGATCCTCCAATTATCAGCAACTCCCCCTTGGACTTTTTTTTTATGCTATGTGGGTTTGTGTGATGAGAATTTTTGGAATGATGGGTGGCTGTTTAAGGAAACTTTGGGAGTTTATAAACTTGTTCCCTTAAATTCCTTTGCAAGCTACTTAAGCAGGTGGGGAAAGGTTTAACTTGGGGAGGTTTGGATGTATGTCATAGATATTTTGTTCATTTCGTCAGAGATGAATCTTCTCAGGCACTCTTATCTGCATTGTGATCTTAGTTTGATTTTCCTCATATCTCTTTATAGATTTTACTAATAGTTTATTATATATCTATATATATATATTTTCTCTAATTATTTTCTTACGTAGGAGAGAATCCATTTGGGGAACATTGTCAATTCCTATGATGATTTGTTCCTCTTTGGAGTGTGAGCACGAAACATTGAATGAGCTGGCCAGGACTTTTACTTCTCTCTCTAATTGTAATAGATTAGGAATTTGATAAATTTGTATAGTAGTACTTTAGCGAACTTTGGAAGGATGTGTCGGACATTATAAACTTTTATTTGGTTCTCTTCTCTTAGTTGCACTTGAAATGTTCGTTTGAGAACGAAGCAACTATTATTAAATTCCAAGATTCGATTATTATTATAAATGAAAAGGGCAGGTTTTGAATTCTAGTTTTTTTTTTTTTTTGCTACTAATAATAATAATAATAGTAATAGTAATAAGGTACGAAAGTTCGGGCTGTTACAGTATTAGTGTAATAATCTCTAAAATTGTTTTCCCTTAGAGCGTCTCCAATGGCGGACGTCGCGGTAGGACGTCGCCGACGTCCGACCGGACGTCCGCCGTAGTGAAGGGGAAGGGCGCCCACGCCCGTCCCATATGCCCGTCGGATGGCCTCGCCCGTCACCCCCACGGGCGGGCGGACGTTCGCCGTAGTGACGACGGTCGGACGTCCGACTCGGAGACGCCAGCGGCACGGGCGACGGGGACGAGGACGAGGAGGAGTGAGAGCCGAGGGTTGTATCCCTCGACTTTTTATGATTATGTAATTTTTAGGTATTACGAAAAAAAAAATTAAAATTATTTAATTTTTTTTAATTATGTAATTTTTTTTTTTCGAAGAATGTATGTTTTTTTTAATGAAATATTCGCTTTTCCCCGTTCGTATTCTTGTCGAAATTTTAATTCCGTAAATTTTAAGTCCTAGTGGGAAGTCCTAGTGCAATGGGAAGTTCTAGTGATAACGTGGCAGAAAGTTTTTGTGGGAAGTTCTAATGAAAGTCCTAGTGGGAGGAGCGCTACCGGAGACGCTTTTATTTAACATGCTTTAAACATAATGCATGGAGATGATAACCTCACAATCTCTCCATCACATCAAATGAGTTAATTTTTTTCAATCATACACGTTAAAAATATTTAAAATTGTAAAAATATCGTAATTTATATGCAGTTGTTCTATTTTGCTTTAATTTACGGCTCCTTATATAATTTGTGCAAACATTGAATAAATATATTTTAATCCCGCATCTATATATGTTCCTTACAAAATAATTTTAGAAGGAAAACAAAAGATATTGATAGTCAATCCAACGGTCCAACACTGTCCAACTCCTAAATCATCTCCCCGCCATTTCTTGTCTCCCTAGAAAAAACAGAAACCCAGGAAGAAGACGAGTTTCTTGAATCAAAACAAATGAGAATGACACGATGCTCCGAATGAGAATATTGTCGTCGGCGATAGCAGTCGCGCTAATCCTTGTGTTGGGTGATCAGGCATGGCTGGCACATGCGCAAGACCCTGCTGCCGCGGCTGCCCCCACCGACCCCGATGCCGCAGCCGCAGCAGCCGCCGACGACCCCACTGCCACGGCCGACAACCCTGCGGCCATGCAGCTCCTATCGCAGGCCATGTTCAAACGCTTCAACAATTTCTCCGCCTTCTTCGGCCCCGACGTCAAGAAGCATCTCAAGTTCTGCATCAGAGATATGTACGTCATTCATTAACCAAACAACGATCCTCTCTCATGCTCATTGCTTGATTTGGTTTGGTGATTGTTGTAGGGATGCTGAGTGGGATAAGGCGTTTAATTTCTCCAAGAACACCAAGTTTCTGGCGGAATGCGTTAAAGGCGACAAAGGCATGTATAGTTTGATCAATGCACAACTCACAACCAAAACACGGAGGGTCATTGTTAGATAACACGGAGTTCATCATTTTTGGTTCATTAAAATCTTCTGTGCAATAGATGAACGAACCATAAGACAGAATTTTTTTAAATGAACTAAAAAACAAACTAATTATGAACAATGACCTTCATGATATGGTTCTGCGTTCTGCATTTAAGACTAGTTTTGCATATAAATGTTTGATGGTTTGGTAAATGGTTGCATGTGCAGATGCTATGCAGCGGCTGTGCACGGCAGCGGAGGTGAAGTTCTATGGGCAGAATCTGTTAGGGGAAGACGAGGGAGAAGTGAAGAGCAAATATCGTCTGAGGCCTAACAGGAACTGCAACATGTCGGCATGGCCCAACGGGTGCGAGCCCGGGTGGTCCTGCAATGTCAAGAAGGAAGATAAGGTTGACATCAAAAATGACAAAGTGATACCGGATAGGGTTCTTGACTGTCAGCCTTGTTGCCCTGGCTTCTTCTGCCCTCTTGGCCTTACTTGCATGATACGTGAGTCTATTTCACTTCCACTCAACTTATCTATACTTCAAAATTGTGATTTCTGTAATTCTTTCTTCAAGCCTGCCCCTTGGGGTCCTACTGCCCTCGAGCTCAACTTAATGAAGCTACCGGTGTCTGTGCTCCGTAAGTCTTTGTTAAATTCTCTAAATTTTGTCCCACATCGACTTGGTGAAGATCCCATCTAATCTATATTAAGTGTGGATAACCCTCCCCCTTGATGAATTTCTCTTTATCTCTTACTCCCTCCGTCCGCCATTAGGAGTCCCGGTCACTTTTGCACACTCACTTTTGTAAAAGTGATCCTCATAAATAATTAAAGTAGAGAAATGGTAAATTAAGAGAGAGAATGCGCACTCGTTTTGTAAAAATGATAATAAATAGTTAAAGTGAAAAAATGGTTCTCAATATTAATGGCGGACGAAGGGAGTATCTATCTGCCTCACGAGTGGAAGATCAATGTTCTTTCTGGCCCACATCAATGATGGTGTCTTCATTTCCTACTGCAAATCCATTTCCAATTAATGATGTTGACACTCAAGAGAATTTGGAAGGTACCGTTATCAACTACCTCCAGGGCAGGCCAACCACAGCTGTGGCGGCGCTGACATGTGGTCTGATTTTGCATCTGGCTACCCGTTGTTCTGTTCCGGAGGATTCTACTGTCCCACCAACACCCAAAAGAACCCTTGCACCAAAGGGTATATCTCTCTCCTGGTTTTTAGTAACATACATCATCAGCATCACTCTCCTACTCATAACTTCTTCTTCAATGTGTTACAGACATTTCTGTAGGTCTGGTTCCACTGCTCAGACGCGTAAGTCAAATCTTGTGTTTGTGTGTGTGTCTTGATCAGTTATGAATCTGATCATGGATGAGTTTGCAGAGTGCTATCAGCTCGCAGGCTGTCACCAACAAACTGAGAATCAGAATATCACGGCTTACGGACTCATCTTCTTTGTAAGCTTCTTCGACTGTGCTTCATTTGATCTTGTAAGAGACGAAGGATTTCGTTGAAATGTGGGTTGGTGTTGGTGTAGGGTGGGATCACTATGATCCTTCTCATCATATACAACTGCTCAGGTCAAGTCCTGAGCGATAGAGAGAAGAGGCAGGCCAAGTCAAGAGAAGCTGCTGCTAGGAGCGCCCGGGAAACGGTGCAGGCACGGGAGAGATGGAAGTCAGCCAAAGATGTTGCAAGGAAAGGTGCTGAGCTCACGGCACAGTTGTCACGGACATTCTCGCGTAAGAAGTCCGTGCTGAACGAGCCGCATAAAGGCTCCGGACAACCTAAACCGGGATCGGATGGTGCATTGCCTGCAATGTCTGGTGACTCAAAAGGGAAAAAGAAAAGGGAAAGCAACTTAACCAAGATGATGCGCGACCTCGAAGAGAATCCCGATAATGATGAGGGGTTCAACGTGGAGATCGGAGACAAGAATCTGAAGAAGCATGGGAAGGGGAAGCAGCTGCACACGCGCAGCCAGATCTTCAAGTATGCGTACGGCCAGATCGAGAAGGAGAAGCAGATGCAGGAACAGACCAAGAATATGACATTCTCCGGTGTCATATCCGTGGCTTCCGATTTAGAATTCTCGAGTAGGCCACCTATTGAGGTGTTCTTCCAAGACTTGACTCTTACGTTGAAGGGTAAAAACAAGCATCTCTTGAGGTGTGTGACAGGGAAGCTCGTACCTGGCCACGTTTCTGCTGTCATGGGTCCATCAGGTGCTGGGAAGACAACATTCCTCTCAGCCTTGCTGGGAAAAGCTGCTGGATGCACTATCACCGGCTCCATCCTCATCAATGGCAAGAACGAACCTATGCAATCATATAAAAGAATTATTGGATATGTTCCTCAAGATGATATAGTACATGGAAATTTGACAGTGGAGGAGAACCTCTGGTTCAGTGCTAGATGCAGGTACATTTCTGCTAACTTATATGATTACTCATGCTATGTTTATAATCATGGATTTCGTGATCTTCTAATCCCTAAAATTTCTTTAGACTCGCAGCTGATCTTGAAAAATTTGAGAAAGTTCTAGTTGTTGAGAGAGTAATTGAGTCCCTAGGGTTGCAGCACATTAGGGACTCCCTAGTTGGAACAGTCGAGAAAAGAGGAATCTCTGGAGGTCAGAGGAAACGAGTCAATGTCGGACTTGAAATGGTTATGGAGCCTTCACTGCTAATCTTAGATGAGCCTACGTCTGGCCTAGACAGTTCTTCTTCTCTGCTACTCCTCAGAGCCCTACGTCGTGAAGCTCTTGAAGGAGTAAATATATGCATGGTGGTTCACCAACCAAGGTAAATCTAAGGAGTCTATCACTATTTACGAGCTAAGTGGGTCTATTATTCGAGAAAGTTAAGGTGTCAGATTTTTTATGCTAATCAGTGATAATTTCTTTCTGTAGTTACACATTATACAGGATGTTCGATGATTTGATACTTTTAGCTAAGGGAGGCCTTACAGTGTATCACGGACCAGTGAAGAAAGTCGAGGACTACTTTTCTGGTCTAGGGATCGTTGTCCCTGAAAGAGTGAATCCTCCTGATTATTACATTGACATATTGGAAGGAATAGTGAAACCAAGTGCAAATGCAACAGTTAAATTTAAGGAGCTTCCCCTCAGATGGATGCTTCACAATGGTTATCCTGTACCACCCGACATGCTAGATTCTGCAGGGGTGTCATCTGTTTCCGGTGATGACTCATCCCATGGAGGAATGACGCCTGCCAGTACTTCTATGCCAGAGCAGTCTTTTGCCGGAGATCTTTGGCAGGATGTTAAGTTTACCGTAGGCCAGAAGAAAGATCACATATGGCTTAATTTCAAC
Organism: Salvia hispanica; assembly: GCF_023119035.1. NCBI lineage: Eukaryota > Viridiplantae > Streptophyta > Magnoliopsida > Lamiales > Lamiaceae > Salvia > Salvia hispanica. The sequence continues at coordinate 23,315,347 of NC_062969.1, forward strand.
AGGTCACAAGACTTGTCTAATCGAGAGACACCAAACGTCGTGATGCAGTATAAGGTTTTCTTAGGGAGGTAAAATTTACATTCATTTTGGTGGAAACTTTTCCCTACTATAAGCATAATCTAAGATTGTATGAGATGAAAGCTTAAATTGAATGAGGAAAAGCAGTAGCATCTCACCTCTTGATTTCTGATGCACTAAAGTTTAATCTCAGACTCGGAAAACAGCGACTAAGAGAATCCAGAACACAAGCTGTGGACTATCTGATCCTACTACTGGCAGGAATCTGCTTAGGAACACTTGCAAAAGTGAGCGATGAAACCTTTGGCTCATCAGGATATCTGTACACAGTCATTGGAGTGTGTAAGTCATGGATTCCATAAAAAAATTTTCACTGTCTTAAATGAGACATGGAATGTACAACACTAGTACACTACTAACTGATGCTTACCAATTTTTGTGTAGCCCTGCTCACCAAGATTGCTGCTTTGAGATCCTTTTCTCTGGACAAGTTGCATTACTGGAGAGAGAGTGGTTCTGGCATGAGCAGCTTGGCTTATTTCCTAGCAAAGGACTCGGTCGATCATTTCAGCACCATCATAAAGCCCGCTGTCTATCTATCAATGTTCTATTTCTTCAACAATCCCAGGTCTACCATTTTTGAAAACTACCTGGTCTTGCTGTGTCTCGTATACTGTGTTACTGGCATAGCCTACGTTCTTGCAATCTACTACGAACCCGCTCCAGCCCAACTGGTGCGCAATATTGTCTTCTCTGAGAGTGTGTTTTTTTGAGTATTTGAATCTTGAATACATCCTCTGTTTTTTCACCTCCTCAGTGGTCAGTGTTGCTTCCTGTTGTTCTTAGTCTCATTGCCAACCAAGATGCTGACTCATTCGCATCAAAAATAGGAGACTATTGCTACACAAAATGGGCTTTGGAAGCATTCCTGCTTGCAAATGCAGAAAGGTAGGAGCTGTCCTGCATGTCATACTCTCAAAAAATATTTGTAAGAATATTCAGCACCCGTTGCCTTCTGTTGCAGGTATTCTGGGGTATGGCTTATTCAAAGATGTGGCGCAATCAGACAGAGAGGTTATGACCTTGAGGACTACTACCCCTGTTTGGCATTACTTATTGCCACTGGTATATTCAGTCGAGGGGTGGCCTTCTTCTGTCTGGTCACTTTCCAGAAGAAATAATTACAGAGAATCTAGCTGGTTTTGATTTTCTTGTAGCAGAGAGGTAAATGGAAGGGCAAGATTCATAGTTAGGAAAATTCTCAGGCAAGCATTGTCATGGGATACAGTTAGCAGTGAGAGTAGAAATCATATTTATACTATGTTTGTATCCTAAGATGGCAATGCGTGGGAAAACAGTTTAGGTGGTGTTGTATCATATTCAAGCAAAATTCTTGCCTCCGGGGATATATCCCCCGCCTACCAATGAAATACGAGATTAAATATAGACAAAGAATAAACTGTTTTTATTAGATTTGCAAAAGGTAAATGAAGGAAGATTTGATTTATAAGATTCTGTCTCAGTTCCATCTACAGATAGCAAGATGCTTCCTCGCATGTGAAATGGGACGATAAATAAGATATCTAATGAACTTCTTCTTGATACATATATCGAAGTGAGATGAAGAACAACTAACTATCAATATGATTGCTTCATTTCCAAACCATATCCCCCATAAATTTGAGAGCTGGGACACCCCTTATCTCTACATCAACAAGGGGCGATTCGATTAGCTTCAGTTTAGCCAGCTCCGGGTCTTTCTCGATCTTATCAAGAGCTCGTCTTTGGTCCTAAAGGTAAAGGATATAAAATAACAAGCTTCAGACACGTAATATCGTAATTTATTTATTTTTTACTTTCTTATGTTTAGCTTCTTACAAATATAAAATTCCGTACATAATAGTAGAATAGTGCTTTTCAAAATGTTGAAAAAGACCGTCTGGTTCAAGTATCTAAGCTATTGGAAACGATTTTTGATTCACTAGGCCAAAATCAAAATCAAGATAAAGCTGAGAAACAAGTTTTGATTCATATCTTACCTTTCTTCTCATTGAACAAAACTTGCAGTCAGATGCAGATGGAGGTAGCAATTGATTTACAACTAGTCTGTTCACTGGAACCATCTCTTTCCTCAAGGATGCACATAGTCTTGAAGATTCATTTACTGCCATCACCTACACATTTTTTCACCAGGAAGCAGTCAGTTTAACTTAAAATGGATATGTTGAATACCTTTTTTTCTGAATCACATAAGGATAATTATCGATTAAGAGCATGTTACAGCAGTTGAGTGTGGTGAATCAAATTATAGGAAAAGTATGGTCGTGCTGTTGTGAGTATCACTATCATCTATAGCATCAAAAGTAGTTCTAGCTAAATCAGAGATCGATTAGGAGAAATTAATGGCAGTTATTCACTGATCTTATAAAAAATTTAACTATATGTGTAGGTTCATTACAGTGGGGATTGTTACGATCACAAACTCTGTGGTCTCTGGGTCACGGAAAAGATCTCGCACTCTTCCCATGCTTAACCTTAGCTGCTCTAACTTGTCATTCTGCACGAATTTAGAAAAAATAATAAAGCTGTAGTTATACTTTAGTAAACTGTTAAATACTCAAAGGCCTATTTTAAAAAGAGAAAGTAAGAAAACAAAAAAAAAACGGATTTGCTAACATCATCTTGCTGTGGTTCTCCTTTTCCGAATGCAGATTTAAGGGCTGCTGTTGCTGAAGCTATCTTCTTCTTGATCTGAACCCAGTAGGATAATTTTTATATTAATTCTATACTTCCTCACGAAATCGCTAACTTATGGGTGGGGAAGGGAGGGTAAGGAGGTCGAGCATAGGAAAATCGCAAGTGCAAAACACAAAAATGCACTCACCTTCATCATCTTGCCTATAGATGCATCAAGGAAATCTGGCAACGACAATAGTCGAAGTGTGTGACCCTACAAAAACCATATTAGCATTGCCCTGCAACTGTCAGCCAAGAAACGAAGACTAATCCCTTACCGTGGGAGCTGTATCAAACACAATGCGCCTGAATTTGCTATACTCTGGTGAGTCCAAAAATTGCATGACCTGTAAGATAATACAAGTAATAAATTAGCATTAATTCAGAAACTGGTTAATAAAAATAATTTAATTACGTGCCTTGGAAATTGCAACAATTTCATCTAGACCGGGAGGAGAAGTTTCCAACAGCTCATCAAGTTTGAGGTCTCCCATCTGCTCATGAAAGAAGCAAGTACCACACATGGATAAATCATAAATGTACATCATATATCTAGTTCAACAAAAACCTAAAATGCTAACTACAGATATTTGAGAGTCAACTAGCTAATTATAGAACTAGCACAAATAAGCCTAAGTGTAAGATACTACTCATTACATAGCTCTGTCAAACACAAAGAAACTGTCAAGACCCAATTTGAAAATTACAAAAAAGTATCTGATACGAAGTACACCATGATGATCCTAAATCAGTGGCGACTTTAGCCCGCACAAGGGAAACTAAAGCCTAATTTGCTACAGAAGTGCAACGATTGCATCAGTTTTATCTTTGAATGTCTTATTTTCTCATAAATCCACAAATGACCGGTCTGCAACAACATATGCCAATCAATGAATCTATTAACCATGGGAAGTCAAATATATCAGCAATTCACAGAAGGTCAAGGAACCAAACAAATCTCTGGAATTAAAGGCAAACTAACAAGTAATGAAAGTTCTCACCATGCCAGCAAACCCCCCGAGGCCCATACTGTCCATGACGTTTCTAACTGCACCTTCATCATGTTGCCCTTTGGAACTCAACTCTTCCCTTGCCTTCTCAGGGTTTAACTTTCATAGGAAAAATACAACATTACAATGCATGGATAAGCTAGATGCTTAAACAAAAAGAGATATTTTCATCTTATCAAGAAATGGATACCTCAAGAGCATATAATGGAGAATCCACACCTTGTACAGGAACAAGCATCCCTCCAGTCAAATTCTACAGAATACACATTGAGCAAATGGCATTGTCTTCTATGACAAAAATCAAATTCTCAAGCACACATGAATTCAAGATATTACTTGATCAAAAGAATCACTTAGTGAATGGGCAGGATCTGTAGACACCACAATAGTGGGGTGACCCTGATTGGCTAATTTTACAGCAAGAGATGCTGCACAACTTGTCTTCCCTTTCCCACCAAGCAAATAAAATTTCCTTTGATTGCTAGAAACCATTTCATCAAATCCAGCAACTTTTGTCATAGCAGTGGTCATATATCTTGCTGCAATAAAAATACACCAGGGAAAATTAAAAGGTTACCTTAATTGAAAACAGTACGCTTTGTGGACTTGGAACTCATGTAGCATTTAAACTCAGCCACGAATACAGGTCGCAGATTATGTTCGAAAAAACATGTGTTTCACTCAAAATTCTAGCAATACATTTGCATTTTTCTCAAAATTCTTCCACCAAACCACACATGACGTGTGGCAAAAAATTGTCTTTGTTTCATTTTCATAGCAACCCTTTTTTGCTTCCAGCAGTTGAAAACTACCTAAATCAAACAACCTAAATCTTCAGTCTCCACTCATACTCTGCCTAAGAGAATCAACTATGTTACACTAGCCATGCATTTTCAAATTGTTTTCGTGGACACATATTCAGATTATTTCAGCCCACGAAAACTTACAAAATAATCGAATACAAACAACATCAAAAAAAGGGGGAAAACAACAATCCTCGCAAAAAAAAGAGTATTTACCAAAGAAATAAGCAATAATTCCAAACATTCAACCAGAATACTCCAACAGCAAATAGCAACACAATGAGACAATATATCGAGAAAATACAACATTCGAACTTTGCGAAAGTCGCACCTTGGAATGATGGGGTGAGTGAATTTGAATTGATATAAGCTGATACCAAGTGTTGTATGCTTCTGGTGAGTTTAGCAGATGAATGTTTGTGAGTGAAAAGAGAGGCCATAGCCATATTGGGTTTCTCGAAAATTCTTCGCTGTTCCTTCAGCGGCGGGAGAGGGGAACTGCTTTAAGTTGAAAGAAAGGTGGCGCCGCAGACGACGTCGTTTATTAATACTACAAGAATATTGCAGTTTCGTATTCTATGAGATTCCATTTATTCCATGATACTATTAATTATTAAAGTAGGAATCATATTATACTAACTTATTTTTATCTTTTCTTAAATTTCAAATTGAATTAAAGTAAGATAATTAATTACGGACAGATAGCTATAACATGATATCTACAACACTTTATATATTTGATGTACTCCTGTAACTTTTAAGGATTTTAGTGACTTGATTTAGTTTATTTGCTTGGACCTCAAGATCATAGACTAAAATTAGGATAAGTGCTACTGTGTTGGTTCCGAAGGTGATTGCGAGGTTACCCCACTTCACTTTAGTCGTTTAGTGTTGGACAATAATCACAATTCAAGACTAGTTTGACCTCATTGTTCTGCATTGGCGAAGAGAATAATGTAATGTCAGATTCGTGTCATGTTTTATATTCTAGGTCGACCGACGTTTGGTAGTGGTGTGTCTTTGTTAAGATGCCCTAATTGTCCCTGTATGCTCACAACAGTTTTCATGAGTCGCAAGCCCTGTTGTGGACATTTGATAACTTCCCTTTCTATACTGCTAATACAATGCCGATGATCAAGGGTTGAGGGAGGTGTTTTTTTTTATCTTACACTAGTTTCATAATTTCAATTTTTTGTTGTTTCCTAACGTATCACTCATGTGACAATAAGATAATTAGTTCCTTGTCCCAATGATCAGTACCCAAAGTGCTAGGAGATTGACAAACAGTTTGCTCCATCCACACAAGCATAGATTGAACCTCTAATCTTATGCTTAAAGAATGAGGTGTTGAATCATCACGGCAATCATGTTGGTTAGATTTTTTTTTTAATTGTCCTACACAGCCATTTAATTATTACTTACTTATTTGCTCTACAATTATGTTTTAAGTATTTTAGTGACCACTCATATGTTTTCTTAATGTTACATGCATATATAGAGTTTTGGCAGAATAGTGGGTTACGGTCCTCCCTTTCACGGGCTATTGCATATAAGTAAACACCTCTCATATTAATATTGTCGGGCCGGGACGTGGAGGCCCTTGGGATTAGGGTTTCAAGTTGCGTAAGTACTAATCTGGAAACTAGTCAACTAAATCAGAAATGGTAAATTTTGACGGAGTCGTTGTGCCCAAGCAAATGTAGTACTGATCATGACCATGTCGGTGTAGGCCCAAAATATTATTAAATGGGCTTTCTGTATTAAATACCGAGGGCCCTCTTTACACCAAATTTTAGCATACTATAAGGAGTACGTACTAGTACTATTATAAGTTTTCTGAAGATAATACTAATACTTTATCTTCCCATCAATTATGTTATCCATCTAGAAGTTAAAGAATGATAGGGAGTAATAGTGTAATACTATTTTTTATTGTGAATTGTGAGTGTAACGGTGGGGGTCTGATTGTTTGACACTCTGATCTCAGGTCTCAGCTATTAAAATATACGTAGATCAATAATAACACTAATAAAAATTATTGATAATACAACTGTAATTATGCAATAGATTCGTCACTGCATACACGGAATAATAAAAAGGTATAGAAAGCTGAATTCAACAATAATATCTATTACCACGGCATATTTTTGACCTACATTAACAAAAGAAATGATGCAAAAAGATAGAATGTGGGGCCAAACATTTGATAAAAAGGAAAATTCCTGTTTCTAGTCCTCATACAAAAATTCATCAGCACCACCCTATACATATATTCTCTTGCAGATATGGACCCTACTTTTCTATTGAAAGCTTTCTTTAAGGAGTCAATAATCAATCACATGAATGGTCTATGTAAATCATGTGAATGTGAATCATATACTTCTCTATTTAATAGGAGTATTTCTTGTAAGTAAAAGAACAGAACATTTGCCTAGAATGTAAGAGTTTAGTCCTAGCTATATATTATCCTCTATTCAGACTAGTAGGTATAGTTGAGTGAAATCAATATACAAAGCTTTCCAATCTAGAATAAAACAATTTTGATACAATGTTGTCTCAACGAAATTGTCTATGTTGGAAAAGTCCATGCTGGAACATCGAAATTCAAGTATTCAACTAAATAAAGAAAACTAAGTGGTACAGAATAGAAAGAAATTATGCTAAGTAAATTGAAAATTTATAATTTGAAAACCCTAAGTCGGCAAGTAGAAATATAGGAAGGAATAATTTAGTAGCAATAGGTATAAAAGTTCGTCTCAATATATTTTACAGTACAATATTAAAGTATACTATGTAATGATCAAGCAAAGCTCCATGTTACCTGTGTGTGTTTTTGACAGGAATTTGGAGAGAATGGGGCTTAATTAATGTAATTTTAGAAAATGGACATTGCTATTGAACAGAGAATTTAGGTGGTTGAGTGTAGGGAGGTTAGGGTACTAAATGGTAGGGTTTCGTGCTGTGACGCAAAAGTGTGACGTCCAAGGTGGACTTCGTCGTCCATGCCCAAGCACAGCTGTTATATTTAATTTCATAATTAAAATGAATTACTCATGTAACAGAAAATATCGACTATTGCCAGCAAGAGAGTTGCAAGAACAATTGCAAGAAAGGAAATATCGACTTTCTATTAATTCAAGTTATGCTATGAGAAGTAAGTTGGATCATAAGAAAAAAAATTCTCTAGTCCACGTATAGTCGTATACCACGTGATAATCTTATTTGGTATACCTCACTAGTAATTTATAGTATCTTATTTGGTATACCTCACTTGTAATGACATAATATGATGTTTTAAGGAAATTTTTATAGTTCTCATATATAATATATACGAGAAATGATATGCTACATAACTTATGTGGACTCCTTATGTGAGCATCACTCTCGTTTGACACACGTTTAGCGTTGTTTGTTTCGATTTATCTATTTTGTTTGATTCTAATTACTCTACCAACTACTCCTTTCATCCCACATTTTTCCATCTAGGTTCATCCATAACAAGAGTCATATTTCATTTTATCATAAATGATAAATATGTCTCATATTCCACACACTCACTTCACTTACATTTTATAAACAATATAAAAAAATGAGCATCATATTCCACTAACTTTTTCAGCCCATTATTCTTACATTTCATAAAACTCATGCTCACACCAAATATGACTCCTATTGTGGGATGGATAAAACATGCATTAATTTTCATGTCATTCTAAATGTCCTTATTTTTATAGGACGAATGAAGTACTAATTTTATTTTATTGAGCTTTGATACTCCATTCATCTCATTCAGGTAGAATATTTTTTTCGCGAATTATTTTATGTAATGTTGTCTAGTAGTACTCCTTTCCGTCCCAACTAAGTTGAGTCGTATTCCTTTTTGGGATATCCCAACTAAGTTGAGTCATTTTTTTTTTACAAAAAACAATACATCAAATCATTCTTATGTTATTTCAATACCCACTTTACTTTCTCTTTATCTTTCGCACTTTATTCATCTCTTCTACTTTTCAACACAATTTAATAATTTCTATGTCCAAAAGTTTTGACTCAACTTGTTAGCAGCGGCGGAGCCAGGAATTTTGCGGTGGGGGGCCCAAAAAGAAGAAAAATTTTAGCGCTCACTGTTAATAGATGTAGGTATCTCTCGATGATTTTTTTCATCGAAATTAGTCGTACGAAGACCATTTTATATTTTGCCTTTTTTTCATCATTTAGAATTAGAAGATCTTAAAAATTAAAGGAATGTTTTCAGATATTTAGAACACAAGAAATAAATGTATATCAAGAAAATTTAATCTAATCAAGAATAATTGATATAAGCACTTCGTGATGACCTTGATAAGAATTTTACCTACTAATAAGATTAAGTTTTTCATAAATTAAGCAATTTTTTAAATGTGCATATTATTTTATTTTTGATAAAACTATTAATTATATTACAATACTAATAAAAAAATAGTTTAAAAATGTATATTACAATATTTACAAGTTATTGAACAAATAATATAATAGTCATGAATTAAACACATCTCTAAAAAATAAATTGACAATAAAGTTATTGAATAAATATAGCACATCTCTAAAATATCACAAAAAACAAATTAGAATATAGCATTGGATAAAATATATAAAAATAATCTTTCACATTCTAGGTAAATATAGCAAGAATGATTTGACAAGAAATGACTTTCCTCTAAGGGCATGAGGAAAGAAAGGCGTGGGGGTGAGAATCGAACTCACCACCCATCCCCAGCTATGATCTATTGCCACCTTCACTTGCCAACTGCACTATCAAAGTATAAATGTAACATATCTGAATATACATATTATACTTAAAATCCCAATGGCTGGGGGGCCCAAGGGCCCCCATGCCCCACCGTAGCTCCGCCAGTGCTTGTTAGGACGGATGAAATACTGTATTTAGTGTTAAAAGATTAAATTAAACAAAAAATATAATAAAGTAGAGAGAGTTTTATTTTTATTTTCATAAATATGTTACTGTTTTATTTAAGGTGTTTTAAAATGGAAAATATTTAACTTCGAATAAGATAAAATGAATTAAGTATTTTACTTGGTGCGTTTTTCAAGCAGACAAATTTAAAAATAAAAGTACTAAAATTACAGAAGATTTAAACGCATTGAATCAAAATTTAAGTAAATATAGAGTTCATGTATCACTGCTTATGCTATTGAAAATGACTAATATAGCAACTGAAAAATTGTTGGAAATGATTCGTTTAAAAAATATACTGTATTAAATTCAGGCCAAAAGATATGACTCGGACCCTTTTTCATAAATTTAAGAGTATGGTTTGTTTGGACAATTTTTTGATATAGAAGTTGAGTATATATGTTGATTTTCGTCTGTAAAAGTAAAAAAGGTTTTATATTTTTTTCTAGTCATTAATTTTTTCTGACCACGCTATCTCTTAAACATATCATCCCTTAACTATTCATGAGCCTCATTGTAATTTTCAGCCATCTTTTAACTAAGAGACAGCACATGCATCCCTCCTTCTCTTAATCATCTCATCCCTTATAACTATTCATTCAATTTCATTTTTTATTTTTATTTCCAATAAATTCAATTAATAAAAACACACTTCATTAAATAAAATAAAATTACAATTTAAAAACCTAAAAAAATAAAAAAGAAATAATTTAAAAAACTAGAAATTACAAATTGCACACTTAAATTTAAATAAAAAAAATAGAGGAACGAAAGAGCGATGAGAAGAATAGATGTGTGTTTGTGTGTAAAGAGAATGAAGAGTATTATTTATAGAATAAAAAAATAAAAAAAAATAAAAAAATTCGACCGTTGAACGGTCATATAACCGTTTTTAATTTTTATTTTTATACTTTTCAAAAAATCGAATTTTTTAAAAAAATATTAAATTATGATGTCATAATTACGATGCCCACTCACGGGCCGGCGAGTAGGCGTCACGCCTAGCGCCAGCGCGCGCCACGTGGCGCGCTGTCTGGTCGCGATGCCCTTCTGCACGAGACACAGGATGTGTTGGCTCGTCTCTTCGGGGCGAGATGGAGGTTGCAACGCCATCTCGCCGCCGTCTCGTGTCTGCGGGACGAGATAGAGATGGCGACGAGATGCATTGCGGATTGATAAGGCTAATTTCATGCATCGGTTATGTGATGAAAAATCACCATCTACTGGGTCTAACACATTTTTTAAGCTAGGTGTGTGAAGGAATTCGCCAGGTCCAGGAAGAACTGAAGGCAGTGGACCAGCGAAGGAAGGAGACGAAAAGTGAGCAGAATCAAGGAAGAAAAAGGCTAGACGAGGGGAGTCCGAAGTTGAGGGCAAAAAAGACTATTCATACAAAAGAGCCCCAGCTGGACCCTCTTCCACGCCTATATAAGGAGGAGCATGCAACACACAAGGGATAGACAATATAGCTCTCAGCTCACACACACACAAACACTTGGGGGAAATGGGAATTCTGGGGTAGCGTAGTGGTTCATCTTCGGAAAATTTGTGCAACACCGTCCTCAAGGAGGGCGAAGATACAATCGTTTACGTTTTAGTACTTGTGTTTTGATTTCTGTCGAGCTTCATCATTTTCAATGTTTTAAAAATCGGATCGGCCGGTGAACCGGTGAGGCTACTGGTTCACGGTTCAACCGGTCCGACCGGTTCAATCACTGGTCGAACCGTTTTACCTTGCAAATATATATAATTAAATATATCCATACAAAGTATATTAAATTTAATGAGTGATAAATTATAATTAGTAATATATAACAAAAACATATACTATTAAACTTTGTATATAAATTAAATATGAAGAGCATTTAAAATAAGTGAATGATAAAATTTAAATAATAACTAAATACATAAATTATTAATTAGAATAACTAAAAAAGTACAATATTTTTCATATATAAATAAATAAAATTTATATTAATTCAAAAATATTTATGTGGTGAAATAATATTATAGACAATATATAAAAATAAACATGAATTTTTAGTTAATTTGGATAAATATATACTATATTAGTATTATTAGTTAATACATAAATTAAACATGAATTATTAATAAGTTTGGAGTATTATTTAGTAAATATGGAGTAATAAACTATGTTAATAATATATATACTACAATGTTAAATCTTAGATAAAATCTATTATTTATATACATTATACAAATAAGAGTAAAATTTAGTGAGGGATAGTTAATATTAATCATATCACAACTAATAGTAATTATTTAAAAGTATAAAATTAAACACAAATTATTAATTTGTGTGTACAAAAAATTATAGGTTTAATGTATAACAATAATTAATGCTCATAATATTTCATTCATGTGGTGGGTGGTAGAGATGTTGGTCTCTTGACTCATAGGTCATGAGTTCAACTCCCACCAAACTCAAATTTTACAAAAATTTTAAAAATCTAGAAAACCGGTTTCCGGTTCCCGGCCAGACCGGTCCGGCCGGCCGGTTCCGGCGGTTCATGGCGGTTTGATGTGCTACTGGTTTTATAGTGCAAACCGGACCGGACTACGCACCGGTTCGCGGTCCGACCGGTCGAACCGGCCGGTCCGGTCCGGTTTTTAAAACATTGATCGTTTTCGAAGTCGATTGTCCGTTTTGCTACTTACCGTTCATCTATGAATTTTATTTTACGTCATGATGGTGTTGATTCTGTGTTGATTTATGTTGATTTTATGTTTTGAGGAGTTTGTTTCGGAGGTTGATTGTTATTCTCTGTGTTGGATGTTTTATGTACTTGATCTGGGAAATATGAGTTGATCTGTGGTTGTTGTTGTTGATCTATGGAGAATCAGCGAATCTGTAGTTATGGAGATAATTTTGATCGGAGTTTGTCTCGGATGCTTGGATCCGGAGTGGATTTAGCATCCGAAGTGTGGATCTGAACAGGGGAACTGAATTGTGCATGGATTTTGAATTTCTGCTTTCGTTTTTGCTTTACTTCATCTAGGAGATAGAGATCTGAGTTTTTGTTGGGTTTCTCGGCGTTTTTCTGACGTCCGATTTGTTGGTCGCCGTTAAGTTGCTAGCGTTGTTCTATTTTCATCATGTTTCAGTTAAATTCCGATGATGCTCTGCGTTTTGTAGGTAGTTAGCTTAGGGTTGGTTATTTTGCAGCTTTTTGGTAGTACACTTCTATTTCAGGAAAATGGTCCACACTGCATGCATCGAGTCTGTCTAGCTAGATTAGGTAGCAATATTACTAGATCTAGGAAGTTTGTTGAGATAGTGATGATATGATGTCAATTTGTGTTACGTGGTTGTTTTCCGTTTCTTAGATCTAGGTATAGTTAAATTTCTTTTCCTTTATCTAGTATAAGTTCCTCAACCCCAAGTTGCGTGGCAGCAGCCATACCCCCCAAAAGCCCTTTAAATGCATGATTTCGCATCTGTCCTCGTGGGATCGATCCCTATTTCCCTATACTAATTCTAGTACACACGGGTTGAAGGTTTTGAAGTGATATTATGTGTGTCCAACGACCTAGATCTTTCAGCGTTCCGCGAGTTCCTAGACCTTGTGATCTAGTGGATTCTCTGGGCCCAGGAAGCTTGATATTCCTTATTGTGCACGCAGTTTAAAAATATATCAGTATCACGGATGCTCTAATATTCTATGTCATTAATAAAGTTAGAGTAGCAATTAATCAATAAACATATACTAATATTTCAGGATAAAATACAAATTCATTATTTCGGAACTTTTTCGGTAGTATAAGCAACAGTGACAGAAAAGTAAAACTAGTAACTCCACATTGACTACGGATAGTAAAAAATAATCAGGTGTGACTCCTTTGATTGTACAACTTTATTAGTTGAAGCATTTTTGATGTAAACAATTTATTTTGGATATACTTTTTTGTGTATTTTCAATTTGTACATATGTTTTCACAAAATAGTTTGGGCAAGAAATTTATTTTCTTCACAAATAATTTGGGCAAATCGGTCTTATCAGACGCTTCACGTACCTTTCAATAACGCAAAGAGGAGGGGATGCGTTAGCATGCTATTCTCTCTATCTCAACTAAGTTGAGTCGTATTCATTTTTTTATTGTCTCAACTAAATTGAGTCTAATTCATTTTTTTATTGTCCCAATTAAATTGAGTCATCTTCCTTTTGAAAAAAATAAAATATTCCATCACTTACTTTACACTTTTTTTATCTTTCCTATTTTATTCTCCATATTTTTCAACACAATTTCTTAATATCTGTGCCTAAAAGTTTTGACGCAATTGGACGAAAGGATTACTTACTAACTAATCAACACAATGACATGGCTATGTCAATATGAATTTATTGTGCAATTCATAAAATGTCAACACATATTTGTGTTCACGTACTTATGTAATTGTGTTGACATTTTTAATGAAATGTGTTGATTAAGATAGTTAGTATTTGATTACATCCCGTATGAGGAGTTGATAAGACTCGTTTCATGCATTGGTTTTGGGTTAAAATTATATGCTTTTGGGGGAGATAATGCACAAATTTTGAGCTTAAGTGTGCAGAAATCTGTTGGAACCGGGAGTTTGTGTAAATTGACCTGGCAGATGCAAAATAGTTGATTTTGAAGTAAAATACCAGAAGTCGTCGCTCGGACCTAGGAGAATCAGGAAGTTGACGACAGGAGTAGAAATGGAGCAAAAGCGCAGAAAAAGTCATCTACCTGGTCAAGGAGACAGAATGGCAGAATGGAGCTGAAGCGCAGAAAAAGTCATCTACCTGGTCAAGGAGACATAATGGCGTAATGGAGGTGAAGCGCAGAAAAAGTCATCTACCTGGTCAAGGAGACAGAATGGCGTGCTGACATGAAGATCCTCAATTATTGCAAGGGTAAAATGGTCAAATACCGACAAGAAGTTGCCTTAGGCTTGAAGTTAAAGCCACTCTATAAATAGAAGCTTTCCACAATGAAGAGGTAGCGCTTAACGCTATCGTAGTTTAGGTAGGAAGCTCTCATAGGCGCTTAACGCCACCGCTCTCTTAGTTTAGTTAGATAGTTTGTTGCTTTCTTAGCTTAGTTCAATGGTTTCATCGGAGGAATTGACGACTTCACCGTTGGATCTCGACTCATTTCCAGTTTTATGAAGCTTTGGTGTTTATTTTCATGTTGATGATGTTTTTACTTATGTTTCTTGGATGCTTTTCGCAATTGGTAGCTTAGATGTTTAGATCTATGTTTTTTACATGATTTCCAGTAGTTTAGAGGTTGAGCTTTAGTTGTTCACGTGCTCGATTTCTGAGATCCGATAGTTTAGGTGATGCATGCAAAGTAATCTGTGTTCATTTCGTTTTCTGCTTGACCCAGTGGCGTAGATCTGGTAGTTCTAGCTTGAATTTCGTGTTTACGTCTCGTTTTGAAGCATGCTCTGTTTTATTTCGTCAATGGTGTTGAAGCTCTGTTCTATGCTCTGTTTTTACTTGGTTGTTTGGAGAAGATGAAGTAGGAGTTAGTTAGAGAATCAGATCTGCTTTTTGCTTTTGCTTTTTGGTTTTCCAGCTTTTCTGTCAGCCCAACTAGTTTGAGAAAAATGGTCCCCACTTTACTTTTACACTTTGTCTGCCTATTTTAGGAAAGCCTTTAGCTTGGTTAGTAAGTTTCAATTGTTTTCTTTAGTTGCTTTCATGATTTATTAAAATGATGAAAAATATTTTCGTGTTTTATTTTCCTTCCGTACTTCTCCCGTCTCCTAGGTCAGGTAAATAGAGTCCAGTTTAATTCCGCCAGGTCAAGTAGATTAGAGTTTTAACCCACTCAATGAATGCGTGGCAGCAGCCGACCCCTTTTCCGCTTGTGTCATAGAAACGATCTCGAGTAGGTCCATAGTCCCTGTGGTTCGACCCCGCTCTTGCCGCTTATACTTAGTAATATTTGTTGCATTAGTGGGAAAATTATAAATCTTGTTGAAAGGAGGGACACGTGCACACGACACACGTGCAAAAACCCGACCCTTCAGGAGTATATCAGCTAGCAAAATTATTTTTTAGTAGTACTATAGAAATAACTTCTATATATATATACTCTTTATAGTTGAGACACTTCTTTTTTGGACGGAGTTTAAAAAATTGATGTGTAGTGTTAAGTGAGTAGGTAATAAAGTACAACATAAAATGAAAGAAATATAAAAATAGAGAGAATAAAGTACAAAAGTGTACGGAGTAGAGAGAAGAGCTAAACCCTATTTACAGTGGAAGCAAGGCAATTCGGAAGGATTTTCTCACCAAGTGATGATGGACTAACATTTTACCCATTTAGGCGAGATATATACACAAATAAAATTATACTTTCTCGTCAACTTTTCATTTTTGTCTATCCCATAAAATATAGGCATTTCTATTTGTGAAAAGCTATTCACAACTCATTATTCATATACATTAATTTATTTACAACATATACCACCATGACTGACAATTACAACTATTATTCGTTTCTTCTCTTTTATTTTACCAATTGTACATTCATTTTCGTGGCATTTCAGTTACACATTTCTTTCATGGGACTGAGGGATACTCCATATCGCCATATTGGGAATACATAAGACTTTCACATGTGAATTGAACTCTTTTAACTTTTATTTATTATGAAAAACTTATAATGCTAGTACATTATTTCTACTACTTTACTAATTATTCCTTTTGTCCCATAAAAATACATGCAATTGATATGATATGAGAATAAAGACGAAATTGGTAAAGTAATAGAGAGAAGTAGAAGGGTAATTAAAGTAGTGTTAGTGGATAGTGTAACTCACATTGTTAGTAGTGTTTAATGGTGGTATAAGCTGTAAATAAGTTGATGTATAGGGGTAATAAATTGGGATGACTTCCCAAAAATGAAATGCACATATTTTTGTGGGACGAACGAAAATGGAAAGTGCACATATTGTTATGGGACAAGGGGATTATTATTCGACCACTACAAAAAACCTGGAGTATTTTTTAGAGACATAAAATTGAGATGCAATTACTAGCATTTTGAGATTTTAAAAAATAATCATAATTTAGGACGCAAAAAAAAAACGTTCTTAAGTTGAGAGCAAATTATCTTAATCTTTTGCTTTTTTAGGACGCTTCTATTTATGTCCCCTAATTTTAATTGGGACACTTTATAAAACGTTGATGATAAAATTAGACACATATATTAGTGTCCTTAAAAGCATTCAAAAGTGTTCTTATCATTTTTTTTTACTGGACATAGAAATTTAAGCTGATCAACTTAGTGGAGTTTTTTTACTTATAAACTTACTAATTTGTTCTTCAAACATAATGTTGGATGTGGAACCTTAGTAACTATCACTTTCTTAAAAAAATAAGTACTCTTTTCATCCCAACAAAATTGAGTCGTATTTTTTTTAGTATGTCCCAATTAAATTAATAATTTTTTTTAACAAAAAACAAAATATTCAATCATTCTTACTTTATTCCACCATCTATTTTACTCTCTCTTTATCTTTCCTACTTTATTCCTCTTTAATTTTTCAACACAATTTTTTAATCTTCGTGCCCAGAAATTATGTCTCAACTTAGTTGGAACGGAGGGAGTATAAGACAGCAAGTAGATTTTGTAAATGTTAGAAAAAGGAAAATATATTAGATTGGAGATCAAGAAACGTGTTAGCTTGGAGATTAAGAAATGTATTAGCTTGGAGGAGAAGAAACATATTAGCTTAGAGACTAAAAAATACATTAGCTTGATGCCCAAGAATACTTGGAGCACAAGTTTTGTAATACCCTATATAAGGGTGTCATATTATTGAAGAAACAAATCAACCCAAGTCATTCACAATGTAGTCTTTAAAGTTCTCCCCGTCTTTTACTTTCTGCAATAGTATTTTATTTTCCGCATTTTACTTTTCAACCGTAAATAATGTTTGAATATAACTTAATACTCTGTATAATCTTTAACTATCTATAATTATTTAATAAAATAATACTCAATCCATTCCACCACAAGTAGTACTTTGATACAAGTAATTTTTATAATCCCCACTACACATAATCAATTTTAATTTTTAAGCAAAAAAATATCATATTTTTCATCTCGTTCTTTATTACTATTATATTTTATATTTTATTTGATTCGCTCTCATGTTTTATTTATTTCACTTAACCTAATAAATAGGAAGTACTACTAGACATGGCCACGGTTCAAAAACCGGTGGTTTCGGGCCGATTCCGGTTCGGTTCCGGTTCTTATTATTATTATTTTTTATTTAAATCTTATAGTTATAACTTTTAAATTCTATAGTAAAATCCAAAGAGACTTTGAAAAATGTCGAAAACCGCCGGTTTTCTGATCGAACCGCCGGTTTGTGTCAGAAAACCGTCGGTTTCTGACCGAAAACCGATGGTTTCCGTCACCTTTTAGACCCTACGCTGCAACCCTACGCCTACGCCTGCAACCCTAGCCTTGAACCGTCGGGAACCGGTGGTTTTGTGTCAGAAACCGGCGGTTTTCCGACCATTTTCAGCCCTACGCCTGCAACCCTAGGAACTTACCGGCGACGACTACATTTTCCCGGTTAACCGGTTTCGAACCGGCGGTTAACCGCCGGTTCTGGTTTCATATTTTTTGAACCGTAACCGGCTCGTTATAAACCCTAAACCGGATTTCGAACCGGAACCGTTGTCCGGTTCCGGTTCGGGTTCTGGTTCCGACCCGCCGGTTGGGAACCAACGGTTAACCGCCGGTCCAGTTGGATTTGGCCACCTCTAACTACTACTATCTTTTTCTTAAATCTTGCGAATAAAAGAAATTCATTAATTATAATTAACATTAACCGCCGGTCCGGTTGGGTTTGGCCACCTCTAACTACTACTCCCTCCGTCCCAAGGTATTAGACCAACTTTCCTTTTTGGGATGTCCCAACATATTAGACTCATTTTCTTTTTTAGCAAAAAACATCTATCTTATTTTATTCTCCACCTACTTTTTTCTCTCTTCTCTCCCCTACTTTTTCCCTCTCTCATACTTTACTCTCTCCACTTTAACTATCTAAATATCAATTCTTTAAATCATGTGACCAAAAGAAGTGAGTTTAATACTCCGGGACAGAGGGATCCGGGACAGAGGGAGTACTATCTTTTTCTTAAATCGCGAATAAAAGAAATTCATTAATTATAGTTAACAAATTTTGAATACTCATCCGTCTTTTACGTCGCAAGTGCGATTATCATTTCCAACTTCTAAATTGAGTTGTTACGTTCAAAATTTTTAATGAAAATCATGATCTATTTCCCACTTTACAAATTATTGTCAGTATTCGAGAAGCAAATTGGGCCTCGGATTGATTAGGCAAAAGAAATTCAATTGAAGAAACAGAGGACAAAAGTAAAACTCGTAATTTAGGGAAAGATAAGGCAGCAGTATCAAGGCAGCCCTTAGATTGATATCCGACGGTTTCAAATCTTTATCAGTTTTCAAACTGTACTTGCGTTAAACTGACAAAAGGAATTTTTAACTCTCGTTGCATTGTCCTACATAATCTCAGATTCTCATTACTCCATTAATTAGCACTTGTTCAACATGAATCATTTTATGTTAAGTACGAGGGTTGAATATGCACATTTTTTCTGTGATAGAACAAAATCATCGATCAATTAAGAATACCATTTTTGTTCATTATTTTTATTGGCGACTATCATAATAAATTCATAGCAAATCCTTTTTTTTTTCTTCTTAATTGAATATTAGATTCAAAGATCACGCTTTGGAGTTTTGTTGAATTAGAATTGAGACCATAATTGGTGTCATTACAATCACTCTAGAATTAAGCCAAATAACGCTGGCAATTTTATACACATATTTTAAAGTAGATTGATTGTGAATTCTTTTTCTTTGAATTGGCAACCGATAGCTTTAATTGAATTTAAATCTATAGTTACTCGTACAGAGGACTCTCTCCACTCTCCACTCCTTTATAGTTGAGACACTTCATTTTAGTATGAAATTTATGAAATTAATATTTAGTGTGTTAAGTAGATAGATAATAAAATGGGAAGGAGCACAACAATGACTCTGCTATATACACACTCAAAAACTTTAAAGAAAAGGAAAAAGAAAAAAATTGAAAGAAAAAATCTCTGCGTTTTATTAGGTTAAGCATGCGTTTCAATGCACAACATGTGATGTGCACAATAGTTGATCCCTTCCGTAATAAAATAGGAGTAGATAAATAGAGGAAAGAAAAATAAATAAAAAAAATGAATAAAAAAAGAAGTGATTTAAAGTAAAAGAAAAATTAAGTGAAAATGAGAAAATAAATTATTATCACTGCTATCGTAAATAATAGTTACTCAATTTATCAAGAAAGAACTAGGAGTACTATAATATATGTACCATTCACCTACATTGGCTAGCTCTATGTAGGGAGTAGTACTTTATACTATCCCTGTGTTGTGAAAATATTCTTATTTCGTCATAATTAATTGCTCTCTAAAAATGTGTTCTCCATTTCATCTTAGGGTCTATACAACACTAAATTCTTGTTTATTATCTCTACTTGTTTACATAAAAATTAACCCCCTTTTGTTCTACTTCACGGCACACATATCTTTATCACTTTACTTTGCATGTTTTCTTTTTTGGCCAATTACTTTTACTTATACAACAACCTTACTCTCTACAAATATCATGTTGAAAATAAATTAGTCAGTTGTGCGGGATCAACGAAGTAATACTTCTCCAATAAGTGTGAGCTGCTTTTCTCACTCATTTACCTAAAGTATTCATTACAAAAAATGTGAAGTAGCACTGGAAAATTCTATTAGTAATTTGGCCGATGATTCAAGATATGCAGCTAGTATATTGTTGAAAATGCGAGATGTTAATTAGTACTAGATTTTAATAAATAGTGTGAAAATGAACAAGAAGGTTTTGTCTGAAATAAAAATACTTTATTTATGCGAATGTGAGAACGCTTAATTAGCTCAATTACACTGTAACGTCTGTACTCATAAGTCATAAGTGATTTGCACTAAATCTGAACTTGAATTATTCATGTATGTTTTTATATTTGGCGAGTGTAAAATTTGGTGCGCAAACTTATTAAGATTGCATATTATTTATAAATATCGTGAAAGCATAATCACAAATGGATTTTTTATTTGAAACTCAATAATAAAATAGGAAAAATAAGTAATTGAGGTTGTCGCATAAAATGATAATTATTGCTCACCATAAAAAATAGTCTTATTTCGCCATTTTTAAGTGTCCATAAAAAATTATCTTATTTATAAATAGGAATATTTTTTTCATAGTTTACTACATTTTCTTATCTTACTTATCCCTTCTCTCTTCTATTTTTTCTTTGATTTTACTTTTGTTCGATACCTCATTAAAACTCGTATCGACTATAAATAAACTTACTTTCTCCGTCCCTTACAATTTGTTAACATGTGACCCGGCACAAGTTTTAAGAAATGTAGAAAATGAGTAGAAAAAAATAGTTTTATAATAAAAATGTGAGTGAAAATGAGTTAGTGGAATATGAGGTCTACTGCAAATGAAAGAGATAAATTTTTAGAGATAAACAAAAATAGAAATAAATATTCCCTTCGTCTCAAGGATGATGACCCTTTTCTTGGGTGGCACGGAGTTTTATACAATTTTATTTTGTGTGTTAATTGAAGAGAGTAAAGTATATATGAGAAAGTAGAGATAAATGTGTTTTCATTTATAATAATAGGTCATCTTAGATGAAGCAATACCGAAAAGGAAAAATGTATCATGTTCAGTGACACGAAGGAATGAATAAATTTTTAGAAATGAAGTGAGTAATATTTTTTATAATAGGACAAAAATAGCGTCGTACTAGTAGGGAGATAATAGGGTAAAATAGGGAATTAAATTAAGTTTGTGAGGAAACGCAAAACTGTGTTTATAACTGGAAATTGGATTGAAAGTTGATGTGATATGAGTGTCAATTGAGAGAGAGTGGATGATGAGGTGAAAGGAAAGGACTGGTTGTAAATCAAGAGAGATGATTACGTCACCTGGGGGTGAGGGTGACATGCCACCTTCTGCTTTGAGATCTTTTGCTTCACTGCCCTCACCAAATCGCCATATAAAAAGCCTATTACTGAGTTGCTGTACGGCCAAAACTGGCAGTTACAAGTTACGATAAAACTTTTTCCCGCAATATCCGCCGTCCAATTTGCTTCCCTTCAATATCTAGCGGTTACCCCTCGTTTGCAAGAGGGACACTCTACCTGATTCAAATTTACGTAAATATGTCCTCCATTCCGCCCAAATTAGTCCATTCTATTTCGAGCAATGATAAACAACCAAATTTTGTACAACCAAAATAAAATTATATTAATAATTTAATGTATTAGTTGTATATTAAAATTATAAATATAGTAAGTGGATAAGTTAAAAAGATTTATTAGCCTTTAACCTCAATTTTTATATTTATATTTGAATTTTCTTTCTATTATTTTTAAAATTTGAATTAAAGTAGGCACTAATTACATATATAATTCTAAAAAAATAAAAAAATTATAAAAAATTATAAATATATAACCACAATATTATGCACTTTCCATGTACTATATATGTATCTAATATTTTAATTAAATTCATAAATAAACCTATTTTTTTGTCAAATAAACAAGAATTTGGTTGTACAAAATTTGGTCACATAGATTTATTGTTCTCTTTATATTGTTCGATAAAACATCCTCATTACATTTTTTTCTTTTTATTGTCTCACTGAAATGAAACATTTTAAAAAATATAAACAATTCTCTCGCTATTTCTTTTTCTTTCTTATTTTACCATTTTTTTATTAATTCACAAAATAACATTATATAAAATCGTGCCAAAAAAAAAATATTGCATATTTAATGGGACGGTAAAAGTAGTAGATTGTTAGTTAAATAAAAAAAAAGTATACAAGTAAGAATAAGGGCATTCACAAAGACAATGGTGATCTTAAATCTGGAGCTCATTTCAAATCCTACCTCTATTTCCTCCTGCTATGTCAACAGCTTATCCCAGAGCCAATTTCCGTGCAATGGGAGCCCATCCCACGCCCTTTTTCATTTTTACATCATCACTATTTTATATATTTCACTTTTAATTGTTGGTGTGCAATAAAATGATATAAAATACCAAGAAAAATAAATTAAAGACAACTTAATAATATAACAAATTTCACTAAAAAAATATCCTACATAAAAAAAATACAGAAAAAAAACAAGTAAAAACATTGATAAAATGAAGTGGGATGAATGTGAATAATTGGTACGAAATGAGATATATATAGAGAATAAAAAATGCATAAAATTAAGAAAAGGAAATCGCTACGGGTGTTGGATAGGCTTGGGGGGAGGTGATGAAGATGGAGACCAGCCCCCACCACAATTGGGGCCGATGATGAGCGATGGGGTGACCGATCACTTGGCGGTGGCGATCGCCCACCATAGTGAATGCTAGCTCTTTGAAGGGAGAATGATGTTTTTTATTTTAAGAAATATACTCCTTATGTCCCAACTAATTTAAATCACTTATTTTTTGCGCTCGTTTTGAAAAAATCGTAATAGATAGTTAAAGTGGATATATAGTAAAATAATAGCAAGAATAACGTAGATAGAGTCTTATCTACACGATTCTCGCTTTTACGTTACAATATATCCACTTTAACAATTTATTAGTATAATTTTTTCAAAACAAGTCTAATATAGAAAGTGATTCAATTTAGTTGGGACAAATGCAATATTATTTAAAACGTGAACAAGGACTCCTAATTTGTGACGGATGAAATATTTTTAAAAACTAAAATGTATCGAGGACAATCTTAAAAAGGAAAATATATCATCATAGCATTTTTTTCACTATTCTATGTATCACATGCTCATTATCCGCATGTTTAAGAATGTAGTATTCCTTTATTCGTTATTAATTAAATACTTTTTGCAGGATAAAGATTAGACATGGATAAGTGACCGAGAATAAAATAGGAGTGACGATTAGAGAATAAAGTAAAAAAAAATTAATTACTTTTTTTTAAAAAATATGAATGATTTAAGAAACTTTCTAAAATAGAATTATGAATTAGCAAGAAATATGTGAAGTAAGATAATGAAGTACTCCATAATATAGAATGAAAACTTAGTCAAATGTGAGGAAGAATAAAATACTTTTACGATAGAGATTAAGTATGTTATTTTGTGACTTTTTTATATAAAGAAAAAATGACTTAAGTAATGTGCAATAATTCAAAAATATACAACTCAAGTACTTTTTCTGTTCGCCTTTAAAAGTCATACTCCTAATAAATATGAAATATTTTGTTTTCGATATAAGATTTTATGTAGTGCTGTTTTGCTGAGTTAATGAAAAAAGAGTTAGTCAGATTGGGGAAAAAGTAAAAATGATGTTATTTTTATTTTAGAAAACGTTTCATTTCCACGTGACACTCTAAGAAAGAAAACATTTTATTTTTAATGGGACATAGGGAGTACTATTAGTTTTAAATGAAATATGAATATGAGATCCTATTATCATTTATAGTAAAAATGAAACGGAACTCTTATTTGTGAACATAATAAAATATGAGACTCTTATTTACGGACGGAATGAGTAATTTTATAAGGAAGGAGTATATTCAGCCTAAATTTAATCACATCTTATTTCAAAATGTTACATCAATGTATCCCATTTTAGTTATAACTTTCACAATTGAGCAATAAATTTCAAAACACATTTTAGCGTCGTAACTCATTTTTTTTTTTATCATTTTCAACATTTTTATATATTCATTTTGAATGTCGATATTGATAAATAATTTACTATGATTCAAGAGTGACTTAATGACTATTCAAAATTTACATCAATTAAATATCCTAAAACTGAATAATTTAGCACACTCTGTACTCCAGTATTGTTGTAGACAGCCGCTTAAATGATTTAAATGTATTTTCTCACATTGTATCTACAGTCTACAGTCTACACGATAGTAAGTACGTAGTAGTAGAACTTGTATACGTAAAGATGAATAGTTATAGATGGCATTTCCGTAGTTAGTGAGGTAATTAGGGGGCGGAACCAAACAAGGTCCCCTGCCCCCTTTCAAATCGACATTATTAACTTGGAGTAGGCCCCCTTTGGAGCCAGATTTTTCAATCTTGAAGATCCGTCCATGTCAAATGTGATAGATTTCTGCCCAATTCATACAGTCCCAAGATATTCGCCGTCAACTCTAACTACCACGTTAATTCCATTTGCATCCATCCAATTTAATATAATTATCATTATCATACATAAGTTAATTAAATACGCCTAATTTCGACTATAGTAATAATTTGTTAAATTTTACACAATGGAAAAGGATGGTTGGATAATAATAATGGGTTATAAAAGCCAATGGACAATAATAAAACTGAGCAGCAAATGCAATCATTGTCCTACACTTGAACTCATACAGCTAGCTCTGCTCTCCTCCGCTCCTACCCCACAAACACCTCTAACTTGGAATCTTTGCCGGAAAATCCATCGGAAAATCCTTTGATTTTCGATTTGGATTGATTGAAGCAGGTAACAACATATATATATAACTCATCACGTCAAAACCCTATTTCAGCTCATCTAGCTTTCAAATATCTTTGATGTGTTTCTTGTTGCCAAATTTCTTGATGGAACAACTGAACATGCAGATTCAGGAATCTACTGTTTTTGTTTCTTTCCTTTTCTTATCTCAGATTTTTTCAAGCAAAATAACCATAAATTTCGAGTTTCTTCTCTCCATGTTTTTTGCACTAGTCGATAGATAAACGTAAACCTGTGGTTGATCTCATGAAATTAGGGTTTGGGTTTACTATAAAATTCATTTACTATAAAAGTTGGTCTGATAATTTATTGCGAAAATTCAAATCTCGAAATCTAGGGTTTCGTGGAGTTACGTGAAGCTGTTAACTTTACCGTCCACAAATATAATTATATGTACACACAATACTGGTTTTGTTACAGTATATAAATTCATTTGATATGTGCTCATCTTTCAATTCATTGCCGTTTTGGGCGGAAGATTTTTGCTTATTTTTTGTGTCTTTACTTGAAGCTTTGAGCCACATGATTCAACAGTGACTGTACCTTTCTCTCTCAATCATCTTTCTCTTTCTTGCTTGAGACTCAGATTTCTCAAAATTATCTTGTGATTACTTTTCCTGAAACTGCCACTCTCTCTCTACAACATGTGAGCACTCCAAATTCGTCGCTTCTATTTTCAGCTTTGTTAGTGATACCCTTTCTACTTGATGCAGGATTGATTCTCAGCCATGAAAATGACCTAGTCAGTGTTGGTGGATATGAACAGCTTAAGGCCTGAGCTCCACATCGCACAGCAAAGCCGTCGAGACAAGTTGCGAATTCAGCAAGACACCTATTTCCCTCACGATGCTCTAAGCTACGATGCGTCGGAGATGATCAACTTCTCTGTCAATCCGGGCCCCCTCAAGCGGCCCGAAGAGGCCCCCTTTCCTACCACTGACGCACAATACTTTAGCACATGGAAAACCTCACAAGATTGGGTGGCTAATCACACCTCAATTTACAATTCTACTAATCCTATTTCGGCGCTGAATGTTAAGCCTGATTATCTAGGGTATGATCAAGAGCTGCATCCATCTCTTCCCAATTCAGACTCCTCACTTTACCAGAATATTGCGTTGCAAGACCTCGAATTCGCCTCTCTCCGCCACAAGAGCTCGGGGGAAACCGGCCTCGGTGGGCCTTGGCTGGTTGGTGGGAATGGCTCCAGCCAATGGTGCGGCGAGCTTGATTTCACTCGTTCCAACGCACAAGCGCTCTCGCTCTCCCTCTCGTCCGTCCCTCGGCCGAAAGTCCACGAGACTCAGATTGCTGAGAGGGGTTTGCAAGCCAGAGGTGTCTGTGGAAGTAGTAATGATCAAGATTCGAGAACTTGGAAGCCGGAGATGCTGTTGCCTCCGATTCATCAGAATGTGTCGAGCAGTAGTAGAATTCATGGGGCACAGGGTTTGACTCATCGGAACCCCGGCCCGTTGGGCCCATTCACCGGATACGCGACCATTCTCCGAAGCTCGAGGTTCTTGAGGCCGGCACAGCAGATGTTGGAGGAGCTATGCTGCATTGCCGGACCTAAAGATGTCGAAATATGTGATGTTTCTGATGAGATTTTGGAGGAGGTTAGGGTTTCCAGTGAAGGTGATACGAACGATAACGACTGTGCCATGGGGGCGTTCGTGTTCAATGGTTCTAGTGGTAAGAGCCAGGAGGCCGGGGGTACGAGCTGCTCGTTGGATGCTCAACGGCCGGAGAATCATCAGAGGAAGGCAAAGCTGTTGTTTATGAAAGATGAGGTTGGTAATACCTGTAGGGACTTAATTATGCTTTTTAGTTGGGTGTTAGTGGTACAAGTTTTATTATTAGCATTGCTTCTGCATGTGATCTTGAAAATTTTGATTGCTACCTCATCTGCCATTATTGATGTATGTAGGTGAATAATTAAGAATCTGTGTATTAAAGATAGGTCATGCTTTAGTACTAAGCATACCATCAATACTGATACTGAAAATGACTTATGGTTGGCTTGTACTTCTACTTAGACGATAAATAATACAGTATGAATTTCTAATCTTGGCCATGTGGTGGTACTTGGTATTCTTGGGTAATAAGAGTCACTTTGTTGAAGTACTTCTTAATTCATAAATTTCCATTTTTTTGTTTCTAGTACTACATGTTTTGTTTGGCCTGTAATAAACTCTTTTGGTTTCTGTTGATGTGTCTTTGTCAATTTTGGTACTAATTCAATTATTTCACTAGTGTGATTTTTATAAGGTATGGTATTGGACTATTATGCGAAGACATAAGTTTCACAATTCTTTTGCTAACAATTTTTTGGGTTATTACATAAGTGAGAGTACTTTTAAAATCTTACTCAGTTTGATAATTTCTGTAAAGTTTAATTTCTAAATTTACCAAACATGATAAGTTCTTTGTTTGCGTTTGACTTCAAATATTTGCAATTGTAATTAATTTTCCATTAGGGATCTTTAATTGTCTCTATTTTTCTATCACGTATACATTCATTACTCCATTTTCTTGCTTCTCCCTAGAGCTAATAATTCTTGGAGACGTCATTTTAGATCATAGTTAGGTAAAAACATTACAATGCACGAGGCAGAAAATATTGCATTGCATGCAGGAGAATGTGGGACATAACTTGAATTTTTTAATTTTTGAATTTCTCCAACTGTGACTTGCATGTGACTTGTCTATGTTAAAATGTAAAGCTTTTGCATATGATGAGACATTTTAGTTGTCTTTTCTTCGCTCCCCCACCCTCAAATAGTATGCTAATTAATTAGGTCAAAGTGTTGTTAAAAGCTTTAACAAATAAACAACTTTTTTTGGTGATTAGTTACTTTATTTTTTTTTCAAATAGCTAGCAGCTGGCATATCTATCTCGAACATGTTTTTGGCCGATTGTGCAAGTGGTTGTACAATAAACTTAACTTTTTCTTAATTGAAATACAACTGTTATTAGATTCTCTCTAGCTTTTACCCTTCCCTAATTAGATGTGTTATCTATTTATTATCGAAAGTGACAAATAGTTTATGATCCTCCATTTTGTACAAGGTTTGCAAAAGGTATAAACAGTATCACCAGCAGATGCAAATGGTGGTGTCATCTTTCGAATCAGTGGCCGGCCTCAGTGCTGCCACTCCTTACGTGTCGTTAGCCCTAAAGATGATTGCCAAGCATTTCCGGTGTTTGATGAATGCGATAATGGACCAGCTCAAGAGCATAAAAAATGCGCTGAGGGATGAATTCTCGTCCCCGTCTGCTGCCACAGCTGGAAACAAGGGCGATGCCAATGCTTCGGGGTTAAAGTTCTTCGATCAAAGCTTCCAAAAGCAGAAAGGGGCAGGGAATATTGGCATTCTTGAAAACCAGCATATTTGGAGGCCTCAGCGAGGCCTACCAGAACGTGCCGTTTCTGTCTTGAGAGCGTGGTTGTTCGATCATTTCCTTCATCCGTAAGACCCTCTCTCTCTCTTCCTCTCTTAAACAGTACATCTGACCTTTTTACTAACCTGAGTTTTCTTGTATATGTGAAGGTATCCTACAGACACTGACAAGCATATGCTGGCCACGCAGACCGGCCTCACTCGAAACCAGGTCTTATTATTTCTGCCCTTTAAATAATGTGTCTTGTTTATAATAGGTGTTAATAACAAATGAGGCTAATTTTAAATAAATAACCAAAACCAATTAGACCATCTTTAAATCAATTTAGTTCATACGAGTTCATACCCTTCGTATGAGAACATAAACGATCTTTAAATGGCCTAATTGGTATTTAAAAATGACCTGTGTTTTAATCTTTATCCTTCCATTTTTAATCTAATGGTTGAGATTTGGTCTCTAGTTATGCATTAGAATTTGGTTTTTGTTTTTATCACTACTCTTTTTAAATGAACCTCAATTCTTTAATAACTCTATTGACCTTGCTAAATAACTCAGGTTTCCAACTGGTTTATCAACGCCCGTGTCCGCATATGGAAGCCGATGGTCGAAGAGATACACATGCTCGAAACCAAAGTGTCTGAAAATGTTGGGAAAAGTAGTAATGGCAAAACTGCAGTTGAAGGTTGCAGTCAAGGCGACGACAGCAGCCAATCTTTGAACCGGCTGAGATTGCATGCTGTCCCGGATCAGCAGGGCGAATGCTCGGGTTTTGGCCCTCCCGGGCAGGAAGGGGATAAGTTTAAGGCAAGCATGTGGAATCAAGAGAAACGTTCAAGAATCGAGTACCACGTCCAGGGCAGCGTTGATGGGCCGATGATGGGGTTCATGCCGTCTCACGGAAGTGGCATCGAGGGGGGCGGGATAGGGTCGGTGTCGCTGACTTTGGGTCTCAGGCAAAGCCCGGAAGGCGGTCAGCTGCCTCCGATGCAGCAGGAGAGGCATATGAGGCATTATGGAGGTCAGATAATTCGAGACTTTGTTGGCTGATGATGTTGAAATATGAATCTTGGATGTAGACTTTGGGGAAATTAAGGTAGAAATAAATTATTTTAGACGACAAACGAAGGTGGTGAGATTTGGGAAAATGGAAAGTAGGATAAGCAAAATACCTCTCCAGAAATGTAGGAAAGAACATTTCAACGTAGTGGCGGTGTTTTGTATTGGAAAACCGTTTCTTTCGGCTATAAAATATGGTTGGATTTGTTACATTTTTTGTGTGTTATCGTCTGTTCGTGTTATATTTTCATTTTTTTTGTCGTTTTCTGATTTTTCATTAAACATTTTGGTGTGTCGCTACACTTTTAGGTGCTTTTCTGTCGTATAAACAAAAAATTTTATGCGCATATTAGTTATACTCCAGACTTGGGTACCAATAATTAGGTCTAAAGATATGAGGTCATTTTGGTCCTATAAAAAAATTGAAAAGGAAATTTATGTCAGATTACGATATTGTAAGTTTAGAGACTAGTAGTGCTAAATGTTTTTTCTAGGGATAGCGTGTGTTCTCGAACTCATTAGTTTCATGGTCATATATATTTTTGCTTTATAATTTCGGTCTCACTAATGATCAGTTGGTTAGACTAGTTGAACCATGAATGAATAATTTAGTGGATTCGCTTATCAATTTATCATCTCAGTCTTTAAAAATTAGAAACTTTTGAAACGGTACAAATTTTTATAAGTAAGAGAGATAAAAAAAAGTAATTGAAGTATATTTGTGGATAATGATTCTCGCCTCATAAAAAGTTTCCCAAAATAATGTAAGGTTTTTATTTTTAAGAGTTTACTAATAAGGTCTTTATTAGTACTCCTCCGTCTCTTAAAATTTGACACCATTTGACCTGACAACGGTTTTAAGAAATGTAATAGAAAGTTGTTTGAAAAAGTTGGTGGCATGTGGATCCTACTTTTATATTAGTTTTAAAATAAAATGTGAGTGAGAATTAGTTAGTGAAATATGAGATCCACTACCAAAAATGATAAAAGTGAAAGGTGATAAATTTTCAGAGACGGACGAAAATTTTTTTCGCAAGTTTTATGGGAGAACGTGTCATACGTATGGATTGGATTGCTGAAACTCTTCCGCCACAATCTTGTCAAACTATTAGTACAAAGATTGATCATCTAATGTGGCCTGACCCACTTGCGTTAATTGCGTATTATCATAATCTCTTTACATATAATTAATTGTTTAATTAGATTGTAAGATGCGCTTGACCAATAATAATTTTGTAAATTTTGTTTGCAAATTTCTTTCAGAAGAAAGGATAACTGCAATGTCAAACACTAAATATTTTTCATCTAATCAGTGGAGTAATTATGTATACTTTTAAAAAGTTCATAATAATTTCTTTTATCGATTTTCAACATTCACACCTTACAAATTTCATCGGTAAACGAAAATCAATTGTGTCATGTACAATTATGCCGTTTCATCAATAAAACATAGTAGTATCAACTTTTCTGGGTTGTGTTTGAGAAAATATCAATTTTATTTTTTTAATGCATGGATGATTATAAATATATAAAGTTCTTAATGGAAATTACTGTGAAAAATCTAACCGCTCGTTAGCTAGGGTGACAAAGTATTTGCCACGAAAAATACTCCACAAATACTAATTTATATATTTTGCCACATCAAAGTACTCCATTATCTCCATTAATTTGTACATACACACAACACGTAGACCGTAGAAGGTTGAGCTTAAACAAACTTAGCTTAATTATTTCTATTATTTAATTAATTATTTTGAAAAGCAGCTTAATTATTTCTACAGATATTTCTACACACTGGTTCTCTCATCATCTCTTTGGCAATTTTGTGATCAGGCTGGATCACAGGTACCCCTGCTGAAGTCGGCCATGGAGCAAGCATGGTGGTTATCCAAACTACTAACAACACCATCGTCATCAACTACGGCCTCCTGCTGCTCCACCTCCACCGCCTGCTGCTTCTCTCCCGCCGCCACTCTCCTCCCCTCCACCGTGAAACTACTCATCACTAATGCCACCACAATCACCAATGCACTCAACTTCATTCCACCCATTTTAATTTATCCTGCCATTCATAAATTAAATAACCAATTCAAATCAAGAGTTTCAACTTAATTGTATATGAAGTTAAACTAATTACTACTTCTAGATTTTCAACTCACCCTGGATTTCTTGAACGTTAAGTGCTAGATTTTGGGATCGTCGAATGGTTTGTTAACGATGGGAGATTTTGTGTTTATTCAAGAAAATTAATTTTTATATGCCATATATATAGTTGTAGATTAATGTGATGATGCAATTTAATTCGTTGATGGGGTCTCCACCAAACTAGGCAATTTCTAGTGGGATGCCCATTTTATTACAAGATGTGATCAAAAAATGATGGAGCTAAGGAAATTATTAGCCTTTTCTGGAAGAACAAATTGCACATCATAATCCCATTAACCCCAGCCAATAAATTTAATCACAAAGTCAAAGGATCACAGTAATAACACTCCTATATTATATATTTATTATATAAACAAGTAATAATAATCGATCAGTTAATAATTACTACTAATTTCGGTCTAGCTTGTGCGTAATATATACATGTATATATATGTTCTCGGTATTTTTATACGTATTTAATAATAAACGCAAGTTAAAATAGATTTGTTCATTATAGTGTGCGAGGCGAGGATTAACTATTGTGCAATACCAACGCAAATATTTGCTACAAATGGATAGATAAACCATAATTATTTAAAATTGTCGTCGAATGCATAATTTGAGAGCATTATTGACAGTGGAACCAATAGGAACAGAGTCCGTAGATTTGGATATTATTTTTGTCATTTAATGCAACTTGTTGGCTTACTAATTGCTCTCCATTAGTCGTCTCAAAACAAATAAAATTGCTCTGAATTAGTGCGGTAACCTAATTTAGTAGTAACATTATTTCATATTGTGCTCCATTGACAATCGATCAGGTTGAGTTGACACTTTAAGTTTGATTTTTCGATCGGTAGATGTTAGACATAGGCGTTAAATACGGCTAACACTGTTGGCAATTGAAACTAAAAAAGTAACATAAAAACTGTCCCACATCGGTGTCAAGAGAAAACTGAAACTAGTATATAAGTCTCATAGGCCCTCCTCCTATCACCAATTGATTTTAGGATGGAACCCATGAATTTCTATCAAACACAATATTGAGTATCCGAAACATATTAAAATTTAAGAGCATTCACAATAGGGGCGCCGACGAATAATACGGTGAACACAATATTGGGTATCCGAAACATATTAAAATTTAAGAGAATTCATCGGGCACCTATTGGGGGGAGCCGATATCGGGCGCTGATCTCCAACATTATCGTTTTTTTCCACATCTATATATACACCTCATTGCAATTCATTTCATTCACATCTCTCATTCTCTTGACTATTACAACGACAGTGAATTATATAGAGAGAGTGAAATAGAATGTGAGATAAGCTAAGGATGGGCTGAAATGATTGTGAGGTGGGTTGTTCCGATTGTGAATGCTCTAAGGTAACATTTAATTTTCTGAATAGGATATATCAAGATAGTTAAATATAGATAAAAATACAAGCCAACATTAAGAACGTGATTAAGATAAAATTTTTAAGTTATTATTTATAAAAGGTTATTTGCATGTAAATACACGAACTTTGAATTTTTTTTAGTTTTCCTCTTACCAAAAATTTTGGCAAAATTAAAGCTAATGTGGAGTATACTTAGCATATTTTCATCTACATGGCGGAAGGTGACAAATCAATATGACATATTATTAGCCTATAAATACACGAAGTTTCGATATTTTCTGAACTTTTCTTTTTCTAATTTAAATACACGAACAATGAGATTTTCTAATTTTTTTCCAATGAATTCAAAGAAAATGATACTAATAAGAATACCCTTTTTCTAAATTGTTACTTTTGGTTGTTTTGAACAATATTTTTTTTTAAGGATATATCAAGATAGTTAAATATATCAAGATAGTTAAATATAGATAAAAATACAAGCCAACATTAAGAACGTGATTAAGATAAGATTTTTAAGTTATTATTTATAAAAGGTTATTTGCATGTAAATACACGAACTTTGAATTTTTTTAGTTTTCCTCTTACCAAAAATTTCGGCAAAATTAAAGCTAATGTGGAGTATACTTAGCATATTTTCATCTACATGGCGGAAGGTGACAAATCAATATGACATGTTATTAGCCTATAAATACACGAAGTTTCGACATTTTCTGAACTTTTCTTTTTCTAATTTAAATACACGAACAATGAGATTTTCTAATTTTTTTCTAATGAATTCAAAGAAAATAATACTAATAAGAATACCCTTTTTCCAAATTGTTACTTTTGGTTGTTTTGAACAATAATTCTTTTTTAATTGAACTGTCTAATATCTTCTAAAATGAACAAATCTTAAGAGATTTTTGAAGATATTTGTGACTTTTGTGTTTCAAATTGCATTTGGTTAGAATGACAATTGTTTTTATTTTTTTATATATTAATGCTTTATTTTCATAATATAAATACTTATGTAAAAAAATTTGCATATACTCATATTTTATTTTGATTTAATTTTTTTTTATTTAAATGATGTGCTTTTAAAATGTTAAGGAAATACTACTATTTAAAAAAACTCACTTTCCCTAAATTTTAACAAAGATAAATTAATGTTCATGCTAAAATTTAAAAAGTGTTGTACATTAAATAATTTTAAAAAAATCTATCATAAAATAAAAAATTTAAAAATACCAAAATTTGGAGGAATTCTAGAAAATCTCGAAAGTGAAAATTCTAGAAAACTTCAAAAGTTCGAATATTTTCCAAGTTACAATACTCGCTGTTTTTTGCACATTGACACTTATGACGTACACACCAGTTTTAATTTAAAGAAAAATTATTTTTCGAGGAAAATCAAAAAAACTGAAAGTTCATGGAGTATTTAAATTTTAAAGTTTGAAAAAAATCAGAAAATATAGAATGCTCTTATATTTACATGTAAAAAACTCATCTATAAATAAGATAATTATCAAGATTGTTTATGGATAGGAACTAAAGAATTGAAAGGATCAATTTAATCATGCAAATACCTCATAAAGCTTATAATTATGACCAAAAGAGTGGAGGAACAAAAGAAATTTGATATGCAACGATTCGAAATAAAAACTGATCAGCCCAATTCGAAAATCCATACCGAATTCTCTATAGGAACAAACCAGATATCAAATCCAAAATGCAAACCATAACAAATCGACATGCAATGTTCAATGGCATAGACTAGAATATTTGTGTATGGTTCGATAATATTATTACTGATATGGTGCCCTTTAAATAGGGTGAGTAAATCATGTACATGAAATGTTTCTATCTTAGTGAGCAAGTAAAGAATTAATTACAGAATATTTTCACAATCCCCTAATTTAGGTGATTGATTATTTTCTCCTCTAATTGATCTCCTCTATCTTCAACACTCCCCCTCAAATTGAGTAGTAGGGTCGCCGATACTCAATTTGCCGAGAATATCTTCAAAACTTCTTGAGTTAACAGCTTTTGTCAATATATCAGCTAACTGATATTCAGACCGTACAAATGGCAACTCGACAATGCCAGTCTCAATCTTCTCCTTGATGAAGTGTCTATCTACCTCCACATGCTTTGTTCTGTCATGCTGTACTGGATTCTCTGAGATACTTATTGTTGTCTTGTTATCACAATATAGTTGGCATTTTCCGGGAGGGAAATCAATCTCTGTCAACAGTTTTTTCAACCACAGAATCTCAGTCAGACCACTTTTAATTCCTCTGAATTCTGCTTCTGCACTTGACAGCGCAACCACTTTCTGTTTCTTGCTTTTCCATGTCACCGGGTTTCCTCCAACGAATGTGAAGTAGCCTGAGGTGGATCTTCTGTCCACTGGATTGCCTGCCCAGTCTGCATCAGTGTATCCATGGACTTCTAAATTTCCATTCTTCTTGAACACGACTCCATGTCCAATTGTCCCCTTCAAATATCGGACTATTCGCAGCGCAGCTTCCAAATGTTCAGCTTGAGGCTGATGCATGAATTGGCTCACAACTCCTACGGCATAAGCAATATCAAGTCTAGTGTGGGAGAGGTAGATGAGTTTCCCAACTAAACGTTGATATCACCCACGGTCTGCCAGCTCAGCTCCGTCTTGTATTTGCAACTCATGACTCAGCATGATTGGTGTATCAGCTGGCTTACACTCAAGTAATCATGTCTCTGCTAGAATGTCCAAAATGTACTTCTTTTGCCTCAGAAATATCCCTCGTGGTGATCGAAGAACTTCAATTCCCAAAAAATATTTAAGATCACCTAAGTCTTTCATTTCAAACTCTTTGAAGAGATTCTCCTTCAACCTCTTGATTTCCTCCTCGACGTACACTATTAGACATGTAGTCTTTTCTCCAAGTTTCTTCAAAAACAAGGTGTGATCAGAATTACTCTGTCTGTACCCATAACTCTTCATTGCATCAGAAAATCTTCCAAACCAGACTCTCGGGGACTGCTTCAGCCCATATAGAGTTTTCTTCAACCTACATCCTTCGCCTGTCTTGAAGTTTTCTGAGAAACAAGGCGGTGCTTCCATGTATATCTCCTTTTTCAATTCACCGTGGAGAAATGCATTTGTGACGTCGAATTGATATAATGGCCAATCTCGATTGCCTTCAATATACAGAAGTACTCGAACAGTATCCATCTTGGCTACCGGGGAGAATGTCTCTGAGTAGTCCACCCCATAGGTCTGAGTATATCCTTTTGCCACGAGTCGAGCCTTATATCGCTCAATCGATCCATCGGGTCTTCGTTTGATGGTGAAGACCCATCTGCACCCAACTGGTTTCTTTCCTTCGGGTAGCACACACTTTTCCCACGTTTGGTTTCGATGGAGAGCATCAATCTCCTTTTTCATAGCTTCCCTCCAGTGCTTGTGTTTCATGGCCTCATCTACCGTATGTGGAATTTCTTCTTCATCATACAATGCTTCCTCAAATGCCTGAGCCATTTCAGTCAAATGACCTTTCACCAAATTTGCAACGGAATATCGGGCTTTCCGGTTGATTCTTTCCGGAGTGTACTTCTTGGGCGGAACTCCTCTGTTCGGCCTTGGAGGTAATATATACCTTCCAGTGTCGGGATCGATCCCTTCTATCTCAACTGTCGCTTCACACCCTGCATCTGCAGAGTGCTCACCATAACCTGTTTCCTGACTTTCATCATCAGCATTAGGTACCACAATGGTATTCTCAGGGGAAGGAGGACTTACATCAGATATCAGAAGCGGAGAGGTATTAGGAGATGTGTCACTTGGAGCCTCGGTTTGCACTACATCAGAGACTTGCTCAGCGGAACTGCGTACTGCTTTCTCTGGTAGGTCCGCTTCTGGTACACTTGGCATTGACACCCAACATAGTGGGTCACTACTAATATTACCCCTAATATTATTCTCACTCTCCCCCTGACCGTTAAGTTGGGCATAGAAATATTCAGATTCAAGGAAGTCACAATTCATCGTGGTATACATGCGATTAGACTTAGGATCGAAACACCTATACCCCTTTTGGTTCACCCCATATCCTACAAAAACACATTTGATGGCACAAGGAGATAATTTTGTTCTTTCATGTTTTGGTATATGAACAAAGACAGAGCACCCAAAGACACGGGGTTCCAAGGATAAGTGTTGTGGGATATTGGTATGCAAGGCTAGGGCATCGAGGGGTGTTTGAAATTTTAGTATGTGAGTGGGTAATCTATTTAAAAGGTAGGCAGAGGTGGCTAGGGCTTCGGGCCAGAATAGTTTAGGTACTTGTGACTCAATGAGAATGGCTCGGGTCATTTCTAGCAGAATTCGGTTTTTTCTTTCAGCTACTCCATTCTGTTCAGGGGTATGGGCACACGTTGTTTGGTGTATCATCCCTTTTTCTAGGGCAAACTGTTTCATTTTGGAGTTGACAAATTCACCCCCATGATCAGAACGAAGGATTCGAATGGGTTTCTGAAATTGGGTTTGGATTAGGCTATAAAAGTGGACGAAGTGTTCAAAAACTTCAGATTTATGCTTCATAAAATACACCCAAGTCATACGAGTACAGTCATCAACGAAAATAAGGAAGTATTTAAAACCTTGCCCCCCAATTACTGGTGCGGGCCCCCACACATCTGAATGTACTAAGGCAAATAAAGTTTCAGTACGAGAATTACTCAAATGATAAGTATTCTGATGGCTCTTGGCAAAAACGCAAGTCTCACAGTACATGCTAGATTTCAGAGTAATATTAGGGAATAACATTTGTAAATAACCCGGGGATGAATGTCCTAAACGTCGGTGCCAAAGCCAAGCTTCCCTATCGGCAGTCCCGTGAGTCAGCATGGCAGCCCCTTTTTGAGCTATCTCATCCACGTAGTACAACCCGTTGTTTTCAGTGCCACGCCCAATAATCTCTATGTTCCTGATATCTTGTAATAGGAAAAAATTGGGCTGCATTAGTAATGTGCAGTTCAATTCCCGGGTCACATGACTAATTGACAATAGTTTGTGAGAAAGTGAGGGAACATGCAAACAGTTTGATAATTCCAAAGTAGGAGAAATTTTCACAGTCCCTGCCCCCTTAACAACTGTAAATTCCCCACTAGCAGTTTCAATATGTGACAGATGGGGTTTATGGGGCTTGATTATGTCTAACCCATCGTATGTCATGGTATCAGTAGCCCCGCAATAAAAAATCCACCGATTATTTTTTTCCAACTCCCCAGATACGACACATGCTGTCCCAAAATTTTCTAGAACTTGAAAACGATTTTTGCACTCAATTGGGGAATTTTTAGAATTTTCTAAGTTTTTCCAGGTCTCTCTATAATTTCTAGAAAGTTTGGGGGCAGATTGTGGGACTTTATCAAAATGGGGTACAAAATATAATAATGCAGAAGTTGTGGGGTTGGGTATAAAAGGTTGAAACCCTAATCCCAACCCCTCGTTACCTCCCGCCGTATCTTCAGTCTCCCCCTCTTCTCCCAATTTAACGATGCCGGCTGCAAATTGAGCTGCTCCGGTCGCCTTTGCAGCTCCGGCGACCGGTGGGTCGTTGCCTCGGGCGTATGTAGCCGTGTTTTCACGGTTTCCCTCGACGGCGGTGACCACCGCTGGTCCTCCTTCTCCGATGGCAACTGCGGCGTGGCCTCCCCTATTCCACGGAGGGCGATTTGACGGCTTGTGTTTGGACTCCCACCACTCCGGGTATCCTACTAATTCAAAGCATTAATCTCGGGTGTGCTTCCCCTTTCCACAATTCGAACATACGAGTTTGGATTTATCCTCCTCTGTCCGCCGTTCGTCGTACCGCTTCTGACTCCATCCACCGTTGCCACTGCCACCGCCGCGAGGAGCATTGGAGTTTGACCCACGTCGATCTCTCACCGTGAACAACCCCGCTCCAATTCCATCCCCTTGTGAATCTGAGGCGCGTAGGACCCCTGTTCGGATGTCTTCCCGTTTCACCATGTTGTACGCCTGATCGGGCGAGGGGAGTGGTTCTATCTTCAATATCTCCATCTCCGTATGTTCATATTTATCGTTTATGGCTGTGAGAAATTGATATAACCTCAGATTTTGGGTATCTTCATTGTATCGATCAATGTCCGGTGGATACTCCATCCGGTTTGGCTTCCTTAGATCAACTGCTGTCCAGATTTCATTTAGAGAGTTCCACACATCCTCTAATGTGTCGTTTCCTTGTTTCAGCGTACTTGCCCTACGATACAAATCGTATATCTGGATGGCGTCTCCACCACTCGCATATGTCACGGCTAGGCTGTCCCATATGTGCTTTGCCGTCGGCTGTTGTGTGACTCGGCTCACCAGCTTTGTCTCAAGATTTTGGACTAACCATGTGAACTCACAATGGTCGGCTTGCTGCCACTGTGCAAACATCGGATCTGTCCTCGACGGCGGGGTTGGGACTCCAGTGATGTGAGAAATCATCCCTCGTCCGCTTATGGAATTTCTCATGAGAACCGACCATACCTTATAGTTATCTCCATCGAGTTTGATCCCTACTATCAAGGGTTGTGAATCGATTCTGTATGGTGTGACAACTTCTGGTTTGTTGGCTTCGATCAGTTGGTTTGGTTGATTTGGTTGGGGTTGATTATTTGCAAAACTATTGCGCATAAAATTTTAGAAGAGGCGAGCAAACTCATCCGCTTCGGATGTGTTATGGCCGCCGGTGATTTCTTTTTCAGGATCTGACATGTTTTTTTTTTTTTCACAGGTTTTGGCTGAAAGGTTCGGGAAGGGTTTATGAGCGATGATGACTCGGTTTCTGAGCTCTCAGAATCACCTGCTCTGATACCATGTTCAATGGCATAGACTAGAATATTTGTGTATGGTTCGATAATATTATTACTGATATGGTGCCCTTTAAATAGGGTGAGTAAATCATGTACATGGAATGTTTCTATCTTAGTGAGCAAGTAAAGAATTAATTACAAAATATTTTCACAATCCCCTAATTTAGGTGATTGATTATTTTCTCCTCTAATTGATCTCCTCTATCTTCAACATGCAAACTGAGCCAATTCTTGTCAGGATCGTCGGTGTCGGCAGAATTAGTTTGATATTGTCCGCTTTGGGTCAAGCCCACACGGATTTGTTTTTGGGTCACTCCCAAAAGGCCTCAAACTAATTGGGGTTGGACAAGAATTATATACACCTTCCAACTTCCCTCAAATGTCCGATGTGGGATAGGTTTGTACTAACAAATCTCCCACTCAAACCGAGACCACATTGAAACACATAATGGGCTCCGACTCTGACGGATGGTCGGCCCCACTCAAACATGGATCTCGCCAATCGGACCAGACTCGACGCCAACCTGGCTCTGATACCACTTGTCGGGGTTGTCAGCGTCGGCAAACATAGGTTTGTACTAACAATTCTTAAGAATCGGTGAATCTTCTCAATTTCCCACCAAAGGAATCATCAATTCATCATTGGTGGCATTAGATTCAACTTTCAACCATTAATGAATATAGTACTCCCTCCGTCCCGCTTTAGTACCACTTGTCAGGGTTGTCAGCGTCGGCAAACATAGGTTTGTACTAACAATTCTTAAGAATCGGTTAATCTTCTCAATTTCCCACCAAACAAATCATCAATTCATCATTGGTGGCATTAGATTCAACTTTCAACCATTAATGAATATAGTACTCCCTCTGTCCCGCTTTAGCAGTTCCAGTCACTTTTGAGCACTCGTTTTGTAAAAATGATAATAAATAGTTAAAGTGGAGAAATAGTAAAGTAAGAGAGAGAATAATGTAGTGAAGACAACCGTGAACGTTTTATGATATGTTAAACCACTTTTCAAGTTCATAATATGTAGGATAAAAAGTCACGATGAAAACCACGTTGATTTAATTGTGTCAAATATGATTAAAAAAAGGCCTTGTGAGTTAGTCAAATATAGTAGGGAAAATTGCTTAAAAAGTCACAAACTCTAGGGAAAGTTTAGTTTTTCCCACAAACTATAAAAGTTGTGCCTAAAGTCACGAACTTTATCGGATCATACAAATTTCCCAAACTACCGACATGACGACATATTTCCGTTAAAAACTTATCCCACATGGCATGGCGGAGGCGTGACTTCGCAAAATTTTTGACTGGGCACAAAACGACTTCGTTTTATTCTTTTTTTTATTGAATCTTCTTTACACGTCGCCGATTTCATCCCTAACCGTTTGTCGACGATTTCACTCTTGTCGATTACGTTTTCCGTTGATTAAATTGGGATTGCGCTTTCGAAATCAGCCAAAAAGAGGTTATATTGCCTGAGTTTAGGGTTAAGCCAGAAATTTTGTCAAATATGATAATTTTTTAATGGAAATATGCCACCGGATCGGGTAGTTTGGAAAATTTGCACGATCCGATAAAGTTGTGACTTTAGGCGCAACTTTTATAGTTTGTGGGAAAAACCAAACTTTCCCCAAAGTTTGTGACTTTTTAGACAATTTATCCAATATAGTACTATTAATAAACATGCCGTGGAAAATACCACACAAAGTAAAAAGTATAAAGTTATTTGAAAGTGTAAAGTTATTAGAGCATTAAAGAAGCTATTTGAATCATGAATAGCCATAACATCTAAATTTACTAAAATGTCATTCTATCGTCGACCACTACGTGGTATCGTCGACCACTATGTGGTTGCATAGCATTACTCTTTATTTTACTACAGTATACTTATATTATTATGTATGATTACATAACATAGAGAAGAACGTATTAAGGGGGAATAATTACATTCCATTAGTATTTGGACACCAACATATACAAATTATAATTGCATATCTTTCCAAGTCAAACTAAAATGATTAAAATAAGAGCAATTTTCCTCAATGTAGAAGAATTTATGTTTATACATAATCAAATCAATTTGGTCAAGTAACATTCTTTCTTTACAGCATAAATAAGTAATACTAAGTATATATAAGCATGGCCACGACCGAAAACAATAAAGAAGACAACAGTCTCCATTATTGAATTAATGTGTAAAGTTTTCGTTTCTTTATTTCTAGAAACTTGGGAAATTATCTTATTTGACTACGAGAAATCGCTAGTAAGTTCGGCTTTGCCGCTTGAGTTTAGAATATCTGGTAATATAATTTTGCAACATGCTAATTAGTATGCAAGCATCTATGATGTAAAAATATTATTTTAAATAGAATTTCGATGTATATACACTCTATTTCAATCAAATGAGAATCGCATTTTTGTCATCTTAAATTTTAGTTGCTTTTAAAATAGCTCAACTCAAATTTAATTAGTTGCAACACAGATCGGAATTTTCTTATTCATATTCCGTGTCTCCATACATGTTCTAATGGTATTTGAAAATTAGAAGCGCAGCCCAACCCACGATGATGAGGGCGATGACGAACAAACCAATCCATGTGCAAACAGTCAAATTTAAACAATTTAAAATAGTATATTTTCAGAAAAACATAGAGGGGCAGGTGAAATATGATATCAATTATTCTATTATTACAGCCCACATTTAGAAAAGTGCGCCCATCACTTTTTGACGCTATAACACGTGGACGACTCCCACCAACCTTCTAAATCTTTCTAAAATAAGGAATCATGTGATATAAGTTGTAAAACAAAATGTTATCTTGATTAAATAACTTCAGCCCACCGTTAATATCAACTTATAAAGTATTCACTTCTTCCCAAATTATCTTGAATCCTGGATCCATTACACGCTAATTTCAATAAATATTTCAAAATAATTAGGGAAGATCGATAGTGCTATTTAAATCTCACTATGTAATTGGAAATTAAGATATGCACATAATTTGAAGTGATTTGATCATTGTAATTTTATTAAAACAGGGTTTGTAGACAATTTA
This sequence comes from Salvia hispanica, assembly GCF_023119035.1. NCBI lineage: Eukaryota > Viridiplantae > Streptophyta > Magnoliopsida > Lamiales > Lamiaceae > Salvia > Salvia hispanica. The sequence continues at coordinate 23,358,394 of NC_062969.1, forward strand.
CTACTACTACTACTACTACTACTATTAAAGTATGAATTTTTGCACTCTCATTCAATTTGAAAGATTATTATCATCAGGTAGATTTTCCTATCAATGTCCAAAATAGTATGATATTGATGCGTCATGTTTGAATAACAGACCGATCAAAATCAACTACTTCTATTGAGCGTTCACATTCATTAAATATTTCCTTAACTCGCACACACATTTTTTTTATCAATACTATCTCGGTTCTATATAAACATCATGCCTCCCACTCCCTTATACCACAACAACATTTCCTATTATTTCAACAACTCCAATCCAATCCCAAATTCATCGCATCTTACATCAGAAAGCAGGAACCATCATGAGGTTTTCAAATAGAGTTTCTAAATTCTCCCTTATATTTCTTGTTCTTGCAATCTCCATTGCAGCTTTGGCAAGAGCACAAGAAGTTGGTAAGGTTAACTATCTTGTTCCTTTTTTATGGAAAATTACATACTATTATTTTCTATCATTTTTAGTTTTATAGTATATTAATTTGTTGTGGTGAATTGATGTAGATGATGAAAGAGAGTTCAGTTACGACGAAAAAAGTGGGATCGGGCCATCGCGTTGGGGAGAGATCCGGCCCGATTGGAAGGATTGTAACGCGGGGGAAATGCAGTCTCCCATTGATTTGCTTAATGAGAGGGTTCAAATAGTTTCCCATTTGGGAAAATTACGTAGAAGTTACAAACCTGCTAATGCTACTCTCAGGAATAGAGGCCATGATATGATGGTATTTTTATTTTTAACTTACTTCTTTATATAACTTAATTTCTACTTATTTGCCCAAATCTGTACTTTACATATATATTAAATAATTTGTGAGTGCAGTTAAGTTGGACAAATGATGCCGGGAATATGCAAATAAATGGAACCTTATTTCACCTCAGGCAATGCCATTGGCACTCACCTTCCGAACACACTCTCGATGGAAGAAAGTAATTTATTTTTTCCTCAATTTTTATTTCACATTTTGATAATATTTTCAGCATAAGTTACTAAATCTCATACAAAATGCATTAACAGGTTTGACATGGAGGTTCATTTGGTTCACCAGAGTGACGATGGTCGCACGGCTGTAATCGGAATCATGTACAAAATTGGACGCCCAGATTCCTTCATATCATTGGTAAATTTTCATGCGCACTTTCATATAATTTTGGAAAGTTTCATGTGATATAGTACATCTCTAGACTCTAAATTATTGTTTTTTCTCTTGATTTTAGTTAAAACCAGGGTTTAAAGCATTGGGTGAAACAAAAGATATCGAAAAGGCTATTGGTATGATTGATCCCAACTTGATCAAATTCGGGAGTAGAAAATATTATAGATACATCGGTTCACTTACGGTTCCACCCTGTACTCAAAATATCATATGGTCTATTGTAAGAAAGGTATGCTTTAAAAAAATACTAAACATGCTTAGCTTTCAAATTCTATGATCATTATAATGTGACAAATTAATTTGAATTTTCTAACGGTGGCATATGTTTAATCAATTGATTAGGTGAGGACGGTGACAAAAGAACAAGTTAAATTGATCCGGGAGGCTGTGCACGATGTAAGTTATCACACAATGTATTGATTTAATAATTGATGGAGCACTACTATATTATTTAGTTTTTGTTTTAATAAACTTATGATAATTTGTACAGACATTGGAAGTAAATGCTAGGCCAATCCAACCTACCAATGGGCGTTCCATGGAGCTCTACAGGCCAAATGATATTAAGAATTGATGATTATTTGAATAATTTATATTGAGTCTTTGATTTATTATAGTTATGGTATTTTATGTTCCTTTATTTACCATGTATTGTTTGCTCGCACGGCTGGTTTTGGTTGTGTATATTTGTTTATTTGTTATCATATGTCCTATTTCAATAAACACATTATTATTTTTTTATTAGCCTTTCTTTTTCTTTTGCCCCCATAATTATGTGTGGAATGTACGGGATGATTTAACCTAAACAACAAAAATATAACTAGATTGAAGGATGTTCTATTGATATTGGTTGTTGGCAGTCAAAGTCAAAGACAAGATGTAGGCTTGCTCCTTTAAAAAAAGAAGATGCAGGTTTCCAAGAAATTAGTATAGTTACATAATTAGTACTAATACAATTGTAACTAATATAACGTTAATTAATGACTAAAAAGACCACAGTTGAATTTAATAGGATGAAGCATGTTAAATCAAGATCTTATGAGCAAACATACCTTAAGGTGTAAGCAAATTAATTTATATACCTATATTAGTATAGTGTTTTTGGTAATAAATAAAATGAGAAAAATAAAAAAATGTATATCCACATCGATCTAATAATACTATCCTCCAAGAATCTAAAGAACTAAATATGTTAAATCAAAAATTCAAACATAAGAAATCTTCATTAAAATATATATATATATATATATATATATATATATATATATATATATATATATATATATATAGGGGAGCACTAGGGTGCCCCCTTAGAGTCACAACGTACATCCAATCTGGTGCTGCCATGTGGCACAAAACATGCAATATTTTAAACACAAAAATGCAATCTAGTTTGTACATGCATTTTCGCAGATTGCATTTTTGTTGTATGTAAATTGCATTTTATAGTGTTGAGTTTTGCATTTTCACATAAATTGCATTTTTTATTGTTAAGTTTTGCATTTTCACATATAAAAATGCAATTCGTCTATATATAAAATGCAAATTAAACAGTCAATATCAAAAATGCAAAACTCAATGATAAAAATGCAATCTGCATATAACAAAAATGCAATCCGCCGAAATTCATTTATAGCTTCTACAAATGTGTATTGCATTTTTCTATATACAATATTGCATTTTTCGTGCCATGTGGCAGCACGTGGTTGGATGTACGTTGTAACTTTAAAATTAGTTGTTATACTAGTACATCCCTATATATATATATATATATATATATGGGAGCACTAGGGCGCATCCTTAATTAGAGTGCTAACGTACATCCAACCACGTGCTGCCATGTGGCACGAAAAATGCAATATTGTATATATAAAAATGCAATACACATTTGTGAAGTTGTTCATGCATTTCCGCAGATTGCATTTTTTATAGGAAAATTGTTAAGTTTTGCATTTTCACATAAATTGCATTTTATTTTGTTAAGTTTTGCATTTTCACATATATAAATGCAATCCGTATAGATATAAAATGCAAATTAAACAGTCAATATCGAAAATGCAAAACTCAACAATAAAAAATGCAATCTGCATATAACAAAAATGCAATCTGTCGAAATTCAATTATAACTTTTACAAATGCATATTGCATTTTTCTGTATATAATATTGCATTTTTCGTGCCACGTGGCAGCACGTGATTGGATGTACGTTAGCACTTTAAAATTAGTTAGCATATTAGTACATCCCTATATATATATATATATATATATATATATATATATATATAGGGTCTTGTTAGGTTGAGATTATTTAGCTAAATTGAGAAATGAGATGCAATATGGGCCACTAATCCACAAGCTAAACAAAATGTCAACAAATACAACATTATGTCAACAAGGGGGTAAAATTGTAATTTCATAAATAAAAAAAGCGTGAAACATCCAAACTGATTTCAAACCAGTTTCTTAAAATTTCTCTAAAATCTCTCGTCAAAAATCTCTCTCGCTGATCTTCATACAATTCGAATCCTTCAAAATCTGCAAAAACTCGCTGATTTTCAAAATTCAAACCGAAAACATTGAAAATCTCGCTGATCTAAATGACGAACGAAGAGGAAAATCGGAAAGAATCGGTTGAAAAATCGATTGAAGCTGAGGAACAACAGTCAAAATCGGCGACGCATGAAGCTACTTCTTCAGGTTAAGAAATTGATTCATATTTTAAGTATATTGCTTTGATTTTGGTGTTTTAATAAACATCTCGATTTCGTTTTTTATGAATTCGATACTTGCTGAATTTTTTTGTTGATTTGCGATTGTAGAATCGGAAAAGATGCCAACGAAAAATGCTGCTGTAAAAAAAGGAAGAGAAGAATCTTCATCTTCCAGTTAAGGATTTGTTTAAATTTTTAAGATTATTGACATTTTATATACTAGCTATTGACATAGCTATAATAATATACTGTTGACAGTAATGACAGTAGTGTATGCTTGTTTGAATAGGTATTGACATAATAATATTGACATATTGTATGCTTGTTAGAGTGGCTGTAGAAAACATACAAATGTATGGCTGTAGTAGTATGTCAACAACTATTGACATAGGGTATGCTTGTTTCAATGGCTGTTAGGATGGCTGTAGAAAACATATGTATGGTTGTAGTAGTATGTCAATAGCTATTGACATATTCTAAGCTTGTTTAAATAATAGTTGACATAGTCATATTTATATAAACAGAGTATACTTGCCATAAACTTTATAAGATAATCAACAGGTTATGTCAACTTTAACTGTTGACATAATAGTAATAATATAATTGTTCTAACTATATATGGAAAATACCTTTTAATGATAGAGCATACTTAATGCCTGAAATTCTGTTAATTGTGATTGGTATATCTAATGAAATAATTTTAGTAATATACACACACTTGATGTCAACAGAGTACACTTGTTATTGTCATGATACTTTGTATAATTGATATAGATTTATTATGTTTGATTTTAAACCAGAAAACAGAAGAACATCCAAGCGAAAAAGGAGTACCTCAGTATCTCAGAAAGAGTTAATTATTGTTAAGAAAAAGCAAAAGAAAAGTGTAGAAGATGGAAAACAGATTGTTATTGCTGAAAATCTATCTCAAAGGCTTCTAGTGAAAAGGAAGCCAATGTATTTTGTTGATGCAATAAGCAGACTGAATGAGGAACAGATTAATTCTGTGAAGGAGTTGGGTTTCGAGAGTGTCCTACATTTCAAGATTGATTACATTCCTAGCAGATTAGCATTAGTATTATTAAAAAATTTTGAAGAGAATAAGTGCAAGATAAAGCTTAACAATGGTAAACAAATTCATATCACTGAAGAGGATGTGGAGCTTGTATATGGATTCCCAAGAGGTGACATTACTTATTCTAGAGATAAGTGTAAAAGTAATGCAGCTTTCATGAGGAAGATAGCAAAGAAATGTGGTACGAAAAAAGAAAGTGTGAACCATAACGATGTTTTAAAGGTTATGTTGAATGATCTTCAAGGAGGAAGGCAGTTTAAGACAATGTTTTTGTTATTGCTAGAATCAACATTGATTGAGCAATCAACATGTGGAATGGTAAAATCTAAGATTGGAGAGATAATTGATGATCTGGATAACGTGAGAAATGTAAATTGGTGTTCGTATGTAATATCTGTTCTCAAATTTGCAAAACAAAATTGGTCAATCACAGAGAAGAATGCATTTGCTGGACCACTTCCCTTCCTTATGGTATGTTTTACATTTTGCATTGTTGATTATTAACATAATTACATTAGGTTGTGTGTGTAGTTGATATAGCTCGTACTATAATTAACATAAGCTGTATTAGTTATTTTAAGTGGCTTTTGTATTTAGTTGACACGACACAATAGTAATTGACATGCATTTTTTAACATATGCAGCTCTGCTACTTAGACAGAGTTATACAAGACAAGCGTCCTGTTCCTCGGACATTTCCATTAATGAAAGGATGGAAAAGTGAGCATCTTCAGGCTAGAGAAGATAGAGAGATCAGTGCAGGAGTTTTTGGTTTAGGAAATGTAAAGAAGAGATACATTCGAAATGAAGAGCAGCAGCAAGAGAATGAAGAACAAAGAGTTGATGTAGATGACAGTGGAGTGGGGTCTTCTTCTCAGAACATACTCCCATCAGATATGGTGAAAAATGTTTTAAAATACATCAATCAGATAAATGATGGAAGGACCAATCTTGTTAGAGTCCTCAAAGAAGCTTCTTCACAGATCAAGAATAATGATTTATTTGGATTTGTTTGTGACATTGCTAGAAGCGCAATTGGAAGCCAGAAATCTCCGGTTGTATCTGTGAGTGACACTTTCCTGCATTTGTCCCAGTCATTTCATATAGACGACAATGTTGCTGTTGATAACTGGAAAGCGGTATTTGACTCAATACGGAATGCTGAAAAAGAAAACGAAACACTTGAAGATTTGAATGAATTTCCAACTTTCAGATTGAGAGATTTCTTCGATAAAGTAAGCACATAATCAACCTATATTTAAATTAATACATCATTTTGTTGATACATTGTTGAACTAATTTTTGAACAGGCTGTAGAAGAAAGAAATAGAGAAAATTTACCTACATCACCAGTTGATAATCCTGAAGAGGTCAGACAAACTGTTGAAGGAGATGAACAAAGCAAGGAGAACATGATGTGTGATGGTGATAATGAATCAAACTCTCCTATCTTGACAGCCGTATTAGGATCTCCACACACAGCATCCCCATCTCTCCAACAACAAGAAGCCAATGCTTCAGAGCATGTCAACAAGCAAGCATCAGTTTTAGGATCTGAGAACAGAGGAAGTGAGATGGAAATTCAAGTACAAGTTCAAGCTGATAGGTCATCACCAACTACTGAATATGCTGGACATGTCAATACTCAAGAATCAATTATGGAATCTGAGAACAGTGGAACTGAGTTGGAAATGCAAGAAGAAGTTGAAGCTGATAGGGCATCACCAACAACTGAATCTCCTGGACAAGTCAATAATCAATCATCACTTATAGAATTTGAAAACAGGAGTAGTGAGTTGGAAATTCAAGCAGAAGATGAAGCTGATAGGACATCACCAACAAATGAATCTCCTGCACATGTCAATATTGAAGCATCAATTATAGGATTTGAGAACAGGAAAAGTGAGTTTGAAATTCAAGCAGAAGATGAAGCTGATATAGACTTAAGAACACAAAATGCCTTGCATCTATTATCAAAAGCATGTACTGACTTTGAAATCAGCAACAATGAAGAAGCAATCAAGGCAACAAATGTTATTGTTGATATCATAAATGAACAGGTACAGTTTATAATGATTATATTAAACTCTTGAATATTTTTATATGATTTTATATTAGTTATTGACATTGTGGATATCATAGTTGACATAGATAAAAATATAATTGACATGGTATAGCATGGAGTTTCAGGAAGACAGGGAGGATGCAGCTGCATGCTCAATTGTTGAGTATATGATGAGAGAGGGTATTGAAACACTGGATGACACTCCTCCTGAATCCAACATACAAATACAAGAACATAAAGGGAAAGAGAAGATGCATGAGGAAAAAGAAAAAACTCCTGAAAACACGGAAAGAAGAATGATTGTTTACAAGGTAAAAAAATGAATGAATTATTGTTTACATTGCTTGTAATAGTTGTTAAAATGTAATTGACACTGTTATTGACACGATATGTAGTGCAGTTGACATGATATGTAGTGTAGTTGACATAATCATATTAGTTATTGAAACAATTAGTGTAATATAGTTGACATGATTTGTAATTGCAACTAACATTAAATTCACTGACAACAGCATCTGAACCCTGTTCCGATCTCTGAGATTCCACTGGCTGAAGCTAGAGAGAAACGGACTCGTGCTGAAATGCGTCCTAGCCCAGTGCTACGCTCACCATTTGAAATACGAGCCGTGCATATGAAAACAACCCTGAACCCAGACGAAAGAGATATGTACTACTACATAGTAGAAACTGAAGGAACAAAAGAGTATGCACAATTTAATTCTTTGAATAATCTCTACAATCCTTTTATATTTACATGCAGTTGACATAATTTATGAATGATATTTAAATGTTGTCTGCACGCTTTCATTTCAGTGATTTATGTGTCTACACTAATGGCTTTGTTTGGGCAAGCAAAGGAGTGTTTTCATCTCTGAAACCCCATTCAGAAATCAGTACAGGTGTAATTGATGTATGGGCAGCGCACCTGAACTACAAGGAAAGAGAAAGGGCAAAATCGTCACCTCCGCGCCTGTTTCTGACAACATCCTCATGCGTGAGTAATCTAAATTTACTGTGTCAACTATTTGGATGACAAATTTCACTAACAAAAAAATGTTAAATGCAGTATTTGAATATAACAAATCGGCAGCCTCATTGGGATCCATTACAATCCCGGAACAACTTTTGTGTCGCGAATTCAACGAGGAGATTAGAACAATAAGAAGATTTCGATTGGAGAAGATTGATTTGGTAACAAATTTATTTTTGTTAAAGATCTCACGGTTTCACACATAGTTTTTGACAGAAGTTGTCAAATTTTTTTCTCTAATTTTATCTAACATACAATAAGGGAAGTTCTCTGTTTTTAAAAGTGGCTATTACTATCTTGTGGTATTCTGGATGAGGATGAACAAAATTGAGATAATTGATAGTGCCAAACCACCTAGAGACAAGAATCCCTTGGAAAAGTATAGCTTTGATGTTGCAATACTGGTATGCTTTTTTAAATATAGCTAACATTATGTTTTGATTTTTGTTGACATAATTTATGTATCTTGCTAAAATGCATTGTATGCAAATTTTAATTTAGTTGTTTATATATTTGCAGAAAGATATGTTTGAGGCATACTTTATAGAGAATAACATGACAGATCTATCACAAAATATAAAGAAATCTCCTTACAAGGTTATTCCTTTAGATTGGGCCACAAGCACCAATAAAGAAGACAGCGGTGTTTATATGATGAGACATATGGAGACATACTTTGGCAGGAAGGGAAGGGAATGGGATATTGGCTTTACTCCACGCGGCTTGAAGATTCTACAGGTACTCAGAGAAAGATATTGCGAAGCAATGCTTACATCAGAGAGCAACAAGAAGTGTATGGATATGATATGTCATGCTAACATCTGGATGAATGCAAACAAGCAAAGATTATCTGCGTTACAGAACCAATAAGTAAACAACTGTTTTATTTTGATTTGAACAAAGACTCGTTTGAATATTTGATGTTATCATGTTTTTTAGATGGATGTGTAAAACAATTATCATATATTGATTTGAACTATGCAGCCTGTAATAATATATCAACTATGAAATCAGTAAAGCAACTTCAATAGTAATGTCAACAACTTGAATTTTATGTCAACAGCTCAAAAACAATTGTTTTAACTAAAAAAAATGTACAGCTATTTTTCTTCATTTTTTAATTTTAAATATGTACTGGCATCATTATCATAAAAAATATGTTAATAGTTTCCATATAAAAACTCAACAAATGTGAACAGCTT
>NC_062969.1:23367771-23393556 GCF_023119035.1 Salvia hispanica
ACCCCAAAAATTGTCTCATCAGAAAACATCGAATAGTAAAAAATATCTCATCATTAGACAAGAAGACATAGAATACTAAATGATAGTATTGCTTTAGAAGATGACAGCAAAGATACTATTCTGATATTTTCTTTAAAAAAAAAAAAATCCCAAAAAGGGTTCAAAGGTAATACTCACTTCCTCCAGATTCCAATACCAAAGCGAAGACATCAACAGTTGTCTTAGGAAAAGATTTCGTATAATGGCGCCTCAGAGCTTTGTGGAGCATTGCCGAAATATCCTTGGTTTCTGGAGTCGGGACGCAAGCAGTATAAGTTTCAGATACATAGAGAACTAATGGAGTATATAAGGAAAGATAGAACACCATCACTGAAAAAATAAGATGATTAACCTGCCCCGGACAGGAGAAGCAAAAGTTGTATAACTGACATTACAGTTTAACCGTCCAACATTACTATACATCATAGCTTTCTTACTTTCCCTAGGACCAAAGCTGAACAAAAAGAAAATCAAGAAATTTAACATTTCATCATGCTATGTTATAGAAAGATAATAACTTCATGGAAAGACTAAGACATCATGCTCTGAATTCTAAATCAAACGATGCTCTGAATTCTATCTCAAACATTTACATGACATATATCAATTCAAACTCCAAAGCAAATATGTAGAATTCAGAGGAAGTTGACAAGAAGATGAGATAAATGAATGGATCGTCTGTCGAGAGAAAAAATGAAAAAAAAAATTAGGTAAGTGGCCTAAATTTTTTTTGACAAGAAGGCAATATTTGAAATTTTAGTTATGCTTTTCCAACCTTGGAGCAAAATGAAGAAATTTAATAAGCCTCAAACATAGAAAACGATATACTCCATATAGACTTGGAATTCGTCACAAGGACAATTTCTTGAAGGATATTTCAAAACTTCCCATTTTTAGGAGTAAATCTTTTCTCATTCTTCCCTCCAATATACTAGAAAATGTAAAGACTGGTGAATAGTATTGAAAATATTAAAATTTCACTCCAATAAATGTTAGGGTGTCATCTATCAGATTAAGCATGCACTTACACAGATACAATGACCTTGGTGTTTCCGAACTCGGGATAAGCAGACCCTGAGGAAGAATTCACTGCCCCCGGGCTTCAAAACTGCAAGATTACAAGAGGCGATTGCAATAAGTCATAAGTTAAGAGTATCAGGCAAACTATACTCCCATATAATGGAAGCAAGTTACCAATGGCACAGATAACAAACGATTAGGAAAGCTCACAAAAGCACAAAACAGTATTGAAAATTGAAAATTGAAAATTGAAATTGTAACAAATCAAAACCATGATCCGGATAGACTCGGAAGTTTTAGCTGCTGGATATAATAACGGTACAGGGATTTAATCTGATGATGCAGCATAAGCATTGTAACTATATGAGACAAGCAAACAGAATGAGAGAAATTTGAACTGCACACACAAAAGTGTCTCACAAACATGAAACATGACAATAGAACAAATAACAAGGTCAGGCTAAATTTTGTTTTTAAACAAAAAAAATATCCAAAATATAACCCAAAATTGGGAAGTGAGAGGGGAAATTTTTTAACTAATTCTGAAGTGCAATTTTCTTTTTTTAGACAAGCTCTGCACTTTCCAACAGTTGTGAAATTTTAAGGAAATGAAATTGATCTTTGCCCCTTTTTTGAACTACCTAAGCATAAGTTTATCAGTATTCCTTCATCACACACATCCACGTGTTCAATGAAAAAAAACCAAAATACTAGGAGAACTAGAGCATTACAACAAATAAGAATACGATCGTAAAAATTGATAAGAACAAATATCGCGTTATGCAACAGTAACAATTAATCAAAGACAGCAAAGCACATTCCAAAATTGAAAAACAAAATTTAATGGTAAACTCTATCACTCTATATTTCTGCATATGAAATTTCAGTAACTGAAAACCCTAGCCTGTTCACTTTAGTAAATCCCAAAGCAGAACAAACAACCATTTCACGAACTCTAACACGACTAAAAAGAATAAGCAAAACACGAAAAAAAGCTTCAGGGACATAAATTTTTGAAAAAAAATTTGGGCATTGAGATACAAAAGAAAGGAAGGGCTGAAGCGAATGAGGTTACGTACATGCAGGGCACGGGGGGGGCCGCGGCCATCAGGGCGGACCCATTCAGAGTCGGTTTGGATCGTGGGCCTCTTTTTTTCGGGGACGGTCGATGGTGAATATGTTGGAGCCCGCAGCACCTGGTTTTTCCCGGGCCCGACCCCCCCTCTCTTATGTGATGCCGCCGGCGGTCTTGTGCGAGCCCTAACCTTTTTTTTTTTTTTTTTCTTTTCTATTTTTACTTAAATCTTAATAAAGCATTTCATTTTCATAACCAAAATTTGTTGGAGAAATATTTTTGGATATGTTTAAATGATTATTTTGCCCTACTTTTTTTGTACTTTAATGTATGTTCTTGAGAATTTGATATAATAGAAGAATGATCTCACTAGCCCAATAATATTTATTTTTTTTACTACTAGTATTTTGATTATATTTCAATACCTTACTATATTCTAAAGATATTTCATAGAAAATCTTCATCTATCATATTGGTGGATCAATATTAGTAGTAATTTTTTAAAGAGTAATATAGTACAGATCAAATAGACAAATATCACATAGCCAAATAAGAAACAGAATAAGTGTATGGGTACAAAATCATGATTTTAAATTACTATTTTAATTATATGGGTACAAAATTACAAGAAATAAGTGTAAAGAGAAAAAAAACTAGAACGACTGCAAGTGAAACTGTAAAAGAGCATTTCATGAGCTCTCTGCAAACTTGACCTATAACTTCCTTAATGCTAAACCAACAATGTTAGAACAAAGCAGCTGCTCATGCGTGCTAGTTTATGTACCTGCGTATGAAATCTTGAGAACATGGGACTCAAACGTTTGGAAGGCAGAATGACTCCAACCGCGGCTCTGTTAAATCCACCACCACTTCCTCGTCTTGTAGGCCCCGCGAGCTTCGTCTCTTTGAGGTGAGGAGCATCAGCTTCTCTACATCGGATTGCGACTCATCTGCTTCCTTATCATTCTTGATGATCTCGGATGTGATTTGCTTGATCTCTTCTGTCGACGAGGAGGAGGAATCGTGAACTTCTCCATCACTCATCTCTGGATTCTCACTCTTCAGTCCACACTGAAGATCAGATAACATGTGTTCAAGAACAAAATAGGCTTATCAAGAGCCATGTGATAGTAGATAGGTACCTGAAATGCGCGTACTGGCAGATTATTCCGTTTAGATCTGTTTGGAGCGATAGTCGAAAGAATCTGGACCACTTCGCTCATGGTTGGTCGAGAATCAGGATCCAGCAGCAGGCACTCCTTTGCTAAGTAGGCCATTACCTGCATCTCTTCTTCTTCAAACTTTCCTTGGAGACGCGGGTCTGGCAACTCATGTATCACTCTCTTACTGTCATGCAGACGAGCTGTTGCCTGCAAAGCGATTATAAAAGAGTTTCCCTTCTCATTCAAACATAGCTACTACTAGCAGACACCGCTACAACATATCTAGGCAAAAGCTAACAAGTAAACTTCCCATACCCATATCACGAGACTTTCTGTCCCTTTGTTGGATGACTTGTGGATGGGCTTTCGACCAGTGATGAGTTCAAGAAGAACTACGCCAAAACTGAAAACATCAGACTTTAGAGAAGCTCGTCCAACAATAGCATACTCTGGTGCAAAGTAACCGAAGGTCCCTTGCATTCTATCTGGAGAACCGGAACAACTGACAATGCCATCATTCTGAAGGTGTTTAGCCATGCCAAGATCCGTAATCTGCAGACATTAAATATTGAGTAGTCTCGTATAGCAGGCTGAAAACAAATACATTAGTATTTTACAATGATACATAATTAACTATAGCTTTCAATCACAACTTTAATATTGTTTGCTACTGATGAAGGATATTTCCTACCTTGGCTCTCCAGCTTTCATCTAAGAGAATGTTCGTGGATTTGACATCTCTGTGCAATATTCTAGGTGCAGCAGCATCATGGAGATACTCCAAACCTCGTGCAGCTCCAAGAGCTATTGAAACTCGTGTATTCCAATCCAAACAGTGGCCTAGTTCCCCATCGAGACATTCCCTGAGATTACCATTGGGAATATACTCAAATACCAGTAGCCTCTCAGCATTCTTCCATTGGTGTTCCAAGCAGTACCCAAGCAAAGGAACCACATGACAGTGGTGAAGTCTTGCAATCAGTTGTATCTGAGTGCAAAAAGAGGTTCCGAATTCACATCCTTCTACTTACTAATTATGAAAATTGTTTTGACTGATAAACAGTGAATTAGTTTAGCACCTCAGTCAGGAAAACATGTTCTGCGTCCGGGCCACCTTCCAGTTTCATTCTCTTGACTGCAACTGTTCTACCATCTCTCAGATTACCACGGTAGACGTGGCTGCATCCTCCAACTCCAACCAAATTAGTATCAGAAAATTTGTCTGTTGCATTTTCCAGCTCAGAATACGAAAACTGTATTATCGTTCCATGCAGTGCTTTTGTTCCTCTTCTCAGCAGGAATGGATTCTGGGGAATGCATCCTTTAGCCAAGAAAAGACAAAGCCAGATTATAGAGATGTTAAAAATCAATCATGAGACCTGCTTCAGTTGAATAATCTACTTCTTCTGGAGAAATATCTTGAAGCAGAAAATATAGTCCAATAAAAATTGCATATATGAATATTTACCCATACAAGGTACAGAGGAATCTAGATATCCTTTGTATACTGGCATAGGAGAAGAACCGTGGCTCATTATGTTTACAGCACTACTGCAACTTGTTAGTCTATCTGATGAAGATGAAGCCCATTGGACTGGTTGCTTGTCCTTCCGATAGACATGCCATAACATTATAGCAGCCAGTCCAATAGCCGTCAGGACGAGACAGAGTAAGACAACTATGAACACAACTTTGACTGGAAACCTTTTCTTTGAAGGCTCTAACTCGGATAAAGTCCCTGTAAAGATGGAGTACGTAAGCATATGAAAGCATCACTTTTTGCAAGTGATCACTTGAGATTCTCATGTATCATGTAATTGCACAGACAGGGTGTGATTGGCCAGGGTAAATTTTCCATAAACTGGCAGAAAATGTACTAGTAAAGAAGGATTTGTCACTAAGTTGCTGACATGAAAATCACATTCCCCTTCATTATGAAGATGGTTCATTATCAACGAACATTGAAGAGTGATAGACTGCTAAACAAGTTGCCACTGATCATATCGTCAAGCTTTGAAGATTACCAGCATTACAGTTACATGCAGCAAAACAGCTGCTTCCATTTTCTTCGCCTACTAACCTAGGTAACCCACCAGTATTGCAAATGCAAGTCCATCTATTTTTGTCCGATCCTCCTGCGACTGCACGTTAAGAAATAAAAGACAGGTCAAGGAACTAGGGAAAAAGATTAGCTCCATAAACAGAAAAGTCTGACTTGATAAATAGACAGTGATTATCTAGACTATGTAATTCACCTTGAATATGTATCTATATCTAAATCAAACATTTTGGTCCTTTGTTTCTGGGTTATACAGATACATTGTCCAATAAATCTACAAGAAAATGTCAACCAACAAACGGACTATTTCTATCATTCTTAGCAGTTAGTTCTCCATAAAATACATTCCATCATAGTATGTGGGACTCTCTTTGTCATACAAAAGGAACCACCAGAATTGAGTGATAGATATTCAAATCTAGGGACTAAGTTACGGTCTATAGCCAATAATGCAAGGAGATAAATATTAAGAGAAACTGTATACCAGGGCTACAATCACAGGAAGAAGAGCAGTTTGCCAGGCCAAATGGCAAAGTTTGTTCACGTGCAATAGAGCATGTGCATGTCCACTTGTTCGTGTCGGAACTTGTTGCAGGCCCATCTGGAAAAGGTCAAAGACAGTAAGCTTGCTACCATATACTGCTAGAAAGGTACTTTTGAAAAAATCAAGGCAATGCAGAAGTTGTGTTATTGATTCTATATAACGCTGGCCACATATACAACTCATAAGAAAATGGTAATGTGGATATGGACTCTAGGACATGTATATTACTTACCAGATAGAGTCTGCTGAAACCAGACCAAGTTAATGAAACAAAGAAGTGCAATCTCCACCTGACGCCCCATGTATTCAGCATCAATAAGAAAACTGAAAATTGAAGCAAACAATAAAAACCAACAAAACATTACAGAATTCAGAATGTAGTTTTCCAATTAACTATATTGTAGGCAAACAAATATATTTGCACAGATAACCTAACTGTAAGAGAAAATGAGTCCATATGAAAGTAATGGTGAGGGGGATAAGACAAATAACCCTGAAGGACTATGAATATCACTAGCAGTAGATGAATACATGTGTATTGTTTCAGTAAATTTAAAGTTGGGGGAGATAAATAAATAAACTTACTTGCATTTTGTAAACGCTCAACCAGACCTAGATAGTGTTTGCTGTACATCCATTAGCTCATCTCTTTAAGCCACAAACGTTGAACTTGTTCTTGCTGAACAATTTCTAATAATACCCCGGGTAACACTGTCCAAACAGCATACACAGATATGCTAATTGAGCAAGATGATAACTGTCTATGATAAAAGTTATATTAATAATTAATAATACATTTGTCCATACTATAGTAAACTCATAGCAAGCCATAGTACATGACACACACATAGAGAGCTTTTATGGAAAGGATGGTTGCACATTAAATTTTATCTTAATAGGTAGCACAGTATTGGAAATATCATTACCCTCCTCAGATAAAAAAAAATTAAAAAACAAACATCTGCTAAAGAAATCTGAGAAATAAGAGCCCTTGACTATCTGGGCATCAAGTAGACTTAGCTCCCATATTTCTAAGCAGATAAACATACATGGCATTTGATGATCAATAAATGTACTGGTGATGTAATGCCCTCGAGGGCGAATACTGAACAACCAAATCACACGTAAAAAGCTTGGCTAATACGACTTTTTTTTCCTTTCTTTTACATGGTTGGTGAACAAATCTCATATTCTTTGGCCTAAAATGCCTAAAATTTTATCATCACTCCCAAAATGAACTAAAAAGAGTAATATTGTATTATATTCAATTGTTTTTAGCAGAGATGTGAAAACTTCCATCACAATTCACAAACGATGCACGTATAACAGAAATCATCCTACAATAATTGCAATAATAGCATTCTATTCCATCTCAGATAATAAATAATTCAAACCTTATATAATCTTCATTGCAACTTTGATAAAAAAAAATATGCTCTCTTTCCGATAGAGATCCATCAGCTTATTAAGTTTGCTTGTGCATGCTTGGTGTTTGTTGAGAACTAGTCAGAGTTTTTTGCTTCAAATGCAGTTTGTGTAACTAAACGAACTCAAAAGTAAATATGTTAGGTAACTCCATAGATTATGAATCACTGACTCTATTTCGTGTGCAATTGTTGAGAAGAGGGGATGGACTGGTAAAGATTGTGAAAATGATCTAAACTGATTGACTCAAGGAAGTCAGTGGAGATGTTACAATCACATTACTCTTATACATTGTCACTGTTAATCAAAGGATCCAACGTCATAATCGATATTTAAAGCAAAAGAAGGGCTGTCCTTACCACTTAATATTTTGGACTTCACGCGTGATAAGACGAGGTGAAAGCCAAGGGCAGACCTGCAAAGTATTTTATACAAGATTATTCATATCTAGAAAGACATCTCAACTAACAACTAAAAGAAACAAAATATACGAGAAAAAAGACATGGATTTGGGCTGAAGAAAATGAGGATACAAAAAAGATGTTGTATAAAGTATAATGTGGTCCATCAACCAAACTCGGTGAAAGCTACTACTTCTCAAACTGATAGAGACCCCTCAGCAATCAACTAAACTAATACTATATCTCATCTGATCCTGGTTCAGATAAGGTGATAATGGGTTCTAAATACAGAAAGAATAAATCAGACGTTTATGATTGAAAAAAACAATGAATTTACATTATATGAATGGTCCAAAGCAGATACATGCCAACGGTTAGGAATAGGAAAGACTTTGCTTACAAGACTAATTCATAGAGGTTGAGAGTCCACTAGTTGCAGTACACATATTTATTTATATATAATTTTTTGAATGATGATGAGCACGACAAGGACATGTATTGTTTCCTCTTGACCTCACTTGTCGGTAGAATTAAAATCTAATTATTATTCTGGCTTTACTTCTTCATCAAAATTAATAATGTGGAAAACAGAGAATGAAATAATCCGAATCATAACCTTACCTTATAATAGGTGAAGGCGAGTTCCAACTCATCTAATTTTCTTTTACCTCACTCAAAAGAAATTACAGTAGAGCAACTAAATTCCAAATAAGAATTACCCTCACGCGCAAGCGCGTGCACCCTGTGTTTCCTGTTCCATTGCTAATATTTCGAATTTCAAGGCTAGCATTATCTTGTTGCAGTACGATAGATAAGAACAGATATTCGGGAAAACGCATAAGATTGCGATTTGATAAGTTTAAATAACCACATCGAAATTATACTTGATTGTGCTTCGCCAGCAGAAAAAAGTTGCAGCGTTTAAATCGATTTTGAAACTGAAGCCTTTTAATTCAGATTCGCAAACATAGTATAGTAACTGATAAAATACTGGATACACCTCGCCATCAACTTCTGAGCTAATCCTAATTCCTAACAACATTGAAACAATTAGCAGCTTAAGCATACCTTTTGCAACGGATGTTTAACCAGGAAATTCGTAGCTGCAGCCGCGGTCAAATAGAAAAATGTACAACTCTCTCTGTCTCCACAGCAATAAAACTCAATTCTGCTTGAAAAATCTGATCTCGTGAAATGCGGAGAATTAGAAGCGAATTAAACACAGGTTCCCTCGACACCAAGGGTGTGTAGAGAGGGAGAGAGAGATGTAGGCATGTAACGGTGAAGGAGTTACAGCTTGAGGTAGCACAGATGTCTATGCTGAAGAAAAAGAAAAAAAAAAAGTCGTTTCTGCCACGTGGAGTTTCAGATTTGCTGAAATTTTCAAATGCTTGAAGCGCACTGCACCGCTCCTTGATTTTGGAATTTTGAAATCAAGTAGCGGGGTGACCAAATCCGATCACACGGTCATGAATCAACGGATCTGTCTGGGGACGCGACAACACACGTGTCGTTCTCCCATTTGAGGGAGGTTAGGAAAAGTGTTTACGACGATTGGGTCCCGCTGCATTTACTGTGACAGTCAAGGCTCTTGCCTGTTATTCTATTTGCGCATATTTTTTTTTTTATGTTTCCGTATTTGGAATTTCGATTTAGTAGTAGTACAAGTAATTTATTCTCATTCGAAATAGCCTATATGCAATTATTAGTTTCTTTTTCAAATTACTATATCGACTTAGACAATATCACAATATTTTCTCTCTGGTGTGATAATTATTTTATTTGGTGTTTTTTCCTTTTTAAAAGTAGAGTATCTTCCAATAATAGTAGGAGTACACTTTTGCATTACTTATTTATAGATTCTAAAACTAGTACTCCTTTGGCTATTTGCTATTGATTGATTGGATCATAACCATTCCTTACTAATCAAATATATTTAATTAATATTTTATTAAAACACATGTCATTCTTGATAATGCATACTTTTAGTAGATAGGGAGAATATTTTTATCTTTGAATGACTTATAGTTAAAAAATTCAAAATTTTCAATAATTTTAAAAATCTGAAAACTTTGCTATTATGGTCAATTCCTTAAAGGTTATTCATTTAGTCTTAGACTATAGTAACTTTGTATAATTTGTTGGTTTGTGTTGAAAAGATAAAGAAATAAAATAATATAATGCATCAAAAATATTTTTGAAAAGGAAAAATAGAGAGCAAAAAGGAAAGAAAATGCAACAGTGAAAAAATCAACTTTGGTGTCCAATGTAATACCACAAAAAATGTATAGATTTTTCATAAAACAATTACATATAGAGAACTTTAAATAAATGAATGGTAAAAATATAAATAAACTCAATTTGGAATTGTAATAGTAATAAAGAGGGTCGTGAATAGTAATTAGTACATCTCATAGGGTGTTTTTGACCATTTTCCCTAGTTTTATAATGTATCGCAACTTAATAAATAAAGTCATTTTTTGATAAATTGTTAATTTGGTCAATTTTCTTAGTAGTTGTGCCATAATTTTATGGTTTTAGCAGTTGTGCTATAATTTTATTAATCCGATAGAAGATCAAAGCAAAAGTGATTTGTTTTATTTTGTTTTGTTTGATAAATAGCTTACCTCATAAATTATTGTTAGTTAAGGTAGACTAGATTATGATACTATTTCACAAGGCTAAGTAACTAGTACTAGTACTACTACTATAACCCAAGCATACAAATTGGCCAAGCATTGTCTAATTTACTAACTTCAAAACGTAGGTATTTTCAATTATATTTAAACAGAATGTTCTGATTATGGCTGCCAATTTATGTGTAATCCAAGACGGTAGTAGTAGTATTTGTTTATGAATCACCTTCAAGATTTTGTAATGTGATCGAACAGTTTTCACGTGATAGAAAGTTTCAAATCTTCTAACTCCAGAGTTTAGTCAAAAGTTTTAGAGCCTTTAATATGAAATTAAAATTCATGACAGAATCTGCGGACAAAAAAAGTAAAGTCAGTCGAACAAAAACAATAAAATGCATACTGCACAGAATGACTTTTTTAAATGTGAAAAATGTAGCATGACATGATAAGCGAGTACCCCAAAATCCCCTTGCATGTACATAATAAATGTTTTAAATCTTTATTTATGTTAGCGCGATTATGATTTGTCTCTAGTCTAAAACCAAGAATATCATACTGACTATGATCCAAACATTACAAAACAAATGCAAGAGAGAAAACTCTACCTTACTTACATGTAGTGCGTTATAATGCTAACTTGCTTAACTCATTAACATAGTATCTTAAAAATATCAACACAACATTAGTATTTTAATACAAATTTAGTTGACATACTTATACCATCTTTTTGTTGACTTTTAAAAGTAGATGTCTAACACAAAGATATAAGTACATCAACTATTTGTGTTGACATATTAACGTCATCATGTTGATATTTTTAGGTATTGCGTTGATAAGTTAGCAAGTTAAGAAAAGTTAGCAATTGATCACACCTCTATTAGCATGGTATGAACATTTGAAGTGAATGGTACCCATCAACAAACAACAACACATTTTTTTTTATATTTTTCTATTTTTAATAGTACATTTGAATTTTTGTTGTATCTTTTCTGTTTTTTAAAACTGAAACTTTATTTAAACAAGTTAAAAGATGATTATCAGTAAAAAGTATAAAAGATGAAATCAATTATCAAAATAGTAAAAGTATGAAGTAAAAAAACATAAAGACATAGTTGTGATTGAAAAAACATGTACTTAAAAGAGAAGATAAAAGATCAAGTGAATTTTAAAACTTAAATTCATTATTCCCTCCGTCCTATAAAAATATGAGCATTTGAAATGACACGAAAATTAATGCATAATTGGTAAAATAACAGAGAGAATGAGAATTGTAGTTAATGAAGTGTTAGTAGATGGTGAGACTCATATTATTAGTGTTTAATGAGTTGTAATGGTGTGTCATAATAGTATAAGTTGTAAATAATGAGTTGAGAACAACTTTCTATAAATGGAAATGTCATATTTTCATAGGATTGACGAAAATGAAAAGTGCACATATTTTTATGGGAGGGAGAGAGTATAATTTATTACGCCCTCAAACCAAACTACCATACATTCTGCACATTATTTATAAATCATACCAGTTGTGGAAGTTCAAACGAGCAGGACAATGAAGAAGAAAACTAATGACTCTAAAATTCACCCAACGAATTTTGTTTAGTTGGGTTCTGTCTATGAGAGTGGCTGACTCTAATTATTTTTAAATTTTAATTATATAATTAAATACTCATTCGTCCTTTTTAGTTTGTCTTCCCAAAATGTCCACTTTTTATATTTACAAATAAATCTCTCTCTCTCCTTTCTAATCATTAAAATATTTTTAACTATATTTTTTTCTCTACTCACTCAACCTAACAATTCTTTTAAAATCATGTCATTCAAGAATATGAACATCTTAATGTGATATTCTACTTACTCCATCTAATAATTCTTCTAAAATCCTACGTAACTCAAAAATATTAACATTAAATCTTAATGCGACGGAGGGAGTTTGATATAAACAAGATGCTATTACAGAAATAGTATGACAACATTTTGGAAAGTTAAACAATTCAAATTTCCAAGACTAAACAGTGAATATATTTATAAAGTAATTGTAGAACATTTTATGCTGAAACAACTAGTATTAGCAAGATCATACAATAACAGTAATAAGAGTATAGCAATGGGGTCTCCGATGGCGCCCTTCCCACTAGGACCTTCACTAGTCCTTCTCACAAAAACTGTCTGCTACGTCAGCACTAGCCCTTCCCATTTCACTAGGACTTCCCACTAGGACTTCCCGCAATAAAATTAATAAATTCACAATTAAAATTAAAATTTACGGAATTAAAATTTCGACACGAGCCGTATTTATAGAGTTTTTTTTTTTTTTTTTTTTAAAATTTAAATTAATTTTCGGTGGGACGTCCGAGTGGGACGTCCTACCCACGCCACAGTGGCGGACGTCAGGTAGGACGTCGGGCTGAGGGGCGAGGACATGGGACGGGCACATGGGACGGGCGTGGGCACCCTTCCCCTTCACTACGGCGGACGTCGGGTAGGACGTCGGCGACGTCCTACCGGGATGTCCGCCATTGGAGACACCCTAATATAAGTAAAAATAACATAAGACCATCATTAAAATAACAATGCAATATTCCACCACAAAAAAAAATTCTTTAGTTGAGAGGAAACTACGGGTTTGTGCTTAACAAAAATGGCTGATATTACTTAACAGTTCTTTTTCTAGAATATAGCTAACAATATTGTAATCATTATCCAGCTATTAATTTTTTTTATAAAATAACCAACACTTATTCAGCCAAATTTACTTTCCCAATTTAGTTATTTTGCATATACCAACACCAATTAATGAACAAATTTTCAAACTTGGCAAGGTGCTCTTCCACACGAATTAAAGAAAAGAATGGTTTTTTTTTCCTCTTCCATTCTGTTAGATTATGTGTAAGGTTAACCACCATCACTGGTGCAAAAAGGATGATAGGAACATTCTGCACAACTATACAACTTTAGCAGTGAGTATGCGTATAGACTGATTTAGACTTTGTAGAACTATACCAAATTACCAGTGAGGATATGACGGTGAGGCTTCCAAAATGATCGTAGAAGAAAAGCTAGTGTAAATCAGATAAGCAGATAGCATTAGCTGCTCCGGTGCAAGAGCTCTGGTTGCCCCCGCACAGCACCTGTATCAAAGTAACACTGTTGTAACGACCCATAACTCCAACATAATTCCAATAGAGTTGAAGAAAACTTACCAAGTAGCTGGTGATGACGACGAAGATGCTCCACATCCATTAGCGAATCAAACGATGACACAGATGTAGGCATCACAGCAGGTGGATAACCACGATGTTGAGGATTGTGAAAGTTTGATGGACACTGTGATGACACAGGTGTATGCATCACAGAAGGTGGATAACCATGATGTTGAGGATTATGAAAGTTTGATTGCCACTGTGGAGCTGCTAGAGGCTGTTGCGGTTGCTGCATATTTTGGAAGGATGATATCAAAGTAGCATTGGGTATGGATTGTGCTGGACCAAGAATAGAAGACTGAAACTGCTGAGCTGAAGAATATATATCTCCTCCAAAATGCGGAAGACTCGTGGGATGAACTCCAAAGATGGTCCCCTGTCTTCGCAAAGCTTCAAAATACGGAGTAGGTTGTACACATGGAGGTGCAAAATGTTGGCTAGTGATAGGCCCACCTCTCGTAGAACCAGGCACTGATATCTGCGGCATGGCTTGCCCAATTGGGCTTGCAATCTGCTGGTTGGGAGCACAAGCCCCAGCAGGCCTAACCATGTGTTGATGATATTGCATGGAACTGGAAGGAAAACCTGCAACAAGAATCACCATTGTTCCAGCGATCACTCTACATTTATAAGCACATTGTATGTGCACACATGTAAGATAGATCGATCTATTATAGCAAATGCTATCAGAGTCATTGGCCTGAACCATAATAAAATAATGTTGTGAATTTCATCAACACACCAGTTCCTTAAATTTGTAACTGAAGGAGAGCCTGCAAGGTTTGTCCTCCCACTCTTTGTGGTTGGCATTTATCATTAATGCATACTCCATTTCAACTAAGATAAGAAGACACCAGCTCAAATAATGTACTATAACCAGAAAATAACTACTCATAATGCATGATGTCTAAATGAAATATGACAAAAATACAGAAGTTTGGAGTATCCAAATGTTTATGTGACTTTTAAAGAGTATTTGGTGACCCCACTTAGCCAGAGTAAGAGTAAAAGAAAAGGAATGAAATATTTGCCACTATCAGTCAGTAGCTTAAACCCATTACTGTGTTAGGTCTCAAGGATATCTAATACTCTAATCATTATTTTTAGGTGGACATATAGTAAAACACAATGCATTATCAGGGAAAAAAGTTTAGGGAAAGTAGATCATTTAATATTAAGTTAAAGTACACCAAACCAGTAGAACTTAGATCTATTAATACACATTATTCGTAGAATGAATTCATCCAAACATCCTCAAATGGTTTGTAATTCTGATTGAAATCAAGTATCCAAATTGAATCCAAACACTAGGTAGATGCATCGGCAGTCAATAATTTACCTTGCTGCAATGCAGGCCAAATAGACGACATATTCAAGCAACTATAGTTGAAGGAATCAGCCAACATCTTATTCATCAAAATTTTCTTCCCCCTCTGACAAAGTCCATTGTTCTTCACTACAAATTGTGCTCGAGTATCCTGAATTTTGAGCTGGTATTTCTTTTTTACTGCATCGAAAAGTTCTTGCATCTCTTTTTTGCATTCAGAATTTAGCCCTTCTATCTATTAAGAGAGAAGATTCTGTTACAACCATAGCCTAAGCCAACAAACCAATTATATAGTAGAATTGAGATACTAACCAGTTCATCGTGAATTTTCTGCAGTTCTTCAGATTCTTTTTTTATTATTTCCAATTCATTTTGAAGTGGATCAGCAAACAGAGATGGAGAAATTTGATTAATAGGAAGATGGGTTAGACCTCCGAACTGTAGAACAGCATCATGTAAGACTTCATTTGCACTCAACACCTCTTCTGTAGCTACATTATTCTGGACAGAAGCAGATATCTGAACACTTGTTAGTTCATCTCTGACATCAGGACTATTATCCAAATCTACGGATGCATGTGAAAGAATTTCAGTCACAGCAGCTCCAGAGGAATTTCTTGCCAGATTATGATTTTGACTTTCAAGTTCAGGGGATGGCAAATGGTTACGGCTTGGAGATGCGTCAATATTCATGAGCTGCAGCTTCTCATCACTTTCAATCGATGGTGCATCAGTATGGGATTGCTCAGGGGTTGCATTGTCAGGTAGTAGTGAATTTGATGCCTCAGTCTCCAAATTAACCCGATTGGTAATAATTACTGCATCTTCATCTTGCTGTTCTATACTGGACAGCATATGTGATCTATTGTTCATGTCCTCGATGTATGAAACTTCAATCCATGACATACTTCGAGTTTCTATTTCCAGCTCAGTGTTGTCTTGGAGTTTGTTATATGATTCCAAAGTCTTTACAGTACCAACATGTTCTGATGCAGAAACAGAGGCTGCAGTGTCAACTCTCTCTGAGTCTGCAGCTTCTATCTGTGAAGTAACTTGGTCTTTAACAACTGAGGTGTTCTGATCTTGTATTTGTACAGAAGACAGTTTAGCTATTACAGTGTCAGTGACTTTCAACTCTGAAGCTTCAGCTCTTGATGAACTTTGAGTTTCTAGTGCAAGCTCCTCACTGGCTTGTGGTTCAATATTCGACAGAGACTCTCTGGCAGTATCAACAAGTTCTGCAGTGGCAATCTCAGAGAGAGAAGAGTTTACCCTTCCTGCTTCCTCTATAACATGGCCTTGTATTTCAGAAGGTACCACATCTTGCTCTTCTCGTACCTACATCACATACTTTATTGTCATATCTCATAACAAGCTATTTCAGAGGGAAAATGGGCTTGGGAGGGGATTAGGTATATGTATGTGTGTGTGTGTGAATGCACAAGTAATGAGCACGTGCACACATATATTATAGATTCTAAAAAATCACGTTGAAAAAACTTTTACTTGAATCCTGTCTTCAAGGGCTTACACTAACATACAGTATTAGAATTCCTAATTTTTAAGCAAGTTCTCTATCAGGATAAAAGAAGGGAAATATAAGTCGAGAAATAGCATATATAGAGGTTCAGGGGATAAGGATGTTCCAAAGCTTTTGTTTGCTCCAAAGTTTTCAATACCTTTCCAGCCAAATCAAGATCATCAATGGTGGTCCTGTCAGTCTTATTTCTCTGGTTTAGCAAAGCATCAGGGAAATTAATTGCAGTCTCTTCACCAAATCCATTAATAGAAGTATTAGCACTCAATTCCATTGGGTTGACATTATCAACAATTTCATCATCAGTTTCAGTCCATTCTGCAGGAATGTCTTTACATAGATTGGGAAATTGCATGTCACCGACAGCTCTTTCTCCAGAATCAGGGGGCTTCACAGAGATTTTTTCAGCACAACCAAAATGCTCTGGTACAGCAAGCTGCTCTGCATCAGGTAAATCAATTGCATCCTCATCCAACATTTCATAAGCAACTGTTTCAGGCATCTTAGATGGAACCTCTCCGTGCAGCTCAAGCAGTTGCATTTCACCAGAAGTCTCCAGATTGGCAAGGATACTTCCCCCGGCACCCAAATGCATTGGCAGATTAATCTTCTCAACAACAGCCGAAATCCGTATATCTGAGTCAGATATACCACCTCCCTTTTTTTTACTACTATTTGCTTCACCACTTGGATTTCCATAAAAAGGGTTACATGCTACTTCCTCAGCTGTAGCATGATCAGAGTTTTTGGATCGTACAACACGATTTGCCTTCACAGTTCTACTTGAATCACTATTTTGTCCATGCTTCACGGTTAAGGCCATAGCATCCTTAGCACCGAGGATATGCGTTCTCGACTTAGAACATCTAGAAACTTCTTCATGTTGTGAACCAAATGGCTGTTCTTTGCTGTATGCTGTAGGCTTGCTAGAGACGCAGGCTTTTGCTTCAGACAGAGAGTTAACTTCCTTTTGGATCTCCTCATTTCTTGTAGCTGATTGTTCTGCCTCAAGATCCTTAAGTTGCTTGTCCTTTTGGAGATTGTTCTCAACATCCAATAATTTTAGATAAATGGCTGCACTACTAAGATTTTCACAAGAGGGTTTACATGCTACTTCCTCAGCTGTAGCACGATCAGAATTTTTGGATCGCTCAACATGATTCCTCTTCACAGTTATACTTGAATCACTATCTTTTCCATGCTGCTCAGTTGGGGCAATTGCATCCTTAGCACCTAGGATATGCGTTCTCGACTTAGAACATCTCGAAACTTCTACATGTTGCGACCCAAATGGCTGTTCTTTGCGGTATGCTGTAGGCTTGCTAGAGACGTGGGATTTTGCTTCAGACAGAGAGTTAGCTTCCTTTTGGATCTCCTCATTTTTTGCAGTTGAGTGTTCTGCCTCAAGATCTCTAAGTTGCTTGTCCTTTTCGAGATTGTTCTCTGCCATTTTTTTCGCACTACTTGGATTTTCACAAGAGGGTTTACATGCTACTTCCTCAGCTGTAGCACGATCAGAATTTTTGGATCGTTCAACATGATTCCTCTTCACAGTTATACTTGAATCACCATCTTTTTCATGCTGCTCAGTTAGGGCCATTGCATCCTTAGCACCTAGGAAATGCGTTCTCGACTTAGAACATCTAGTAACTTCTTCATGTTGCGACCCCAATGGCTGTTCTTTGCGGTATGCTGTAGGCTTGCTGGAGACAAGGGATTTTGCTTCAGACAGAGAGCTAGCTTCCTTTTGGATTTCCTCATTTTTTGCAGTTGAGTGTTCTGCCTCAAGATCTCTAAGTTGCCTGTCCTTTTCGAGATTGTTCTCTGCCATTTTTTTCGCACTACTTGGATTTTCACAAGAGGGTTTACATGCTACTTCCTCAGCTGTAGCACGATCAGAATTTTTGGATCGTTCAACATGATTCCTCTTCACAGTTATACTTGAATCACTATCTTTTTCATGCTGCTCAGTTAAGGCCATTGCATCCTTAGCACCTAGGATATGCGTTCTCGACTTAGAACGTCTAGAAACTTCTTCATGTTGCGACCCCAATGGCTGTTCTTTGCGGTATGCTGTAGGCTTGCTAGAGACAAGGGATTTTGCTTCAGACAGAGAGTTAGCTTCCTTTTGGATCTCCTCATTTTTTGCAGCTGAGTGTTCTGCCTCAAGATCTCTAAGTTGCTTGTCCTTTTCGAGATTGTTCTCTGCCATTTTTTTCGCAAATTTATCATCCAAGATCGCGAGCTTGTCTATCGTTATTGTTCCATTGCCGTATATAGAACGAATAATGGCCGCTTCCAGTTTACGATCATTTTCCAATTGTGACATATTATCCTCCCAAACACGATGAAACTCCTGAATTTTCCCCTTCTGTTCCTGAATGAGCTTCTCCATCCGCTTTGCACATTTTTCCTTGATTTCTTTTACAGTTTTACGAATATCTGCACTGTTATCCTCCAGTGCCAGCCTCTTCTGTGAAGGGATGTTCTCTTGATCTTCATTACTTTTCACCTGTTTTAGATTAGAGGATAGAATGGGCGACCTCCCTCCACTTACATTAGATGTTTCTTTGCCTGATACACTTTCCACTTCGCGCCCTCTTTTGAATCTAATCTTGAAACTACGGCCAGTCAACTTCGCTGGCTTTGAAACAACTGAGTCTAAGGGAACCTTAGACTTTTCAGCTTCCATGGTCACCTGCGATACCGTCTTAAGCTTCTTCCTCATTCCCTCGACATTCATGTCGGACTCAGATGAATCAAGCCTCCCATTCCGCTTGGAAACAGATAAACCTGAGGGTAAATTTGGCCTGCTACTTCTACACCTCCTTGGAATGCATGACGATTTCACATAGTCTTGAACACTATCAGATTTCTTATTAGCTGAAGACCGTATCCTAAACTTGGGATTCTGCGAATTCGACATGCACAATGGCTAAGGAGTAAGGATTGTCTTTCCTGGTATTTCTGTAGAAAAGAAGAAGCACTAAAACATCAGTACTAAGATTTGCACATATAACAGGATGGAATTTCAAACATACAATTGCTTCCATGGAATTTAAATTTCAGAAGTAAAAAATGAATATCGAACATTTTCACTCAGTATAACCCAATACCAAAAACACAGCCTCACAAGCAATTTTAACAATTAAAGAGCCGAAAACCAAAAAAAAAAAAAAAAAAAAAAAAAAAAAAAACTCTTAAAACTCAAAAATTAGTATCGGTTCGTGCACACTATGAGCGTGTGTTCTTCAGAAACTGGCAAAAGTCAGTTACAGCAATCCGCTACAAAATCCTTAACTTATTTTCATATAGCAGAGAATCATCCAGGAAACACAAAGATGCGACTTCAACAGAAGTTTAGCACATAAAAAAACTCAAGTTCGTATTGATAATCAGCAAGGAAGTAATGCTTGATGGGAACAAGTAGCAAAACAGAGAACGAAAAGAGTAAACAGACCAGAAAAAAAAAGTGAAAATCGCACCTTGCAAGTGGAAATTTCCGAGAAATGGTTTTGAAAAACCAAGCCTTTGCAAATTGAAATTGAAATGTGTGTATTAGGTTAACGACAAAGCAAAATAAATTGGGAGTGATGAAGAGAGAGGAGAGAGAAGGAAACTGATCATCTGCGGCTGCTGATTTACAGCCCAAATGTTTGCCGCATTAGCGAGTCTTGTGGAGCAAGACTTATTTCAAATTCCCGCAAAACATGATCATTTTTGGCAACGTGATCAAATAACCTATCCTTTTAAATGGAGTAAACTATAGTATATATTATAAAAAGTCACACGCACGGTTCCTTACCTTTTGTTTAGGGACTAAATTATCCTCCTCCAACCATTAATAAAGGGCATATCAATACCTATTGACTAAATTTTGTCTTTCTCTCTCCTCTTATCCATATTAATTCATTCCTCTTTTCAATACTTACAATGATTAATTTCTCTTTCCCTATGCATCCTCTATTTCATTTTATTACTCTTATTTCTATTTTTAATCTTTCTTCTTAATTTTTTTTCTGCTCTCTTATTTGCATTAATTGCTCTTTCTATTACTTTGTGTCTTCTCAATTTAATATTACGCGCATGAAAGAAGTCGCAGCTTGGCCTGAGATTGGATTTGGGATTTGGATTTTGTTTATTCCCGAGCATTTTACTTTAGCTAATGCAAATCACCAGCAATCTTTTATTGCAAATAAATATGCATATAGACATAGTTGTCTAAAGAATAACCTATTGATCTGATATATTAAAATATAAATAGATTATTATGATAAAAATGTGCATTACATTAATTTTTGTCAAAACTAAGAAATAAGTATAACGATGTCACAACTCAAAATGCATTATGAAAAGTTTGATGCTACACATTTTCAGTGAAAGCTACTGTACTACTAGTATTTTACTAGTAAAATATTCAAATCATTTAATATTCATAATTATTGCTCAGGCTGTTTGCTATTGCTATTCCGGGTCTTACTGAAACTAGACTTGCAGTGGCTGAATTGCAGTGTGTTTCTTTTATGGTTGGATTTTTATTTTTGGACCGTCAGCTCACCATCTTCGTATGGTTTGTGTCTTTTTTGCATTAGAAACATTAATTGACTAGAAACAGTCAAGTTGGTCAATTTTAGTTGTGTTATACTTTCTTCGTTCGTGAATACGAGTCTATTTTTGCACGGATTTTAGAAATATTAAGAAAAATAGATGAAATAAAGTTAATAAAATAGGATTTTCACTTGTATAAATTTGTTTTAAATAATACGCGAGTGAAATGAATTAGTGGAATGTGAAGTTTTTTTTATCATTTATTGTAATTATGAATTAGATTCTTATTCGCGGACGGAGTGAGTAATTATATGCCCACAGCCTAGCGTCAAAATCTAGACACTCTTATGATAATTGATCAAGATCAGGGGGACAAAACAATCAAGACAAACTTATTACTACTACTTTTTTTTTTAAAATCTAATTTGTACTACATCAACTTATTTTATTGAAGCCTAATTTTCGGTACGCTATTATGTCAAATTCTTAAGTTCGAGTACGAAGCTCGCGACTTAACTTTAAACGGAGTAGTTTAAAAAGGATTTAGTCGTCTATTGCGTTTGAAAGCACACGATTCTTAGAAAATAGTACTCCTACTAATATTATTAGTGGTATCTATATTTAGATTAAAAAAAATGACGGTTGAAGGCGCACGATTCTTAGAAAATAATATTATAATGGTTTCTAAATCTAGACTACAATTATATGGTTGAGGTCTATTCACTTTTTAAACATTTTTATAACCAAAAAGCTCTCAAACTCTAAACCGAGTGACGTTCGTTCGATTGGTAAAATAAATACTATCATAATATAATTTATTTAGACTAAATTGTAAAATTATTTTAATTAAAAGTGAGCGGCTATAATTAGTGATCCATTTAGATTAAGTTGTGAGATTTAATTTCCTAAACTAAATATAACACATGAGTATTGCTTTAATAGAACTAGTGTTAACCTACGTGCGATGCACGAAAGAATAATTTTTCGTCATACGATTTTAAATTGTTAATTGATTATTATAATGAGAAACAATATAATTATATAAGATTTAAAAATATAAAAATATACTACTTATATAATAACAATTCAAATGATAGTGAAAGATTAAACTATATAGAGTTTGTAAATCACAAATAAAATTATTAAACTTAATATTTATAAATTACAAATTAAATTATTAATTAGTACTAAAATTTAATTTAGATGAATATTAAAATTAAATAAATTTCATGTTAAATAATAAATACTACTAACATTTAATTTTTTATATTTGATTTAATCCTAAACAAAATTATAAATTAGTAAATAAAAAATCAATACATAAAAAGAACGATAAATTATAAAATGCTACAAATGTACAAATTTAGTCAATTAAAATAACTTAAAAACACTAATTACTATGATTACCATGCATGATAAAAAAAAGTTATAATAAATACATTCATAAATTTTATAAACACGGACTACTCCCATTCAAAAGGGATGATTGATTATTAAGGTGCATAAAGTGGTGCAAAATAAATGATAACATTACTAAAGAGTCAGAAATATGGTAAGCACAAAAAAAATATTTTGGAGAAATCTACATTCACTAACCTAAAATAAAAAGAATGAAAAAAAAAATATTTTGTAAAATATTTTCTATAATAAAAAATAAATGATAATGATTGTCACTACTTTTCCAAGAAGACACCAAATCTTTAAAATACCGATTTGAAATTGTAGTAGATGAGTAGGGGAGGTAATCTCTTGGTCATTTTCAATCTTTCACCTTACGATGAAATAACTTCATTAATTCTAAAAGAAACTGACTTATATTCACTCACCTAAAATGAAAATAGATACTCTTTAACATAAAGTTTGCTTAGGAAAAAAGTAAGCAAACAGACAATTTGACATACTGTCGCATTTTCCTTATCTCATTTTGCATTCTTTATCCATCAAATATTTCATTCAAAGTAATAATCACGAGTGATTCACAACCAAAAAGAAGAGCATTTACTAATGTATAAATATATATCAAAAGACATAAGATCATAATCCTCAACAACAACAAATATATTAACACAATCATGAAAAAAATAGAGTGCATAAACTGATCTGAGCGAATTTTGGATGCAAAACGAAAAACGAACTTTAATAATAGACAATGGTAAAAACACCATGGAAAATGGCTTCATATCAAAACCATATTGTTGGAGAGTAATGAAAAAAGACAGCAAGTGAAGAATGTAATGGATAAAAAGAGGTTAGAGGATATTTATAGTCCAAAAAATAGAATAATAGGAGCCTCTTCCAAAACGCTTCATTTTCTCCACTAATGATTAGAATTAAATAAAAAAAAATTAATTTCCTCAAGATTAAAACCCCACAAATGGGCAGTTTTTGAATTTTATGTCAATACGTTATTACTACTATTGTAATATTGTACTTCAAGTAACGCTCCAAATCTTACAATTTAGTTTACAAAAATTTTGGATATTAAATGCATAATAAAGTTGGACGTTCCATTATTTACACTATTATATTTATAATAAATTTTGAAAATTAATTGGGAGCAATTTCGGCCATCGAAGCACCATCTCACAAATTTTCAGTTACATAGTTTACTACATTAAATATTGAACTATTGACATAAGATTTATTGTTAAAAAAGAATCTGCATTAAAATGGTTATGCCTAAAAGTTATAAATACTCAAAATTTAACCCAAAACTTGTAAAAATTTAAATTCATACACGTAATTTGTAAAAATTTAATTAAGACCAAAACTCGCCTTTTATATATGTATAGATAATATCATGTTATTTTAAATAGACTTGTGCCTCTGAATCCATATCACGGAACAATTTTCAAATTATAGACAGATTGTGGTAATGACTAAGTTTAGTCCCATAGTTAATATCAATACTTCAATAGGCACCAATAAATCATACTACGATATTTTATCATTGTGATTTCTCTGATTTCCGTTTTCACCTTTTCTACAATTACTTTTTGTTTGTATGTATTTTTCTTTTTATTTATAGTAGTACTATTTTTATTAAGATTAACATTTTATTATTGCAATTCCATTTTCAAAAGGTTGTGTTCAAGCATTTTACAAAACGAAGTGTCAGATACGAAATTGAATTGAGAAACCACTGACCTGTATCATAATGAAATCAAAATTATGTGACAATACTTAGTAGAAAACTATCATTCTTCAAGTCATTGTTTGTCTGGAACATCTCAACTAAGAAGCCTAGCATGAAAAATTCAAATAAATGGCAGTATTCTCTCTATATTTCTCGAGGTTACACCTTACAATTAACTCATTGTACAACAGTTTTGACTGCTATCTACCTTGTGTCCAAGTGATTGTAAGTTGATTATGCGAAGCTGTGGGATTAGAGTCGTTGGAGTTGTGATCAATAGCAATGTTCCTCTCCGAGAAGAAACCCGGCTGCTTCGCCTGCGGCAGTGCCACTCCATTCCCCAGCATGAACACCACAGACGACATGCTTGGCCTGTCGTCTGGGCTATTCTGCACGCACAGCAGCCCAACATGGATCGTACGTTCCACTTGTCCCAAGTCGAATGCCTCATCCAGACAAGGATCAACTAGTTTTCTCAAACTATCTTCTTTGTAAAGACTCCACGCCTTCACACAGTTTTAGTTGCTTTAGACTATCAAGCAGTAAAAAGAAGAAAAAAAGTGAGACAGCTTACATGTCCAAGAAGGTTGAGATTGTGGTCTTTAAGGAGGAATCCTCTGTTTCTGTTGCCGCTAACAATCTCTAGCACGAGAACACCGAAACTGAAAACGTCGGATTTGACTGAAAACAACCCATCTATAGCGTACTCCGGAGACATGTAACCACTGTGACAGAGTACAAGTACATGTTAGGATCCTTGTTAATAGTATAGCTAGAAGCTTGATTTTCTTACTAAGTCCCAACAACTCTGCGCGTCTGAGCTTCTGTTTGGTTTCCTCCGAAGCTCCTAGCTAATCCAAAGTCCGATATCTTGGGAATCATATCAGCATCTAGCAGTATGTTGCTAGCTTTGAGGTCGCGGTGGATGATTCTCAGCCTCGAATCTTGGTGAAGATACAGTAGCCCTTTAGCAATTCCATTGATGATATTGAAGCGCTTTTGCCAGTCAAGGAGCCTACTCTTCTCTTGGTCTGTCCAAATATAGACAATTAGAAGAGAGCCAAATGCAGCTTTGTGAGTTTAAATTGCATAACGCTCTCACCAAATAACGTTAAGTCAAGGCTGTAATTAGGCATGTATTCGTAGACCAACATGTACTCGTCTCCTTGAGCGCAAAATCCCAGAGTCCTCACCAGATTGCGGTGCTGGAGTTTGGATATCAGCGCTACTTCGTTTCTCAGCTCATTCACTCCCTGCGTTGAGGTCTTCGACAAACGTTTGACAGCAATTTCATGCCCGTCTTTCAGCACGCCCTGGACACCATTGTGGAAATGTGAAATGTCATACAAATAATGTTACAAATTTCAAGTAGAATCCTTACCATGTACACAGGTCCAAATCCGCCCTCACCCAGCTTATTCTTGTCTGAAAAATTATCAGTAGCTTTCAAAACTGTAGACAAGCTAAAGAATGGCAGCTCCGCGTCTTTAACATGAGTTGCACTGAACATCCCTACAACATAATCAACGTCAATACCAAAATCAAGCACAAATAGACACTGATAATTAGTAAACATTTGTATTACACCTTGACTCATACTGGGATCCTTCTTCGTCTTCCGGCCATAAACATAACCGAGGATTAGGCACACAAAAACCACAGACGTAACAATTGC
>NC_062969.1:23393656-23410030 GCF_023119035.1 Salvia hispanica
GGAACATAAATCATGTCAACAGATTTTCAAATCATGTCAACAGAGCATAAATAAACAACATAACACAAAAAAATAATGTTAATGAAACAGAATGTCAACAAAGAGCTCATAACCCATACTTTTCCTTTGAAAACTCACAACTGATTAAGAAAAAAAGGGTTAAACAGTCTACACCAATTATTTCCTCAGTCAAGAATTATTGAGCTGATTTCTAAAGTAGCTTCAGATAAATCAGAAAATTACCCCTACAGTTATATCTAAAGATGTGGCTGCACTCTTGTAAAATTCTTAGACAATTGATATAAGTTATGTAAACCAAAATATCAGAACATGCTTCAAAATACCAGGATCAAAATGTCCAATTTAATTAGAATACACCAATTCAAACACACTATGCCAACAGAATATTTAACAAGTACACATAAATCATGTCAACAGAGCATAAATCACCAACATAACACAACAAAATAATGTTAATGAAACAGAATGTCCACAAAGAGCATAACAACAACACATAATATTTACCAAGTAACATAAATCATGTCAACAGATTTTCAAATCATGTCAACAGAGCATAAATCACCAACATAACACAAAAAATTCATGTTAATGAAAATCAAACCAAACTACCTCCACCATTCGTCGACGTAGACTCGGAATAAGATGAAGAATCCATCAAATAACACTTAGCTGTTGATTATGAACTGAAATCGAACCTGAAGATGAGAAAAAAAAAAAAAAAACTAATTAGGAACAAATTTAACTGGGCATCAACAAATAAAGGATAAAAACAGAATAAAAGTGGGTATAATCGACCGAAAAACGTCAAAATCAACAGAGAAATCCGTCGAAAACGTCGAACTGTTCGTCTGTTTTTCGAAAATTGAAGCGCAAATCAGATATCGTTGAAATCGTTGAAATCGTCTGAGTCTAATTTTGTGAATCAATTGAATCATAAATCGTTAAAATAGATTCAATCAGTGATAGTATTGAATTGTTAAATTCTCAGCAGAATCGCCAATGCAACTTGAATATGATGAAGAACCCTAAATTAAAACGCGAAAAGACCATTATACCCTTTCATATTAAACTAATCTAATAATATTTATTGTGTGGCAAAATCTGGACCACTCATTTAATAAAAATTAGTGGCTGATATTGCATCTCATTTCTCAATTAGCCCTAAATAATCTCAATATATATACATAGGATTGTGATCAATTGAGATTATTTAGGCTAATTGAGAAATGAGATGCAATATCAGCCACTAATTTTTATTAAATGAGTGGTCCAGATTTTGCCACACAATAAATATTTTTAGATTAATTTAACATGAAAGGGTAAAACTGTCTTTTCGCGTTTTAATCTAGGGTTCTTCAGCATATTACCGTGAGATTGGCGATTCTTGTGAGATTTTGCGATTTCCATCAGATCACTGATTGAATCTATTTTAACGATTTATGATTCAATTGATTCGAAAATTAGACTCAGACGATTTCAACGATATTTGATTTGCGATTCAATTTTCAAAAAACAGACGACCAGTTCGACAATTTCTGTGTTGATTTTGAAGTTTTTCGGTCGATTTTACCGATTTTGAAGTTCTTCAGCTTTCAATTGCGATTTTGGTGAGAATTGCGATTTCGTGAGATCTCTGATTCAATTGATTGAAACGATTTCTGATTCAATTGACTCAAAAATTAGAACGCAGACGATTTCAACGATTTGAACGATATCTGATTCGACGATTACTCATGATATCAATTTTCGAAAATCAGAAGACAAATCGACGGATTTCGGTGTTGAATCTGAAGTTTTTAGGTCGATTTTATCTACTTTGATTCTGTTTTTATGTTTTATTTGTTGATGCCCAGTCAAATTTCATCCTAATCAATTTTTATTTTTTTGCTTTTTCATCTTTAGCTTCGATTTCACTTCATAATCAACACCTAAGTGTTATCTGATGGATTCTTCATCTTATTCCGAGTCGACGTCGACGAATGGTGGAGGTAAGTTGGTTTGATTTTCATTAACATGATTTTTTTGTGTTGTGTTGGTGAATTATACTCTGTTGACATAAATGCAAATCTGTTGACATGATGTATGTTACCTGTCAAATTTTGTGTTATGTTGGTGAATTATACTTTGTAGCTATACTCTTTGTTGATATTCTGTTTCATTAACATGATTTTTTTGTGTTATGTTGGTGAATTATACTCTGTTGACATAAATGCACTGTTGATATTTAAATTGATGTTCTGTTGACATAAATGCAAATCTGTTGGCATGATGTATGTTATATGTTAAATATTCTATGTAGCTATACTCTTTGTTGACATTTTGTTGATATACAAAATAGTTTTATGCAAAATGAACCCTCCCCTGTCTGAACAGCCCCTGTTGTGGTGTTTGTTGGTGGAGGAAGGGGTTATGGATAGTGTTGAGAGTCCATGATAGGATGTCTGATGTATGTTACCTGTTAAATATTCTATGTAGCTATACTCTTTGTTGACATTTTGTTGATATACAAAATAGTTGTATGCAAAATGCAACCTCCCCTGTCTGAACAGCCTCTGCTGTGGTGTTTGTTGGTGGAGGAAGGTGTTATGGATAGGGTTGAGAGTCCATGATATGATGTTTGAGATGTTGGTGCTGATGTGGGTCAATTAAGATATGCTAGTTGACATTATCTGTTTCAGTTTGTTTACATATTTTCCCATTATGTTGTAGGATTTGTTATTCCAATTTATGATTGCTTGCTTATGCAATTTGCATAATTTGAGAGATGAATCTGATTGGATTGCAGTTACCATGATAATTCATTTGCAACTTCTAAGGCTCTGCATATAGCTAATAAGATCAACTCTTCATCAACATTCCATGTATTGGAAGCCTTTTTCCACCATCAGGTACATTGTGAATCTCCATCAGTTCTTGATCTTATAATTCATGAAATCTTGTGTGTGGTTCTTTTTTTTCAAGCGCGGTTGTGTAGTATAAAGCTCGAATAACTTAGTTAAGATTGCAATGCTGCATAACATGCTAACTGCACTTGAATTGATTGAAAATTAAAACAGGTGCTATTTTATGGGAAGGTGACATTTAACAAGTCTAAAGCAGCTGTGAGGGAGCGTATAGTGGACTTCGCAGCAAAAGCCCTTGGATCGTTCCGTATTGTTCTGCAGTCAAATCCGGCTTCAACGGCATGAATTATATGTAAAACATTGTTGTTGACATGAATTATATATAAAACGTTGTTGTTGACATAAATAATATAGGTCATTGACATGAAAATATTCGTTGTTGACATTAATTATTTGTAAAATGTTGTTGTTGACATAATAGTT
Source organism: Salvia hispanica (assembly GCF_023119035.1). Taxonomy (NCBI): domain Eukaryota; kingdom Viridiplantae; phylum Streptophyta; class Magnoliopsida; order Lamiales; family Lamiaceae; genus Salvia; species Salvia hispanica. The sequence goes on from NC_062969.1 coordinate 23,397,004, forward strand.
GACATAAATAATGTTTGCCGTTGACATCGTGGTTCCCATAAATAACATTTGTTGTTGACATCATAGTTGACATAATGTCTTCGTAGTTGACATCGCGAAAATGACAATTATGCCCCCTAGTTGACATAATGTTTGAGTAGTTGACATTGCGCGAAAATTGTGAATGAGTGGCTGAAAATGCATCTCAATTCTCAATTAAGCTAAAAAATCTCAACCTAACAAGACCCGTTGTTGATATTTGATTTTGTTCTCTATTGACATCTATTGTATGATTTTGTTTTTTTTTTTTAATTTTAAGATTTGTTTTCTAAGTTGTACACACTTTATACAAGCTGTTGACATTTGGTTATAAGTTGTTGACATTTCAATACAAGTTGGAGTCAGACTTGCCTCCGTGCTACTCGCTGATGAGGGCGTCCAGGCTGCCCCAGTCCTACCTGGAGGGGTAATTACAATTACAATTCATGTTTTTAAGGTTAATTACAATTAAAAATCATGTCAACTATATATACTAGCCATGTCAACAACTAATATAATTATGTCAACTATGGTGCATATCGTGTCAACGGTACATACAAGTCATGTCAACTACGGTACATATCGTGTCTACTACACGTACAAACCATGTCAACTATGTTACATACTATGTCAACTACACGTACAAACCATGTCAACTATACATAGAAACCATGTCAACAACAATTATAAGTCATGTCATCTACACGTACAAGCCATGTCAACAACAATCAGAGTTGTTTTTTTAGTTGTTAACATATACTAAAAGTTATTGACATTTTATAAAATGTCAATAATGTCATGTCATCTAACACGTACATCTATACGCATATAATGTCAACCAGTGTACAATCCATGTCAATTATATATATAATCCATCTCATCTACATACATATAATGTCAACTACAATCCATGTCAATTATATATATAATCCATGTCAACTACATACATATAATGTCAATAACATATATCTACATACATAGAGAAAGCAATTGAAAAAGCAAATAAATCTCATAAGCATTGTGGAAAATGTCATAAAGTGAATGATCATAATGCCAGAAGTTGTGGAAAAGAGAAGACATAATTGTTCTTTTTTAATAATCAGAGTTGTTTTTTAGTTTTTGACATATACTACAAGTTAATGACATTTTCTTATTAGTTGTTGATATTTGATTTTGCTCTCTATTGATGTGTATTGTATGATCATCGTACCAGAACTTGTGGTAAAAAGGAAAAAAAAAAGAAAAAAAATACTTGTTCTTTTTTAATTATAAGATTTGTTTTTTGAGTTGTTCACACTATAAAAGTTGTTGACAAGCTGTTGACATTTTGCTATAAGTTGTTGACATTTGATATGCAGGCTATTGACGTGTATTGTATGACCATGATGTCAGAACTTGTGTCAAATAAAAAAATTAAGATAAAATAGTTGTTATTTTTTAATTACAAGAAATATTTTTGAGTTGTTGACACTTTATACAAATTGTTGACAAGCTGTTGACATTTTGTTATAAGTTGTTGACATTTGATATGCAAGCTATTGACATGTGTTGTATGATCATGATGTTAGAACTTGTGTCAAATAAAAAATATTAAGATAAAATAGTTGTTATTTTTTAATTACAAGAATTGTTTTGAGTTGTTGACACTATATATACAAAGTTGTTGACATTTGATAAACAAGATGTTGACATTTTTATATAAGTTGTTGACATTTGATATAAAAGTTGTTGACATGTATTGTATAATCATGATACTTGAACTTGTTTCAAATAAAAAAATTAAGAGAAAATAGTTGTTCTTTTTCAATTATAAGAATCGTATTTGCGTTGTTGACATTTCAATACAAGTTGTTGAACTGATTGACATTTGATTACTACTAAGTTCAAAAGTCAGAAACCACAATAGTAGTCAATGGTTTGTGTGGGAAGTGCAGGTTTTGGGAGGAAGGCTTCAGCAACCCAAAGTTTGATGAGTTTAAAGACACATATCTCACAATCTTCCGAGAATGCACCCAGGTAAAGGAAATAGCCTTGAAGTCTAGCGGGCAAGTAAATGTAGCTGGGAGCCAAGATCTCCATGTAGGAACCCTCCTCCATTTCAGCTGCATCAGCAGTATATTCTTCAATCTTTTTCCAGAAATCAATCTTTTTTGTCTCCTAATGAGAAGACCACCAACCACAACCAGTGACAGAGGAAGACCTTTCCATTTCTCGGCGATCGATCTTCCAATTTCCTTCAAATGAGGAGGGCAGAGCAATGTAACATCATCATTATCTTTTTTCAGCATATCACCGAAGGTCAGATAACATAGCAACTGACAGTTGTGCTCCAGCCCGAGCGGCTGCATCGCATGAAGTAAACTAGATTTTTCGAAAATTTTATCAACGACCACCCGAGGCCTAGTGGTGAGAAGAATCCGGCTGCCGTTTCCTTATCCGCCAAGGTATGCGCGATCTGATCCCAAGCATTAGTGTCCCAGACATCATCCACGACGATTAGAAACTTGAGATTGTAAAGCTCCTAATGCAGGCACTGGAGCAACGTCTGATCGTCGCCCTAGGTGGCATAGTGGCCTGATTGGTAGTTTTTGCTCTCCATGATTACTAGCAGTTCATGACCTCAACTATAATTTATTTACTACTGTTGAATATCAAATGAACTTTGTAAATTTGTTAAATTTAGTCATGTATCAAAAACATTATTCCGATATTTCATACTGAGAAACATGTTTTTACAGCGAGACGAAATTAATTGTTTTCAAAATCATAAAAATAAAAAAATAAAAACACTTTGACGAACTTTCAGTAGCCAACTTCATTGAGAACTTTCATCAAACAATTGGCAGAAGATGCAACAATTACATATGTCAACAGTATACAATATCATGTCAATGACAAGTATATGTTGTTTATAGAAAACACAAGTATATTGCTATAACTATGTCAATAGCTATTGTATAAAATGTCAATAATCTTTAAAATGTAAACAAATCCTTAACTGGAAGGAGATGCTTGTTCTCTTCCTTTTTTACCAGCAACAATTTTCAATTCCATCTCTTCTGATTTTACCATTGCTAATCAACAAAAAAAATCAGCAGAATCGAATTCATAAGAAAACAAATTCAGAAGTATTTTAATACACTAAAATCGAAGCAATATTCCTTGAAATTTGAATAAATTTCTTAACCTGTAGAAGTCGCTTCATCGATCGCCGATTTGGATGCCTTTTTCCGGCGACAATCGGCGCTTCAGCTTCAGCCGATTCCCTTACATTTAGTTCTTCAATCCTCATTTTTGGAACTTATTGATGTAGGAAACTGATTTCGTAGATCTAGGATTAGGAGATGAATAACAATGTTTGATTGATTTTTGAAGATTTGCATAATTGTATAAGTGATTTTTGAAGATTTGCAGAATTGTTTGGGAGAGAAACTTGGGTGAGAAACATTCGAGAGTTTTAGAGGGGTTTTTAATATAATTTAAACATTTAGAACTGAAATGAATATCAACAAGAGCATGTATTTTGTCAACAGAGGGTATTTCTGTAACTCAAGTTTTTTTTCAGTTTATACATTCCTTAATTTACTCCCACATTCCAAACTGAAATTATTCATTTCATGAAAAGAATCGTAACACCATTAAAATTGATTTGAAAACTTAATCATCTGCATTTTTTTTATGATTTTTCATTTAACAACGTTGATTCTTAGTTAATGGAGTAGTATTTTATTTTTTTGTTTCTTTAGGATCTTTCTATTTTTGTACGCGGTTCGTCCTATGTTGATTTTGTTATTTTCTGTTGATATTTCATTGAACGTGGTTGATTCTATGTTAGACATTTTTATACATAGATGTGTATAGTTGTTGATTCTATGTTGATATTTATTGATGTTATGTTGATTTAACATATTGCAGTTTATTTTATTGTGTTGACATCGTGTTGATATTATTCTATTGTGTTGATATCGTGTTGATATTACTCTATTGTGTTGATATCGTGTTGATATTTATTATAGAATCGACACAAAATCAACAGAAAAGGAAGAACATAAGAAAAGGAATCAAGCACAAAATATTTGTTAATTTCAAAATCAGCGCATGAAATCGACAAATAAACATCACCAAATCTTGTTAATTTCACAAAATCAACAGCAACACAAAATCAACACTGAATTTGTGTTAATTTCACAGAATCAACTCAAATTCATCTTCCCCATTAAAATCAACGCAAAATCAATGCGACTTCAATACAGGTAAATTGGAAATTCAACGTGAAATCAACACAAGCAAATTAAGTTGCTATATATATATATATATATATATATATATATATATATTATATTATTGTATTTTTGCGCGTCTAGCCAAAGAAGAATACTTTTAATGTGCGTGCGCATGTGCTTGTGTGTGCGTGTGTTGGTATAGTAGTAAAGTTATAATATTTGAGGCCAAATGTGTACACTATGACACAAGCTCTGAATTTCTGTTCATTTGTTAATAAAACCTACCTTCTAATTAGCTAGGCACACAGAACAACTTCTTAAGACAAAATGGCGCAAATATTACACTATAATATGGTGCTCAGTCACATCAACCAACATTTTAAATCCATTCTCTTGGTTTGTTTCACAACGGCCAATTTTATCTTGATTTCATAATTTGAAGAAAACCCAAACAAAAGCATCTCGAGGCGTATAGTATCTAGCATTATATTGTTTAGTTTGTAGTCAAAATTTATAGCTTGGAACAAAGCACCGTCAAAAATCACCACAAAAATACAAATACACCATTGGATATAAATTTATGTCCAAATACTGTGACGCAAATATATTAATTACACAATTTATTTGCTTGTATATTTGATCCGATAATGTAGTGTTACTCTGACTAGAGCATCCTAGCAAGAATCTTGAGCACATCTTCAATGGAGGGCCTATGCATGGGATCATGGTCTACGCATGATCCAGCCAAAACAGCCATACACAATGCCTCCGCTAATGGATAATCATCTCTCAGTGAAGAATCCACAAAACTCCTCAACTGATCAAAGCACCCTCCTTCCTTCTCTCCCATAAACCCCATCGCCTCCCTCACCCCTCTCTCATCCACCCCCACTTCCTTCCCGCTTATCACTTCCATCAGCACCACCCCAAAATCAAACATCTCTCCGCTCCGATCCACGCCCGAGCTTCTCCGATTCTCGCCTGAAACAAATATCTTCGCCCTCCAGCTCGAGCTCAAGTATACGTTGTCGCTGCTCAGCCTCAGCTGGTCCGTGTAGGCCGTCACGGAGTAGCGCAGGTAGTGGAGCCCCGTCGCGATGTCGAATGCGATCTGAGTCCTCCGATGCCATTGAAGCGCGCCAGATGAACTTTTCAAGTAATCTCTTAAGCTGCCATTGACGGGGAGCTCGAACACCAGATAGCAGCAGCTCGACGTCCGATCTTCCTCGTCGTCGCCGCCGCCGTAGCAGACGCCGCGGAGCTTCACGATGTTCACGTGATTGATTCTGGAGTGGACGTCGATCACCTGACGAGTCTTCTCCAATCGCATCTCTTTGATCATCATCATCGCATTCGCCTCGCCGCTGCCGCACCTGTAGATCCCGCCGCTCGTCTTCACCTCGCCGCTGAAATTCTTCGTCGCGGAGCTGATCTCCTCAATGCTGTAGCTCCGGAGAGAGTACTTCACCCCGACGAGCAGATCCGGCGACAAGCATGAATTCGTGGAGCTCCTCGTCGGCGGCGCCGAGAAAGGAGAGCTGATCGGAGTCGAGCATGAGTTCATTGACCGAATTCTCTCGATTTTGAACTTCTTCAACGCCTTCATGTACAAACAGCAGGAGATCGTCAGAGCAGCCATCAGAAAAGTTCCGATTACGGATCCGGCGATGTACAATTTCCTCAATTCCGGCGCGTTTCGCCTCTTTTCAACCGGTTGCGTCGGCAGGAACTGAAGCGTCGGCGGATCTGCATCAGGAATGCTGAAATTGATCAACGGCTCGTCTCTCACCGGAATCAAAACCGTCGTGTTAGGAAAAACCGGCGGCGCGAACGGATCCATGCGGTTGAACCTCCATATCTCCTCCTCTGCAACGTTGAATTTTCCCGCCAATTTTTTGGTGGTGTCTCCTTCAATGAGAGGGTAGGCGACGAGATATTTAACTGGATCGTTTTCGAAAACTTCATCCAAACAAGCGCACTTGAGAGGCAAACGGAGCGTGGAGCCAGCACTAACGCCGTTACCGAGGGCGCGATTTTCCGCCGTTAACGCGTCGGATTTCACCAGACCTTCGTAAACTGCGCAGGCGATTTCTGAAATTGAGGTGTGTTGAGTGGCGGTGTAGGTGAAGTAGGAGCGGTAGACGCGATCGGCGGCGCAGGAGCACGTGACCGGGACGAGGAGTTCGTGGCCGGAGGGGAGAGGCTGCGACGGAGTGGAGACGTTAGGGTTGACGGAGAGTAAGGTGCGGGAGTCGGTTTGGAACAGGGTTGAGATGGCGGAGACGGTTGAGAAGTGGCGGTTGGTTCTGTAGACTATGAATGTGGGGCAGGAGGTTCCGGCGGAGGCGCAGGTGTAGGCGGCGGCGGGATTGGTGGTGTGAGAGGAGCATGGAGTGTGGTCGTAATACTGCTGGGAGTAGGCGTATCGCAGAGACAGGATTGTGAAAGTGATAATAACAGGTTGCAAAGGAATCATGTTGGCGCGAGCATTGTGAAATTCGTTTTGGGATTGTGTGGTGTTTTGATGAGTGATTCTGGTAGTGGTAGGAGAGGGACATGATGTAAGAGATGATTGTGAGCTTGTTTATGAAATATTGAGGGGTTACATCAACAGTCATGGCCGGCTGCATTTTGGTATGCTTCTTCTTGTAACTTTGTTCTATTCTTCTCTTTCCAACCAACATTCTTTACTCTAGTTGCATTAAAAAATTTGATGCTCATTACTCTTGCTGCCCTTCTCTAATTTTTCAACAAATATTACATTGATATTTAAATGCTATATTAGTCATATAAGTATCTACTACAAAATAATTAATGAAAATTAAATATGAAAGAATACAAAACTAAATTAAAAAAGAGCAAGTTAGTGGTTAAACACATAAATATTTGTTAAAACCAAAATAAATAATAAAACTTAAATATGAATTGAGAATAAAATAAAATTGAATTAGAGGTGATATAGATTAAAACAAAGTTAATTTGGAGAAGAGAAAGTTAAAGTAATAAATAATAAAATTTAAATATGAATTGAGAATAAAATAAAATTGAATTAGAAGTGATATAGATTAAAACAAAGTTAATTTGGAGAAGAGAAAGTTAAAGTAAAAATTAATGGCAGAAAATGTGCCCAAGAAGAATTGAACCCAGCCCTCTAGCATTGGGAGAGAACCAACATACCACTAGGCCACCACCAGATTATGTCAAATAAGACTACATATAATATCAAAGCATACAATTTTGGGGGTACAACTTATTACTACGTGTATACGCCACTGTTTGCGATATTAACTTGTAAGGATCATATACATAGTTTTTGCCTTTTGAATCCCTCCATCAGAGTAAAAATGAACATATGCAGGAGGTTTTAAGTAGCCAATTTCTTGTTTGATGATTGTCAACTGGCCACCATAGTTCCAACATTACATAGTTAATTTATTACTATTCCATATTAATTGTACTACTATTTTCTTAGATCTCTAGAGACCTCATAACAGAGTACATTTGAATAAAGTTAGTCCATAAAAATGGGTCAGCCCAGCCGCCACGATGAGAAAATATTACTCCACTAAAAGGTTTACAATCTGTTTGAAGAACAACTTGATTTGGTCAAAGTCTTGCTGAGTACAGCATTTGATAGCTGGTTCTAATAACTACATTCGGAAAAATTCAATGATCAGCCGCAGGCATGGACGAATACCGAAAGAATTCATCAGCATTTTTACTCATCTATTTTCTTCTATTCAACATCCTACTTTGTACCGCAATCGACACCATAAACACCTCTGCAACAATCAGAGATGGAGAAGCACTCGTTTCTCCCAACGGAGTATTCAAGCTCGGTTTCTTCAACCTCGCCACTTCCACAAACCGTTACGTAGGAATCTGGTACAACAATATAACCGTCCCCACATATGTGTGGGTCGCAAACAGAGAATCCCCACTCACAGACACATCCGGCGTCTTAACGGTAACGCCACCCGGCATCCTCGCGCTTCTTAACGGAACTAACGGCACCGTCTGGTCATCGCCGTTTACTCCATCCCCACATCCAACCGCGCGATTGCTCGATTCAGGGAATCTGATCGTCAAAGATGCAGACGATGATGATAACTTCCTCTGGCAGAGCTTCGATTACCCCTGCGACACGTTTTTAGCCGGAATCCGGCTGGGATGGAACTACGTCACCGGCCTCGAGACCTACATTTCGTCGTGGAAAAGCAACGACGATCCGGCGAAAGGCGAGTATTCGTCCCACGTGGACCCCACCGGATACCCTCAGCTGATGTTGAAAAAGGGAGAACAAATTATGTACAGGATCGGGCCGTGGAACGGTCTCCGGTGGAGCGGGGCCCCCAACACGAGCAACGACCCGACCTACAGCGGGTCGGTCCAGATAACCCGAGATGAAGTGCACTACACATTGCGCGCGGTCACGGACTCGGTCTTGTCGAGGTCGACCCTGACTCCCAATGGCGTAGGAGTGCGGTCCACGTGGAACGATCGGGCGAATTCATGGACCACTTACTCCAACATGCCGGCGGACAACTGCGACAACTATGCGCTGTGCGGTCCGCACGGCATCTGCAATGTGGGGACGTCCCCGTCGTGCGGATGTCTCGACAGGTTCGTGCCGAGAGATCCAGAGAGCTGGGATGGGACGGACTGGTCGGGCGGGTGCGTGAGGAGGACTGCGCTGAGCTGTGACGGAGATAAGTTTTTGAAGTACTCTGGGATCAAGCTGCCTGATGCTCGCAACACTACCAACAATAACGAGAGGAGGAGCCTCACGGAGTGCCAAGTGGATTGCTCGAGGGACTGTTCATGTGTGGCGTATGCGCAGCTGAATATCAGTGGAGACGGGAGTGGATGCTTGTTCTACCATGCCGACTTGATCGATATCCGAACTCTGGCTTCGGCTGGCCAGGATCTTTACATCAGAATGGCTGCTTCTGAGGTTGAAGGTAAGTACTAGGAAGCTTCTGGTCAGCATTAATGTATGAGATAAATTGATTGTGATGTTTGGTTTGGTTTTGTTTGATTGAAGATGTGGCAAGCGTTGACGGTAACAAAGGGAGAACAAGATCTATCATTATTGCAAGTGTTACGTCTGTGGTTTTTGTGTGCCTAATCCTCGGTTATGTTTATGGCCGGAAGACGAAGAAGGATCCCAGTATGAGTCAAGGTGTAATACAAATGTTTACTAATTATCAGTGTCTATTTGTGCTTGATTTTGGTATTGACGTTGATTATGTTGTAGGGATGTTCAGTGCAACTCATGTTAAAGACGCGGAGCTGCCATTCTTTAGCTTGTCTACAGTTTTGAAAGCTACTGATAATTTTTCAGACAAGAATAAGCTGGGTGAGGGCGGATTTGGACCTGTGTACATGGTAAGGATTCTACTTGAAATTTGTAGCATTATTTGTATGACATTTCACATTTCCACAATGGTGTCCAGGGCGTGCTGAAAGACGGGCATGAAATTGCTGTCAAACGTTTGTCGAAGACCTCAACGCAGGGAGTGAATGAGCTGAGAAACGAAGTAACGCTGATATCCAAACTCCAGCACCGCAATCTGGTGAGGACTCTGGGATTTTGCGCTCAAGGAGACGAGTACATGTTGGTCTACGAATACATGCCTAATTACAGCCTTGACTTAACGTTATTTGGTGAGAGCGTTATGCAATTTAAACTCACAAAGCTGCATTTGGCTCTCTTCTAATTGTCTATATTTGGACAGACCAAGAGAAGAGTAGGCTCCTTGACTGGCAAAAGCGCTTCAATATCATCAATGGAATTGCTAAAGGGCTACTGTATCTTCACCAAGATTCGAGGCTGAGAATCATCCACCGCGACCTCAAAGCTAGCAACATACTGCTAGATGCTGATATGATTCCCAAGATATCGGACTTTGGATTAGCTAGGAGCTTTGGAGGAAACCAAACAGAAGCTCAGACGCGCAGAGTTGTTGGGACTTAGTAAGAAAATCAAGCTTCTAGCTATACTATTAACAAGGATCCTAACATGTACTTGTACTCTGTCACAGTGGTTACATGTCTCCGGAGTACGCTATAGATGGGTTGTTTTCAGTCAAATCCGACGTTTTCAGTTTCGGTGTTCTCGTGCTAGAGATTGTTAGCGGCAACAGAAACAGAGGATTCCTCCTTAAAGACCACAATCTCAACCTTCTTGGACATGTAAGCTGTCTCACTTTTTTTCTTCTTTTTACTGCTTGATAGTCTAAAGCAACTAAAACTGTGTGAAGGCGTGGAGTCTTTACAAAGAAGATAGTTTGAGAAAACTAGTTGATCCTTGTCTGGATGAGGCATTCGACTTGGGACAAGTGGAACGTACGATCCATGTTGGGCTGCTGTGCGTGCAGAATAGCCCGGACGACAGGCCAAGCATGTCGTCTGTGGTGTTCATGCTGGGGAATGGAGTGGCACTGCCGCAGGCGAAGCAGCCGGGTTTCTTCTCGGAGAGGAACATTGCTATTGATCACAACTCCAACGACTCTAATCCCACAGCTTCGCATAATCAACTTACAATCACTTGGACACAAGGTAGATAGCAGTCAAAACTGTTGTACAATGAGTTAATTGTAAGGTGTAACCTCGAGAAATATAGAGAGAATACTGCCATTTATTTGAATTTTTCATGCTAGGCTTCTTAGTTGAGATGTTCCAGACAAACAATGACTTGAAGAATGATAGTTTTCTACTAAGTATTGTCACATAATTTTGATTTCATTATGATACAGGTCAGTGGTTTCTCAATTCAATTTCGTATCTGACACTTCGTTTTGTAAAATGCTTGAACACAACCTTTTGAAAATGGAATTGCAATAATAAAATGTTAATCTTAATAAAAATAGTACTACTATAAATAAAAAGAAAAATACATACAAACAAAAAGTAATTGTAGAAAAGGTGAAAACGGAAATCAGAGAAATCACAATGATAAAATATCGTAGTATGATTTATTGGTGCCTATTGAAGTATTGATATTAACTATGGGACTAAAATCTATATAGAAATTAAAAGTTTGTCTTGATTGTTTTGTCCCCCCTGATCTTGATCAATTATCATAAGAGTGTCTAGATTTTGACGCTAGGCCATGGGCATATAATTACTCACTCCGTCTGCGAATAAGAGTCTAATTCATAATTACAATAAATAATAAAAAAATTTCACATTCCACTAATTCATTTCACTCGCATATTATTTAAAACAAATTTATCCAAATGAAAATCCTATTCCATTAACTTTATTTCATCTATTTTTCTTAACATTTCTAAAATCCGTGCAAAAATGAGACTCCTATTAACGAACGAAGAGAGTATAACACGACAAAAATTGACCAGCTTGACTGTTTCTAGTCAATTAATGTTTCTAATGCAAAAAAGACACAAACCATACGAAGATGGTGAGCTGACGGTCCAAAAATAAAAATCCAACCATAAAAGAAACACACTGCAATTCAGCCACTGCTAGTCTACATCAGTAAGACCCGGAATAGCAATAGCAAACAGCCTGAGCAATAATTATGAATATTAAATGATTTGAATATTTTACTAGTAAAATATAGTACAGTAGCTTTCACTGAAAATGTGTAGCATCAAACTTTCTATAATGCATTTTGAGTTGTGACATCGTTATACTTATTTCTTAGTTTGGAAAAAAATTAATGTAATACACATTTGTATCATAATAATTTATTTATATTTTAATATATCAGATCAATAGGTTATTCTTTAGACTACTATATGCATATTTATTTGCAATAAAAGATTGCTGGTGATTTGCATTAGCTAATGTAAAATGCTTGGGAAAAAACAAAATCCAAATCCTATCTCAGGCCAAGTTGCGACTTCTTTTCATGCGCGCAATAAAAATTAGAAGACACAAAGTTATAGAAAGTGCAATTAATGCAAATAAGAGAGCAGAAAAAAAAATTAAGAAGAAAGATTAAAAATAAAAATAAGAGTAATAAAATGAAATAGAGGATGCATAGGGAAGGAGAAATTAATCATTGAAAGTATTGAAAAGAGGAATGAATTAATATGGATAAGAGGAGAGAGAGACAAAATTTAGTCAATAGGTATTGATATGCCCTTTATTCATGGTTGGAGGAGGGTCATTTAGTCCCAAAACAAAAGGTAAGGAACCGTGCATGTGTGACTTTTTATTATATAGTTTACTCCATTTAAAAGGATAGGTTATTTGATCACGTTGCCAAAAATGATCACGTTTTGCGGGAATTTGAAATAAGTCTTGCTCCACAAGACTCGCTAATGCGGCAAACATTTGGGCTGTAAATCAGCAGCCGCAGATGATCAGTGTCCTTCTCTCTCCTCTCTCCTCATCACTCCAAATTTATTTTGCTTTGTTGTAAACCTAATACACACATTTCAATTTCAATTTCAATTTGCTAAGGCTTGGTTTTTCAAAATCATCTCTCGGAAATTTCCACTTGCAAGGTGCGATTTTCACTTTTTTTTTCTGGTCTGTTTACTCTTTTCGTTCTCTGTTTTGCTACTTGTTCCCATCAAGCATTACTTCCTTGCTGATTATACGAACTTGAGTTTTTTTATGTGCTAAACTTCTGTTGAAGTCGCATCTTTGTGTTTCCTGGATGATTCTCTGCTATATGAAAATAAGTTAACGATTTTGTAGCGGATTGCTGTAACTGACTTTTGCCAGTTTCTGAAGAACACACGCTCATAGTGTGCACGAACCGATACTAATTTTTGAGTTTTAAGAGTTTTTTTTTTTTTTTTTTTTTTAGG
>NC_062969.1:23410040-23411448 GCF_023119035.1 Salvia hispanica
GTTTTTTTTTTTTTTTTTTTTTTTCGGCTCTTTAATTGTTAAAATTGCTTGTGAGGCTGTGTTTTTGGTATTGGGTTATACTGAGTGAAAATGTTCGATATTCATTTTTTACTTCTGAAATTTAAATTCCGTGGAAGCAATTGTATGTTTGAAATTCCATCCTGTTATATGTGCAAATCTTAGTACTGATGTTTTAGTGCTTCTTCTTTTCTACAGAAATACCAGGAAAGACAATCCTTACTCCTTAGCCATTGTGCATGTCGAATTCGCAGAATCCCAAGTTTAGGATACGGTCTTCAGCTAATAAGAAATCTGATAGTGTTCAAGACTATGTGAAATCGTCATGCATTCCAAGGAGGTGTAGAAGTAGCAGGCCAAATTTACCCTCAGGTTTATCTGTTTCCAAGCGGAATGGGAGGCTTGATTCATCTGAGTCCGACATGAATGTCGAGGGAATGAGGAAGAAGCTTAAGACGGTATCGCAGGTGACCATGGAAGCTGAAAAGTCTAAGGTTCCCTTAGACTCAGTTGTTTCAAAGCCAGCGAAGTTGACTGGCCGTAGTTTCAAGATTAGATTCAAAAGAGGGCGCGAAGTGGAAAGTGTATCAGGCAAAGAAACATCTAATGTAAGTGGAGGGAGGTCGCCCATTCTATCCTCTAATCTAAAACAGGTGAAAAGTAATGAAGATCAAGAGAACATCCCTTCACAGAAGAGGCTGGCACTGGAGGATAACAGTGCAGATATTCGTAAAACTGTAAAAGAAATCAAGGAAAAATGTGCAAAGCGGATGGAGAAGCTCATTCAGGAACAGAAAGGGAAAATTCAGGAGTTTCATCGTGTTTCGGAGGATAATATGTCACAATTGGAAAATGATCGTAAACTGGAAGCGGCCATTATTCGTTCTATATACGGCAATGGAACAATAACGATAGACAAGCTCGCGATCTTGGATGATAAATTTGCGAAAAAAATGGCAGAGAACAATCTCGAAAAGGACAAGCAACTTAGAGATCTTGAGGCAGAACACTCAGCTGCAAAAAATGAGGAGATCCAAAAGGAAGCTAACTCTCTGTCTGAAGCAAAATCCCTTGTCTCTAGCAAGCCTACAGCATACCGCAAAGAACAGCCATTGGGGTCGCAACATGAAGAAGTTTCTAGACGTTCTAAGTCGAGAATGCATATCCTAGGTGCTAAGGATGCAATGGCCTTAACTGAGCAGCATGAAAAAGATAGTGATTCAAGTATAACTGTGAAGAGGAATCATGTTGAACGATCCAAAAATTCTGATCGTGCTACAGCTGAGGAAGTAGCATGTAAACCCTCTTGTGAAAATCCAAGTAGTGCGAAAAAAATGGCAGAGAACAATCTCGAAAAGGACAGGCAACTTAGAGATCTTGAGGCAGAACA
>NC_062969.1:23411458-23417850 GCF_023119035.1 Salvia hispanica
AATATGAACTTAGTGATAGAAAAAGTACGACGAGTCAATTCCGGTAACGTAGGAATCGTGGATCCTATACGCAAGAGCTGAATCTTGCAGATCTTCAATGGCCTTAACTGAGCAGCATGAAAAAGATAGTGATTCAAGTATAACTGTGAAGAGGAATCATGTTGAACGATCCAAAAATTCTGATCGTGCTACAGCTGAGGAAGTAGCATGTAAACCCTCTTGTGAAAATCTGAGTAGTGCGAAAAAAATGGCAGAGAACAATCTCGAAAAGGACAGGCAACTTAGAGATCTTGAGGCAGAACACTCAACTGCAAAAAATGAGGAGATCCAAAAGGAAGCTAGCTCTCTGTCTGAAGCAAAATCCCTCGTCTCCAGCAAGCCTACAGCATACCGCAAAGAACAGCCATTGGGGTCGCAACATGAAGAAGTTACTAGATGTTCTAAGTCGAGAACGCATTTCCTAGGTGCTAAGGATGCAATGGCCCTAACTGAGCAGCATGAAAAAGATGGTGATTCAAGTATAACTGTGAAGAGGAATCATGTTGAACGATCCAAAAATTCTGATCGTGCTACAGCTGAGGAAGTAGCATGTAAACCCTCTTGTGAAAATCTAAGTAGTGCGAAAAAAATGGCAGAGAACAATCTCGAAAAGGACAAGCAACTTAGAGATCTTGAGGCAGAATACTCAACTGCAAAAAATGAGGAGATCCAAAAGGAAGCTAACTCTCTGTCTGAAGCAAAATCCCACGTCTCTAGCAAGCCTACAGCATACCGCAAAGAACAGCCATTTGGGTCGCAACATGTAGAAGTTTCGAGATGTTCTAAGTCGAGAACGCATATCCTAGGTGCTAAGGATGCAATAGCCCCAACTGAGCAGCATGGAAAAGATAGTGATTCAAGTATAACTGTGAAGAGGAATCATGTTGAACGATCCAAAAATTCTGATCGTGCTACAGTTGAGGAAGTAGCATGTAAACCCTCTTGTGAAAATCTTAGTAGTGCAGCCATTTATCTAAAATTATTGGATGTTGAGAACAATCTCCAAAAGGACAAGCAACTTAAGGATCTTGAGGCAGAACAATCAGCTGCAAGAAATGAGGAGATCCAAAAGGAAGTTAACTCTCTGTCTGAAGCAAAAGCCTGCGTCTCTAGCAAGCCTACAGCATACAGCAAAGAACAGCCATTTGGTTCACAACATGAAGAAGTTTCTAGATGTTCTAAGTCGAGAACGCATATCCTCGGTGCTAAGGATGCTATGGCCTTAACCGTGAAGCATGGACAAAATAGTGATTCAAGTAGAACTGTGAAGGCAAATCGTGTTGTACGATCCAAAAACTCTGATCATGCTACAGCTGAGGAAGTAGCATGTAACCCTTTTTATGGAAATCCAAGTGGTGAAGCAAATAGTAGTAAAAAAAAGGGAGGTGGTATATCTGACTCAGATATACGGATTTCGGCTGTTGTTGAGAAGATTAATCTGCCAATGCATTTGGGTGCCGGGGGAAGTATCCTTGCCAATCTGGAGACTTCTGGTGAAATGCAACTGCTTGAGCTGCACGGAGAGGTTCCATCTAAGATGCCTGAAACAGTTGCTTATGAAATGTTGGATGAGGATGCAATTGATTTACCTGATGCAGAGCAGCTTGCTGTACCAGAGCATTTTGGTTGTGCTGAAAAAATCTCTGTGAAGCCCCCTGATTCTGGAGAAAGAGGTGTCGGTGACATGCAATTTCCCAATCTATGTAAAGACATTCCTGCAGAATGGACTGAAACTGATGATGAAATTGTTGATAATGTCAACCCAATGGAATTGAGTGCTAATACTTCTATTGATGGATTTGGTGAAGAGACTGCAATTAATTTCCCTGATGCTTTGCTAAACCAGAGAAATAAGACTGACAGGACCACCATTGATGATCTTGATTTGGCTGGAAAGGTATTGAAAACTTTGGAGCAAACAAAAGCTTTGGAACATCCTTATCCCCTGAACCTCTATATATGCTATTTCTCGACTTATATTTCCCTTCTTTTATCCTGATAGAGAACTTGCTTAAAAATTAGGAATTCTAATACTGTATGTTAGTGTAAGCCCTTGAAGACAGGATTCAAGTAAAAGTTTTTTCAACGTGATTTTTTAGAATCTATAATATATGTGTGCACGTGCTCATTACTTGTGCATTCACACACACACACATACATATACCTAATCCCCTCCCAAGCCCATTTTCCCTCCCTCTAATACCAAATTCATTGCAGTGGTAAATTCATTGTTGAAATAGCTTGTTATGAGATATGATAATAAAGTATGTGATGTAGGTACGAGAAGAGCAAGATGTGGTACCTTCTGAAATACAAGGCCATGTTATAGAGGAAGCAGGAAGGGTAAACTCTTCTCTCTCTGAGATTGCCACTGCAGAACTTGTTGATACTGCCAGAGAGTCTCTGTCGAATATTGAACCACAAGCCAGTGAGGAGCTTGCACTAGAAACTCAAAGTTCATCAAGAGCTGAAGCTTCAGAGTTGAAAGTCACTGACACTGTAATAGCTAAACTGTCTTCTGTACAAATACAAGATCAGAACACCTCAGTTGTTAAAGACCAAGTTACTTCACAGATAGAAGCTGCAGACTCAGAGAGAGTTGACACTGCAGCCTCTGTTTCTGCATCAGAACATGTTGGTACTGTAAAGACTTTGGAATCATATAACAAACTCCAAGACAACACTGAGCTGGAAATAGAAACTCGAAGTATGTCATGGATTGAAGTTTCATACATCGAGGACATGAACAATAGATCACATATGCTGTCCAGTATAGAACAGCAAGATGAAGATGCAGTAATTATTACCAATCGGGTTAATTTGGAGACTGAGGCATCAAATTCACTACTACCTGACAATGCAACCCCTGAGCAATCCCATACTGATGCACCATCGATTGAAAGTGATGAGAAGCTGCAGCTCATGAATATTGACGCATCTCCAAGCCGTAACCATTTGCCATCCCCTGAACTTGAAAGTCAAAATCATAATCTGGCAAGAAATTCCTCTGGAGCTGCTGTGACTGAAATTCTTTCACATGCATCCGTAGATTTGGATAATAGTCCTGATGTCAGAGATGAACTAACAAGTGTTCAGATATCTGCTTCTGTCCAGAATAATGTAGCTACAGAAGAGGTGTTGAGTGCAAATGAAGTCTTACATGATGCTGTTCTACAGTTCGGAGGTCTAACCCATCTTCCTATTAATCAAATTTCTCCATCTCTGTTTGCTGATCCACTTCAAAATGAATTGGAAATAATAAAAAAAGAATCTGAAGAACTGCAGAAAATTCACGATGAACTGGTTAGTATCTCAATTCTACTATATAATTGGTTTGTTGGCTTAGGCTATGGTTGTAACAGAATCTTCTCTCTTAATAGATAGAAGGGCTAAATTCTGAATGCAAAAAAGAGATGCAAGAACTTTTCGATGCAGTAAAAAAGAAATACCAGCTCAAAATTCAGGATACTCGAGCACAATTTGTAGTGAAGAACAATGGACTTTGTCAGAGGGGGAAGAAAATTTTGATGAATAAGATGTTGGCTGATTCCTTCAACTATAGTTGCTTGAATATGTCGTCTATTTGGCCTGCATTGCAGCAAGGTAAATTATTGACTGCCGATGCATCTACCTAGTGTTTGGATTCAATTTGGATACTTGATTTCAATCAGAATTACAAACCATTTGAGGATGTTTGGATGAATTCATTCTACGAATAATGTGTATTAATAGATCTAAGTTCTACTGGTTTGGTGTACTTTAACTTAATATTAAATGATCTACTTTCCCTAAACTTTTTTCCCTGATAATGCATTGTGTTTTACTATATGTCCACCTAAAAATAATGATTAGAGTATTAGATATCCTTGAGACCTAACACAGTAATGGGTTTAAGCTACTGACTGATAGTGGCAAATATTTCATTCCTTTTCTTTTACTCTTACTCTGGCTAAGTGGGGTCACCAAATACTCTTTAAAAGTCACATAAACATTTGGATACTCCAAACTTCTGTATTTTTGTCATATTTCATTTAGACATCATGCATTATGAGTAGTTATTTTCTGGTTATAGTACATTATTTGAGCTGGTGTCTTCTTATCTTAGTTGAAATGGAGTATGCATTAATGATAAATGCCAACCACAAAGAGTGGGAGGACAAACCTTGCAGGCTCTCCTTCAGTTACAAATTTAAGGAACTGGTGTGTTGATGAAATTCACAACATTATTTTATTATGGTTCAGGCCAATGACTCTGATAGCATTTGCTATAATAGATCGATCTATCTTACATGTGTGCACATACAATGTGCTTATAAATGTAGAGTGATCGCTGGAACAATGGTGATTCTTGTTGCAGGTTTTCCTTCCAGTTCCATGCAATATCATCAACACATGGTTAGGCCTGCTGGGGCTTGTGCTCCCAACCAGCAGATTGCAAGCCCAATTGGGCAAGCCATGCCGCAGATATCAGTGCCTGGTTCTACGAGAGGTGGGCCTATCACTAGCCAACATTTTGCACCTCCATGTGTACAACCTACTCCGTATTTTGAAGCTTTGCGAAGACAGGGGACCATCTTTGGAGTTCATCCCACGAGTCTTCCGCATTTTGGAGGAGATATATATTCTTCAGCTCAGCAGTTTCAGTCTTCTATTCTTGGTCCAGCACAATCCATACCCAATGCTACTTTGATATCATCCTTCCAAAATATGCAGCAACCGCAACAGCCTCTAGCAGCTCCACAGTGGCAATCAAACTTTCATAATCCTCAACATCATGGTTATCCACCTTCTGTGATGCATACACCTGTGTCATCACAGTGTCCATCAAACTTTCACAATCCTCAACATCGTGGTTATCCACCTGCTGTGATGCCTACATCTGTGTCATCGTTTGATTCGCTAATGGATGTGGAGCATCTTCGTCGTCATCACCAGCTACTTGGTAAGTTTTCTTCAACTCTATTGGAATTATGTTGGAGTTATGGGTCGTTACAACAGTGTTACTTTGATACAGGTGCTGTGCGGGGGCAACCAGAGCTCTTGCACCGGAGCAGCTAATGCTATCTGCTTATCTGATTTACACTAGCTTTTCTTCTACGATCATTTTGGAAGCCTCACCGTCATATCCTCACTGGTAATTTGGTATAGTTCTACAAAGTCTAAATCAGTCTATACGCATACTCACTGCTAAAGTTGTATAGTTGTGCAGAATGTTCCTATCATCCTTTTTGCACCAGTGATGGTGGTTAACCTTACACATAATCTAACAGAATGGAAGAGGAAAAAAAAACCATTCTTTTCTTTAATTCGTGTGGAAGAGCACCTTGCCAAGTTTGAAAATTTGTTCATTAATTGGTGTTGGTATATGCAAAATAACTAAATTGGGAAAGTAAATTTGGCTGAATAAGTGTTGGTTATTTTATAAAAAAAATTAATAGCTGGATAATGATTACAATATTGTTAGCTATATTCTAGAAAAAGAACTGTTAAGTAATATCAGCCATTTTTGTTAAGCACAAACCCGTAGTTTCCTCTCAACTAAAGAATTTTTTTTTGTGGTGGAATATTGCATTGTTATTTTAATGATGGTCTTATGTTATTTTTACTTATATTAGGGTGTCTCCAATGGCGGACATCCCGGTAGGACGTCGCCGACGTCCTACCCGACGTCCGCCGTAGTGAAGGGGAAGGGTGCCCACGCCCGTCCCATGTGCCCGTCCCATGTCCTCGCCCCTCAGCCCGACGTCCTACCTGACGTCCGCCACTGTGGCGTGGGTAGGACGTCCCACTCGGACATCCCACCGAAAATTATTTATTATTTAAAAATAAAAAACTCTATAAATACGGCTCGTGTCGAAATTTTAATTTCGTAAATTTTAATTTTAATTGTGAATTTATTAATTTTATTGCGGGAAGTCCTAGTGGGAAGTCCTAGTGAAATGGGAAGGGCTAGTGCTGACGTAGCAGACAGTTTTTGTGAGAAGGACTAGTGAAGGTCCTAGTGGGAAGGGCGCCATCGGAGACCCCATTGCTATACTCTTATTACTGTTATTGTATGATCTTGCTAATACTAGTTGTTTCAGCATAAAATGTTCTACAATTACTTTATAAATATATTCACTGTTTAGTCTTGGAAATTTGAATTGTTTAACTTTCCAAAATGTTGTCATACTATTTCTGTAATAGCATCTTGTTTATATCAAACTCCCTCCGTCGCATTAAGATTTAATGTTAATATTTTTGAGTTACGTAGGATTTTAGAAGAATTATTAGATGGAGTAAGTAGAATATCACATTAAGATGTTCATATTCTTGAATGACATGATTTTAAAAGAATTGTTAGGTTGAGTGAG
>NC_062969.1:23418336-23509139 GCF_023119035.1 Salvia hispanica
CAACCGGTGCTTACTCTGCCGACCTGGCTGCGGGCAACGAGAAGTGCCAGGGCGTCGGTCCGGCCGTCTCGTTTGTGGCCAACGACAACCAGCACAACATGGGATACTTGGCGAGATGGGATATATGCCCTCGGTGGCTGGTCTTTGTGAAGACGAATCCGACAAACAAGTGATGAAAAGAAGGCCTACTTTGCGCAACGACGGGAGTCGGCGCGCAAGGGCGTGGAGCGCGCATTTGGTGTGCTCCGGTCTCGATGGGCGGCAATCAAGGGCCCAATGGCGTTTGTGGGATATCGGATGCGTTTCCCAGATAATATACGCCTGCATTATTCTGCACAACATGATCGTCGAAGACGAAGGCGTACTGGCGACGAGTTGGGTCGGTGACGATGGCCAGGTCAGAAACCCACGGAGCGGCCACCCCTGGTGTACGACGGGGGTACCCCTCGATAAAGCCGGCCGACTCAAGAACATGCGCCCAGTGGATGCTCATATTCAACTCCAAAGGATATAATTGAAGAAATTGGTCCCTTAGACTAGTTCTATATTTTTTTATTAAAAATTGATCAACTCCCTTTATTTCATGAAATAAAAATATACACATATGTCAACAGCTCAAATTTCAAGATTTATTTAACCATCTGTCAAAGACGCTCAGTTTGAACAACACAAATTCTTAGATTAGATAGGAAAGGAGATATACATAGAGAAAAATGGCAGAGGAGAGAATGGCTGGCCTATGATTTGACTAATGACCAAAATATTCAATTAATTATAATTGTGTTTTATTGTAATTTGTAGACCATAGGTAGATGCACGCCTCCGTAAAAATAATTTTCAAATTAATGTCAACAATGATGCAATGCAATATACTACTTATAAATAAAAATCCGAGTCTATTTAAAACATGATTAATTACTTAGTAGCCGTTTAATAGCGAATCGCGACCGTTTAATATTGACTCCATCTTTAAAAAAAAAATTGATTAATAAGGAAGAAATCTAGTGGAAATTACCAAACTGCCCCATCACCATAAAAGCATCCGCAATGGTCGGCTAGCGACCGGCTAGCCCGACCTTAAAGCCGCGCTAACCCGATCGGGTAGCTTGAACCATTGCAATCGGCGAGACGAATGTTGGCGAGCGGATCGGCATTAAGTTGGCCGATCGCTTCGTGTTGCTTCCAATATGTATGGCCGACAAGCTACAAGACATTACCCAATGGCTGACCTGATCGTGCTAATGATCGGATAAATTTATTTTTTAATTTTTTTATAATTCTTTTTTTAATTTTTTTTAATTCTTTTTTTTTTAATTTTTTATTCTTTTTTTTATTTTTGAAAAATAAATCAACACATTATTGTCTACATGAGATTTTATCGTACGCCGATACCCCGATTCAAGCTAGCGGCAAACTATAGACGGAATCAAGGCATACTAACATTTTTTATGTATTTTTTTAATAAATTAGTGAGAAGTTTAAAAAGGAAAAAACACCAAATAAAATAATTATCACACCAGAGAGAAAATATTGTGATATTGTCTTGTCGATATAGTAATTTGAAAAAGAAACTATTAATTGCATATAGGCTATTTCGAATGAGAATAAATTACTAGTACTACTACTAAATCGAAATTCCAAATACGGAAACATAAAAAAGTTAAAATATGCGCAAATAGAATAACAGGCAAGAGCCTTGACTGTCACAGTAAATGCAGCGGGACCCAATCGTCGTAAACACTTTTCCTAACCTCCCTCAAATGGGAGAACGACACGTGTGTTGTCGCGTCCCCAGAGCAGATCCGTTGATTCATGACCGTGTGATCGGATTTGGTCACCCCGCTACTTGATTTCAAAATTCCAAAATCAAGGAGCGGTGCAGTGCGCTTCAAGCATTTGAAAATTTCAGCAAATCTGAAACTCCACGTGGCAGGAACGACTTTTTTTTTTTTCTTTTTCTTCAGCATAGACATCTGTGCTACTGCTACCTCAAGCTGTAACTCCTTCACCGTTACATACCTACATCTCTCTCTCCCTCTCTACACACCCTTGGTGTCGAGGGAACCTGTGTTTAATTCGCTTCTAATTCTCCGCATTTCACGAGATCAGATTTTTCAAGCAGAATTGAGTTTTATTGCTTTGGAGACAGAGAGAGTTGTACATTTTTCTATTTGACCGCGGCTGCAGCTACGAATTCCTGGTTAAACATCCGTTGCAAAAGGTATGCTTAAGCTGCTAATTGTTTCAATGTTGTTAGGATTAGCTCAGAAGTTGATGGCGAGGTGGCTATCCAGTATTTTATCAGTTACTATACTATGTTTGCGAATCTGAATTAAAAGGCTTCAGTTTCAAAATCGATTTAAACGCTGCAACTTTTTTCTGCTGGCGAAGCACAATCAAGTATAATTTCGATGTGGTTATTTAAACTTATCAAATCGCAATCTTATGCGTTTTCCCGAATATCTGTTCTTATCTATCGTACTGCAACAAGATAATGCTAGCCTTGAAATTCGAAATATCAGCAATGGAACAGGAAACACAGGGTGCACGCGCTTGCGCGTGAGGGTAATTCTTATTTGGAATTTAGTTGCTCTACTGTAATTTCTTTTGAGTGAGGTAAAAGAAAATTAGATGAGTTGGAACTCGCCTTCACCTATTATAAGGTAAGGTTATGATTCGGATTATTTCATTCTCTGTTTTCCACATTATTAATTTTGATGAAGAAGTAAAGACAGAATAATAATTAGATTTTAATTCTACCGACAAGTGAGGTCAAGAGGAAACAATACATGTCCTTGTCGTGCTCATCATCATTCAAAAAATTATATATAAATAAATATGTGTACTGCAACTAGTGGACTCTCAACCTCTATGAATTAGTCTTGTAAGCAAAGTCTTTCCTATTCCTAACCGTTGGCATGTATCTGCTTTGGACCATTCATATAATGTAAATTCATTGTTTTTTTCAATCATAAACGTCTGATTTATTCTTTCTGTATTTAGAACCCATTATCACCTTATCTGAACCAGGATCAGATGAGATATAGTATTAGTTTAGTTGATTGCTGAGGGGTCTCTATCAGTTTGAGAAGTAGTAGCTTTCACCGAGTTTGGTTGATGGACCACATTATACTTTATACAACATCTTTTTTGTATCCTCATTTTCTTCAGCCCAAATCCATGTCTTTTTTCTCGTATATTTTGTTTCTTTTAGTTGTTAGTTGAGATGTCTTTCTAGATATGAATAATCTTGTATAAAATACTTTGCAGGTCTGCCCTTGGCTTTCACCTCGTCTTATCACGCGTGAAGTCCAAAATATTAAGTGGTAAGGACAGCCCTTCTTTTGCTTTAAATATCGATTATGACGTTGGATCCTTTGATTAACAGTGACAATGTATAAGAGTAATGTGATTGTAACATCTCCACTGACTTCCTTGAGTCAATCAGTTTAGATCATTTTCACAATCTTTACCAGTCCATCCCCTCTTCTCAACAATTGCACACGAAATAGAGTCAGTGATTCATAATCTATGGAGTTACCTAACATATTTACTTTTGAGTTCGTTTAGTTACACAAACTGCATTTGAAGCAAAAAACTCTGACTAGTTCTCAACAAACACCAAGCATGCACAAGCAAACTTAATAAGCTGATGGATCTCTATCGGAAAGAGAGCATATTTTTTTTTATCAAAGTTGCAATGAAGATTATATAAGGTTTGAATTATTTATTATCTGAGATGGAATAGAATGCTATTATTGCAATTATTGTAGGATGATTTCTGTTATACGTGCATCGTTTGTGAATTGTGATGGAAGTTTTCACATCTCTGCTAAAAACAATTGAATATAATACAATATTACTCTTTTTAGTTCATTTTGGGAGTGATGATAAAATTTTAGGCATTTTAGGCCAAAGAATATGAGATTTGTTCACCAACCATGTAAAAGAAAGGAAAAAAAAGTCGTATTAGCCAAGCTTTTTACGTGTGATTTGGTTGTTCAGTATTCGCCCTCGAGGGCATTACATCACCAGTACATTTATTGATCATCAAATGCCATGTATGTTTATCTGCTTAGAAATATGGGAGCTAAGTCTACTTGATGCCCAGATAGTCAAGGGCTCTTATTTCTCAGATTTCTTTAGCAGATGTTTGTTTTTTAATTTTTTTTTTTATCTGAGGAGGGTAATGATATTTCCAATACTGTGCTACCTATTAAGATAAAATTTAATGTGCAACCATCCTTTCCATAAAAGCTCTCTATGTGTGTGTCATGTACTATGGCTTGCTATGAGTTTACTATAGTATGGACAAATGTATTATTAATTATTAATATAACTTTTATCATAGACAGTTATCATCTTGCTCAATTAGCATATCTGTGTATGCTGTTTGGACAGTGTTACCCGGGGTATTATTAGAAATTGTTCAGCAAGAACAAGTTCAACGTTTGTGGCTTAAAGAGATGAGCTAATGGATGTACAGCAAACACTATCTAGGTCTGGTTGAGCGTTTACAAAATGCAAGTAAGTTTATTTATTTATCTCCCCCAACTTTAAATTTACTGAAACAATACACATGTATTCATCTACTGCTAGTGATATTCATAGTCCTTCAGGGTTATTTGTCTTATCCCCCTCACCATTACTTTCATATGGACTCATTTTCTCTTACAGTTAGGTTATCTGTGCAAATATATTTGTTTGCCTACAATATAGTTAATTGGAAAACTACATTCTGAATTCTGTAATGTTTTGTTGGTTTTTATTGTTTGCTTCAATTTTCAGTTTTCTTATTGATGCTGAATACATGGGGCGTCAGGTGGAGATTGCACTTCTTTGTTTCATTAACTTGGTCTGGTTTCAGCAGACTCTATCTGGTAAGTAATATACATGTCCTAGAGTCCATATCCACATTACCATTTTCTTATGAGTTGTATATGTGGCCAGCGTTATATAGAATCAATAACACAACTTCTGCATTGCCTTGATTTTTTCAAAAGTACCTTTCTAGCAGTATATGGTAGCAAGCTTACTGTCTTTGACCTTTTCCAGATGGGCCTGCAACAAGTTCCGACACGAACAAGTGGACATGCACATGCTCTATTGCACGTGAACAAACTTTGCCATTTGGCCTGGCAAACTGCTCTTCTTCCTGTGATTGTAGCCCTGGTATACAGTTTCTCTTAATATTTATCTCCTTGCATTATTGGCTATAGACCGTAACTTAGTCCCTAGATTTGAATATCTATCACTCAATTCTGGTGGTTCCTTTTGTATGACAAAGAGAGTCCCACATACTATGATGGAATGTATTTTATGGAGAACTAACTGCTAAGAATGATAGAAATAGTCCGTTTGTTGGTTGACATTTTCTTGTAGATTTATTGGACAATGTATCTGTATAACCCAGAAACAAAGGACCAAAATGTTTGATTTAGATATAGATACATATTCAAGGTGAATTACATAGTCTAGATAATCACTGTCTATTTATCAAGTCAGACTTTTCTGTTTATGGAGCTAATCTTTTTCCCTAGTTCCTTGACCTGTCTTTTATTTCTTAACGTGCAGTCGCAGGAGGATCGGACAAAAATAGATGGACTTGCATTTGCAATACTGGTGGGTTACCTAGGTTAGTAGGCGAAGAAAATGGAAGCAGCTGTTTTGCTGCATGTAACTGTAATGCTGGTAATCTTCAAAGCTTGACGATATGATCAGTGGCAACTTGTTTAGCAGTCTATCACTCTTCAATGTTCGTTGATAATGAACCATCTTCATAATGAAGGGGAATGTGATTTTCATGTCAGCAACTTAGTGACAAATCCTTCTTTACTAGTACATTTTCTGCCAGTTTATGGAAAATTTACCCTGGCCAATCACACCCTGTCTGTGCAATTACATGATACATGAGAATCTCAAGTGATCACTTGCAAAAAGTGATGCTTTCATATGCTTACGTACTCCATCTTTACAGGGACTTTATCCGAGTTAGAGCCTTCAAAGAAAAGGTTTCCAGTCAAAGTTGTGTTCATAGTTGTCTTACTCTGTCTCGTCCTGACGGCTATTGGACTGGCTGCTATAATGTTATGGCATGTCTATCGGAAGGACAAGCAACCAGTCCAATGGGCTTCATCTTCATCAGATAGACTAACAAGTTGCAGTAGTGCTGTAAACATAATGAGCCACGGTTCTTCTCCTATGCCAGTATACAAAGGATATCTAGATTCCTCTGTACCTTGTATGGGTAAATATTCATATATGCAATTTTTATTGGACTATATTTTCTGCTTCAAGATATTTCTCCAGAAGAAGTAGATTATTCAACTGAAGCAGGTCTCATGATTGATTTTTAACATCTCTATAATCTGGCTTTGTCTTTTCTTGGCTAAAGGATGCATTCCCCAGAATCCATTCCTGCTGAGAAGAGGAACAAAAGCACTGCATGGAACGATAATACAGTTTTCGTATTCTGAGCTGGAAAATGCAACAGACAAATTTTCTGATACTAATTTGGTTGGAGTTGGAGGATGCAGCCACGTCTACCGTGGTAATCTGAGAGATGGTAGAACAGTTGCAGTCAAGAGAATGAAACTGGAAGGTGGCCCGGACGCAGAACATGTTTTCCTGACTGAGGTGCTAAACTAATTCACTGTTTATCAGTCAAAACAATTTTCATAATTAGTAAGTAGAAGGATGTGAATTCGGAACCTCTTTTTGCACTCAGATACAACTGATTGCAAGACTTCACCACTGTCATGTGGTTCCTTTGCTTGGGTACTGCTTGGAACACCAATGGAAGAATGCTGAGAGGCTACTGGTATTTGAGTATATTCCCAATGGTAATCTCAGGGAATGTCTCGATGGGGAACTAGGCCACTGTTTGGATTGGAATACACGAGTTTCAATAGCTCTTGGAGCTGCACGAGGTTTGGAGTATCTCCATGATGCTGCTGCACCTAGAATATTGCACAGAGATGTCAAATCCACGAACATTCTCTTAGATGAAAGCTGGAGAGCCAAGGTAGGAAATATCCTTCATCAGTAGCAAACAATATTAAAGTTGTGATTGAAAGCTATAGTTAATTATGTATCATTGTAAAATACTAATGTATTTGTTTTCAGCCTGCTATACGAGACTACTCAATATTTAATGTCTGCAGATTACGGATCTTGGCATGGCTAAACACCTTCAGAATGATGGCATTGTCAGTTGTTCCGGTTCTCCAGATAGAATGCAAGGGACCTTCGGTTACTTTGCACCAGAGTATGCTATTGTTGGACGAGCTTCTCTAAAGTCTGATGTTTTCAGTTTTGGCGTAGTTCTTCTTGAACTCATCACTGGTCGAAAGCCCATCCACAAGTCATCCAACAAAGGGACAGAAAGTCTCGTGATATGGGTATGGGAAGTTTACTTGTTAGCTTTTGCCTAGATATGTTGTAGCGGTGTCTGCTAGTAGTAGCTATGTTTGAATGAGAAGGGAAACTCTTTTATAATCGCTTTGCAGGCAACAGCTCGTCTGCATGACAGTAAGAGAGTGATACATGAGTTGCCAGACCCGCGTCTCCAAGGAAAGTTTGAAGAAGAAGAGATGCAGGTAATGGCCTACTTAGCAAAGGAGTGCCTGCTGCTGGATCCTGATTCTCGACCAACCATGAGCGAAGTGGTCCAGATTCTTTCGACTATCGCTCCAAACAGATCTAAACGGAATAATCTGCCAGTACGCGCATTTCAGGTACCTATCTACTATCACATGGCTCTTGATAAGCCTATTTTGTTCTTGAACACATGTTATCTGATCTTCAGTGTGGACTGAAGAGTGAGAATCCAGAGATGAGTGATGGAGAAGTTCACGATTCCTCCTCCTCGTCGACAGAAGAGATCAAGCAAATCACATCCGAGATCATCAAGAATGATAAGGAAGCAGATGAGTCGCAATCCGATGTAGAGAAGCTGATGCTCCTCACCTCAAAGAGACGAAGCTCGCGGGGCCTACAAGACGAGGAAGTGGTGGTGGATTTAACAGAGCCGCGGTTGGAGTCATTCTGCCTTCCAAACGTTTGAGTCCCATGTTCTCAAGATTTCATACGCAGGTACATAAACTAGCACGCATGAGCAGCTGCTTTGTTCTAACATTGTTGGTTTAGCATTAAGGAAGTTATAGGTCAAGTTTGCAGAGAGCTCATGAAATGCTCTTTTACAGTTTCACTTGCAGTCGTTCTAGTTTTTTTTCTCTTTACACTTATTTCTTGTAATTTTGTACCCATATAATTAAAATAGTAATTTAAAATCATGATTTTGTACCCATACACTTATTCTGTTTCTTATTTGGCTATGTGATATTTGTCTATTTGATCTGTACTATATTACTCTTTAAAAAATTACTACTAATATTGATCCACCAATATGATAGATGAAGATTTTCTATGAAATATCTTGAGAATATAGTAAGGTATTGAAATATAATCAAAATACTAGTAGTAAATAACTAAATATTATTGGACTAGTGAGATCATTCTTCTATTATATCAAATTCTCAAGAACATACATTAAAGTACATAAAAAAGTAGGGCAAAATAATCATTTAAACATATCCAAAAATATTTCTCCAACAAATTTTGGTTATGAAAATGAAATGCTTTATTAAGATTTAAGTAAAAATAGAAAAGAAAAAGAAAAAAAAGGTTGAGGGCTCGCACAAGACCGCCGGCGGCATCACATACAGAGAGAGGGAGGGAGTGCAATGGCCGGAAAACCAGGTGCTGCGGCTCCAACATATTCACCATCGACCGCTCACCGAAAGAAGAGGCCCACGATCCAAACCGACTCTGAATGGGTCCGACCTGATGGCCGCGGCCTCCCCCAGTGCCGCCCTGCATGTACGTAACCTCATTCGCTTCAGCCCTTCCTTTCTTTTGTATCTCAATGTCCTAATTTTTTTCACATAAGCTTTATGTACCCTCTGAAGCTTGTTTTCGTGCTTTGCTTATTCTTTTTGAGTCGTGTTAGAGTTCGTGAAATGGTTGTTTGTTCTGCTTTGGGATTTATCTAAAGTGAACAGGCTAGGGTTTTCAGTTACTGAATTACATATGCAGAAATATAGAGTGATAGAGTTTACCATTAAATTTTGTTTTTCAATTTTGGTAATGTGCTTTGCTGTCTTTGATTAATTGTTACTGTTGCATAACGCGATATTTGTTCTTATCAATGTGTTACGATCGTATTCTTATTTGTTGTAATGCTCTAGTTCTCCTAGTATTTGGTTTTATTTCATTCGAACACAGTGGATGTGTGTGATGAAGGAATGCAGCTGATAGCTTATGCTTAGGTAGTTCAGAGTTAAGAGGGTTCAAAGATCAATTTCATTTCCTTACAATTTACACAACTGTTGGAAAGTGCAGAGCTTGTCTAAAAAAAGAAAATTGCACTTCAGAAGTTGAGTTAAAATTCCTCCTCTCACTTCAAGCAATTTGGCTTATATGTGGCAGTATTTTTTCTGCTTTAAGAACAAGATTTAGCCTGACCTTGTTATTTGTTCTATTGGCATGTTTCATGTTTGTGAGACACTTTTGTGTGTGCAGTTCAAATTTCTCTCATTCTGTTTGCTTGTCTCATATAGTTACAATGCTTATGCTGCATCATCAGATTAAATCCCTGTACCGTTATTATATCCAGCAGCTAAAACTTCCGAGTCTATCCGGATCATGGTTTTGATTTGTTACAATTTCAATTTTCAATTTTCAATACTGTTTTGTGCTTTTGTGAGCTTTCCTAATCGTTTGTTATCTGTGCCATTGGTAACTTGCTTCCATTATATGGGAGTATAGTTTGCCTAATACTCTTAACTTATGACTTATTGCAATCGCGCTGCTTGTAATCTTGCAGTTTTGAAGACCGGGGCAGTGAATTCTTCCTCAGGGTCTGCTTATGCCGAGTTCGGAAACACCAAGGTCATTGTATCTGTGTAAGTGCATGCTTAATCTGATAGATGACACCCTAACATTTATTGGAGTGAAATTTAATATTTTCAATACTATTCACCAGTCTTTACATTTTCTAGTATATTGGAGGGAAGAATGAGAAAAGATTTACTCCTAAAAATGGGAAGTTTTGAAATATCCTTCAAGAAATTGTCCTTGTGACGAATTCCAAGTCTATATGGAGTATATCGTTTTCTATGTTTGAGGCTTATTAAATTTCTTCATTTTGCTCCAAGGTTGGAAAAGCATAACTAAAATTTCAAATATTGCCTTCTTGTCAAAAAATTTAGGCCACTTACCTAATTTTTTTTTTTCATTTTATCTCTCGACAGACGATCCATTCATTTATCTCATCTTCTTGTCAACTTCCTCTGAATTCTACATATTTGCTTTGGAGTTTGAATTGGATATATGTCATGTAAATGTTTGAGATAGAATTCAGAGCATACGTTTGATTTAGAATTCAGAGCATGATGTCTTAGTCTTTCCATGAAGTTATTATCTTTCTATAACATAGCATGATGAAATGTTAAATTTCTTGATTTTCTTTTTTGTTCAGCTTTGGTCCTAGGGAAAGTAAGAAAGCTATGATGTATAGTAATGTTGGACGGTTAAACTGTAATGTCAGTTATACAACTTTTGCTTCTCCTGTCCGTGGTCAGGTTAATCATCTTATTTTTTCAGTGATGGTGTTCTATCTTTCCTTATATACTCCATTAGTTCTCTATGTATCTGAAACTTATACTGCTTGCCGTCCAGACTCCAGAAACCAAGGATATTTCGGCAATGCTCCACAAAGCTCTGGAGGGCGCCATTATACTGAAATCTTTTCCTAAGACAACTGTTGATGTCTTCGCTTTGGTATTGGAATCTGGAGGAAGTGAGTATTACCTTTGAACTTCTTTTGGGATTTTTTTTTTTTTTTAAAGAAAATATCAGAATAGTATCTTTGCTGTCATCTTCTCAAAGCAATACTATCATTTTAGTAGTTTCTATGTCTCTCTTGTCTAATGATGAGTTATATTTCTTGACTATTCGATAGTAATTTCTGATGAGACAATTTTGGAGTGATGCTTGCCATGCTTACTTGAAACATATAATGCTTGCCACAGGTGATCTTCCGGTAATCACGTCGTGTGCCAGTCTTGCTCTTGCAGATGCAGGCATCATGTTGTATGACATGGTTGCCTCTGTTTCTGTGGTATGAACCCAATGCTTGTATCTTTTCTTTCTTTGTATTTTTGTGTGAACAATTCCTCATATATATGTGATCATGATTGTGACTTTCTTCACTTCATATTAGTTATATAGGATAAAATAATATAATTTTTTTTACCAAATACGAATGTCAAACTTGTACATATGCTTTTCATTCATGTTATTTTACCATTTCAAATGTCGATGCACAGTCATGTATTGGGAAGAATCTTCTCATCGACCCTGTATCAGAAGAAGAAAGCCATCAAGACGGGGCTCTTATGATCACTTGCATGCCATCGCGCAATGAGGTCACACAGATGACTGTCACTGGGGAGTGGTCGACAACTAAGATCAATGAGGTATAGAGAAACATGCTGTCCAAAACGAGCACATTTGGAGCCTCGCTTATATTAAGTTCTATAATCAGAATCATTGCAAACATGCTGCTGCCTTGATAGGAAAAAACTTGATTTACACTTCTTAAACTTGATGTTACAAAATCACAGTAGAAAGAAACTAGGAGTCATGAATTGAAACCAAGTGACACGTTGTTTGCAGGCAATGCAGTTATGCCTCGATGCTTGTTCGAAGCTGGGGAAGGTCATGAGATCATGTCTTAAAGAAGCTGCTTCTGCTCCACAGGATTAGGCACTCTTCCTCATCGTATATAAATATTTCACTCCCAACATCAATTTTGCTGCTTTTTTGGGCAAGAAAAATATGGCCTAGTAGTTTATATTATTACCAGCATGGCAGCATCCTAGTTTTATTGTTGAAATCGTGAATTTTGTGTCCATTTCCTTTGACAAAGTCATGTGGAATTTGTCAAAGATATATATTTGCTGATGCATGTAGAGATGATGATGATGATGATGATGATGATGATGATGATCCATTTTCTAAATTTGCAGGCCATATATACTAATTTATGTGAAGCCTTTAGCTTTTCTACTAAATTGTTTGGTTATGTCAACATTTTCTTATTCATTTTCTAATAGTATTGGGGAAGGAAGAGAGAGAGAGAGAGAGCATTTAATGGATGACGGTGGGAGCATATTCCGTGCTGACCGTTAGGGAGCAAGTGTTTTAAATGGAGGTCACTTGTAACACTGTAAGTGGGACCACCTTTTACCTTTCATCAAACTTTCGCCATCATATTAGCATACAATACTATAATTTCGTATGATAGTATGTTTTTATAATGTCGTGAGTGTCTACTGGAGTATCATTTTACTTTTTTGAGGAGCATATATATGATCAACCTGATCTTAGTTTTAACCGTTCATTCATGTTATAACTTGTTTGTCGTTGACAGCTATGGATAATCCTATTGCAATTAATAATACTTTACTTGCCCCATACATAACTCTGAGTTACCTATTTTATGTCTTACGCTACATATTTATTCAAATCAAACAATACTCGGTCATCAACATGCCGCCCTCATGAAAATGAGGGGGTTTTTGAATCATACTATTTGATGTCATTGTTATTATCAATTTACACGTTTCATCAATATACATTTCATATAGAGTCGGAATGGAATTAAGAGCGTCTCCGGTGGCGCCCTTCCCACTAGCCCCTTCCACTAGGACTTCCCACAAAACTGTCTGCCACGTCATCACTAGCCCCTCCCATTCCACTGCCAGCCCTTCTCACTGCACTAGGACTTCCCATTAGGACTTCCCGCAATAAAATTAAATTCACAATTAAAATTAAAATTTACGGAATTAAAATTCGACACGAATACGAACGGGGAAATGCGAATATTTCATTAAAAAAAACATACATCATTCGAAAAAAAAAATTACATAGTAGATAGAAAAAAAAGCAACCACATCAACTTGCACCCCTCCACGTCCAAACCTCTTCGATGATATCCTCCTGAAGTCGAATATGGGCATCTCTTTGCCGCATGTCGGCAAATGCACGCAACCGCTCAACCTCTCCATGAGGTACCCCCATGTTCACATTCGCACTGGCCACGCCGTGGCTTGGACCGGCACCCGTGTCATCTTCGCTGGTCCACTGAGTCAGTTCGTCCCCTTCACTTTCGACAATCATGTTGTGCAAAATGATACATGCGTACATGATGTCGCCGATGTTGGGAAAATACCACTGTCGTGCCGGACCCCTCACCATCCCCCATCGACTCTGGAGCACACCAAATGCGCGCTCAACATCATTGCGCGCTGCCTCCTGACGTGGTCGCAAAGTAGGACTTCTTTGGTCCGATCGCATGCTTGATCGTCTTCACAAAGACGGCCATTTGGGTATATCTCATCCGCCAAATAGTATCCCATATTGTGCTGGTTGTCGTTGGCGACGAAACCGATGGCGGGACCAACGCCATTGCAATGATCGTTGAACAGGGGCAACGACCGGAGGACGTTGATGTCGTTGTTCGACCCGACGACTCCAAAATAAAGCATGCCATATCCATAGTCAGTCAGTCACCATGCTTCAAAGATCATCATGGGATGCTTGGCTTTGAAGCCGGAAGTGTGTATCCCCTTCCAGGCGACGGGGCAGTTCCTCCACTCCCAATGCATACAATCTATGCCGCCCAACATCCCGGGAACCCGTGCACCGACCCGTGCATATTTATCAGCCGCTGGCAGTCTTCGGGGCTCGGACGCCGAAGATACCGATCCCCGAATATCGATCTAACGCCCGCGCAAAATTCAGCAGACACTCGACGGCTGAAGACTCGCCAATGTGGAGGTACTCGTCGAACATGTTGGCCGGGCCTCCGTACGCCGGTTTCCTGATTGCGGTAGTGCACTTCTGTATAGCCGTGTGTCCGGGTTTGCCAGCCGCATCCTCCCTGATCCTGAAAAACTCGTATCTTCTCTCTAAAGCACCCACGATATGCATAAACAGAGGACGATGCATCCTAAAACGTCGCCGGAATAAGGCATCCCCAAAACGCGGCTGCGGAGCAAAGTAGTCCTCATACAACCGAATATGTGCAGCAATGTGGTCCCGGGATACATGACGTCGGCGATGGATCGGCCGAGGTACCGCCGCCGCCGCCGCCGCCGCTGCTGCCTCTGCCGGAGCAATCGATCAATCGCCTCTTGCACAGCGAGATCCAATTCATCATCACTATCACTATCACTATCACTAGCGCCTCCGCCACTACCACCCGCACGACTACTCGCCATTAGATATAATTGAAAAAAGAGGTTAGAGAGAGAAACTTATCAACACAAGTGGTGTGAATGAAATGAAGTTGGGGGAGCCCTATTTATAGAGTTTTTTTTAAAAAAAAAAAATAAAATTAAAAATTGCGAGACGTCCGACCTTCGCCACAGTGGCGGACGTCCGGTCGAACGTCGGTGCGAGGGGCGAGGCCATCCGACGGGCACTCGGGACGGGCGTGGGCGCCCTTCCCACCCACTACGACGGACGTCCGGTCGGACGTCGGCGAGGGGCGACCGGGACGTCCGCCGGTGGAGACGCTTTAAATGCAAACTCTAAATATTGTACAAATTCTAAACAATGATCTGTATTGTTAGAAAATATCAATAGATGACAAAATATTTAAAGTATTTTCATTTGCTAGGATTCTGTCTGGAATATAATCTCCTTCCTTGATTTTTAAAATTTTGATGTTTATTTAATTTTTAATCAGACAAAACAAAAAAAAAGTAATCAGAATTTTAAAAATAATGAAAGTAGTGTAATTTTCGAGGATTCTAATTCATCACAGTTTCATGGATATTCTTTTTCTCATATTCTTATACTCTCACCGTCCCGCTTAAGATGACACGTTTTCCTTTTTAGTCTGTCCCAACTAAGATGACACATTTCCTTTTTTGGTAACTTTCTCTCTCCAATTAATACACTCAACCACTTTTTCTCACTCCTATTAAAATATTCATCTTTCTTTATCTCTCTACTTTAATATTTACACCCACCTTCTCTCTCTCCAATTAAACACTTTAACCAATAACTCCTAAAACCCCGTGCCGGCTAAGCAATATGTCATCTTAGCCGGGACGAAGGGAGTAATATTTAAGTATTTAATATAATTTTAATAAATTTATAAAACTATAATAAAAAAAATAATAATAAATTAATATTAAGGGATAAATATATTTAATTATTGAATTATATATGGAATCATGTTTTTATTTTTATTATTTTTATCATCATTATTATTATTATTATCTCATCAACTAACAAATTATTGAGAATATTTTCATGTTACTATTAAAATTATGAATAATAGTAATATACTAATGACTATTATTATGTTCTTAATGAATACATTTTGAAGAAAATCCTAATGTAATTTTAAAATTATCGATTATACTATTTTAACAATAATAATAATTTATCAGTCAATATGTTAATTATTATAATTTTACTCTAATTATGAAATTAATTAGATAATCCAGTTAGTATGCCAATTAGCTATTTGAATTCAATTGATTACTATATATTCAAAATCCTAACAATTTTCTTTAATTACAAACATGATATGTAATCTATCATGAGGGAAATGATATACACTTTACGCGGCACCTTATATGAGCACCACCCTCATTCGAAACACGTTTAACTTTGTTGTTTTTTGGTTTTATATATTTAATTAGTTCTAGTAGTATATTAAAAAAAGTTATCAAAAATTTCTATTTCATAAAATTTGTAAAAATCAAAGTTGATTTGTTATGTTATTCACTTATTTAAAGTTATAGAGAAAACGAGTAAATCGAGCTTTGATTTTTATAAATTTTATGAAATTAAAAATTTCAGTATATTTTTTTGAGGTTATAAAATCAAACTAAATATATAAAACAAAATAAATGACACTATACATGCTTCAAACAAGTGAGGTGCTTACAAAAGATATGTAGCATATTATTTTCCTCTATCATGAATCATATTGCGAGAAATCATAATCTCTAAAATCATATTTCGAGGAATCATACCAATTAATATGACATATATTTATGTTTAATTGATTAATACTCCCCCGTCTCACAATAAGAGTCACGTTTCACTTTTACCATAAATAGTAAGTATGTCTCACTTTCCACTAACTCGCTTCACTCATATTCTATTATAAAATCAATATAAAAAGTGGACCACATGTTCCACTAACTATTTTAATCTATTATTCTACACATTTCTTAAAATCTGTGTTCACACCAAATGTGACTCTTACTGTGAGACATGGGAGAATTAGTTAAAGTTTTATCCATTTTTTAAAATTATTTCAAACACATGATGAATTATATGGAATATTATTACTTTATTGATAAACAAACGAACCCATAGTTCTTTATCATTTTTTACACGCGTAAAGAAATGTATTTCATTAGTTCTTATATTTGAAAAAAAAAGAGAGACGGCTATTTTGTAAACCATTTTTGTGCAATAGTAATGGTATAAGTAGAAACAAACAACAAGAATTGGAGTATATTTAGTACGTACATAAGCCACCAACCATATAACAACTGGCAACTATTATGTGATTTATAGTCAAAGATTTCCTATTTAAATTTGAAAAAAGTCATAATTTGTAAGAGAAAAGTCCCCATGCCCAATCATGATATATACCATACACACTTGTAGCATAATTTCAACTTGGTACTACTAATTTCATATGTTAAACTGATTTTAAATATTGTGAACGTGCAAGATGAACTATAAACTAAAATTTATAAAAATGATGTTCAATGTATGCAATATCTGTAAAGTTTCACATCAACAGAAATGAAATCAACATAAATTTATCCATGCTTTGAGCGATGACCAATATATATTTTGTCTCTTGGATTATTTTATTCAAGGACATGTGCCTATATAGCTAATAATAGCCTATATTGATTTTATCAGATTGAGCCACATAATTATTTTTCGGTTTTGGCAGCGACATGAATATTATTTGAAGGCGAGTGATGGCCTCTGTAAGCTGTAACTAAAAAATTGTGTTCAGATCCTACCAATATTTTCTAAACAATTATTTATATAACTAATAAGCCATGATCTAATTGACTTAACTTGGGATACATTTGTTTAACATACACATGGAATAAAAATCAAATACTACTTCCATCCCACGATAAAAGTCATATTTCATTTTTATTATAAATGATAGATACACCTCATTCTAGTACTGCTAACTTAACCAATTCATCATTCTCTACATTTCTTAAAATTCGAGCTCACACCAAACGTGACTCCTATTGTAAGATGGGGTAGTATATACTATAATAATTGAATGAAGAACCAAATTACTTTCAGAGCATAATCTGAGAATTCTATCAAATAAATTTGTTCTAAAAGAATAGAGAAAATAGTGAATTATATTAGACACTTCTCAAGCTACCAACTCACGCGATAGTTGGGCAAATAATTGTACCATCAAATGAATTAAGCAACGCTATTATCATTCACGAATCACGACTATATAATGAATGGCAACACAAATTTGATGATATTCCAATGCATGCTATCACTATAAAAGATGGAAACAACTGATACATCAAATCTCAACAAATAAAACGTTGAGAATAGTTAAAAAATTCGGCTACCATTTATATCGACTGCAAATGTAATCCAGGTATTATCATTTGATTCTTTACCTATAACCTATGCATACATAAATTTATTCTAAAATCCAAACTAACCCACTTTGGAAAATCCAGTTTTAGTGGAGTTAGTGCCGACTTTTAACTTATTCTTGAGAGTATTTCTATAATTTCTATACGTTATTTATTGGTGTTTTTAATCTAAAATCAAATTTTGTTTTTTCTAAAACTATTTCATCAATCATTAGTAGTAGATGTAGATCTGTACTTTGCTCTACGGACTGTGAAAACCGCGCCCTTATTTATGGGACGAGAAAACGTATATACACGTGGCAATAGATAATTGGGTGGAGTCCAATTCAGTCAACTCCTGGGATCTTTACATAAAAAAAACCATTAAATTATTTTTATTGCTAGTTGAATCCATTAAATTTTCTACTGTAACTGCACATTAATAAACAGACAACCTCCCTGTCCCTGCATCGGCCTCCACCCCATTCTCAACCTTCTCTACTCTGGACTATCTATCTCACTCAATCTCTGCATACATACAGCGTATATGGAATCACTTAAAACAATGCCATAAATTCGATTCATTTATTTATTTCATTTTCCCATATCCATGCTGTCATCTCCTTCACAAAAAACAAAAACTGATGAAACATCAATGAAATATGGAGCCTATTTGTAATCAACCCTCTTAATTTTCTGTCAATTTTTTTGTTTCTTCTTATTTATTTTCGTGTTTTTAAATGTAATCAAGCAAAAGCGACAGCTGCAAGGGATGATGAAAGGAACAATCTTTTGCCAAATTCCAGTAAGTTCCCTTTCTTAATTTTCTGGGATTGCTTCTTTCTTCTCTGTTCATCCTACAAGTCTCAAAATCTTGACTCATTCAATTTGTTAAAATGAATCAATCTCATTGACTGGTTCTAGTGGAACTAGGCATTCAAATTCGGAGAGGCTTGACATTGTAGTGTAAAGGGGGTTTAGAATTGACAAGAATTATATGAAAATCCAAGTGCATTGGTCACATGTTTGACCTGACTTCATGTCTGAAAAGGCAAGAAATTAGAGGGCCTTACATACACAAAGCTCAAAGTTGGGAAAACAATCTTTTCACATGATTTCTACTGAATGAGAGCTCTTTTTCATATTGGTGGATATGAATACATAGTCCATCTCTTTCTGCCAGCTTTCATAGCCCCAATTTTCAGCCAAGTTCTTGCTGCTGGATGCCCTATACATCAAACTATTTATTCATAGCAAAGGAGGACAAGTTTTGGTGATCAAAGAGCCATGGCTTATACTAATTCAAGATCTGTGAGGTGTGTTGCATTTATTTTTTTTACTCTGAATATCATGATCAAAATCTCAACTGTTTGATAGTAGAAGAAGTTTTTGAGTCCAGTTTTAATCTTGCAGGTTTCATGATGATGTTGAATTTGGGAATTTCAATAGTGATAACTTGTTTAAGGTGCACTACAAGATCGATGGAACACGGGTGCCAGAGTCGAGCTCTAAGAAGACCGAAAAGCTGGCTGATAAGGGTGGAAAATCGTTGAAAGCCAAGGTGTTATCTCGCGTCTTTTCAGAGGATTATGAGAGAGTAAAGAAGAGGATTTTGGATCCTCGCGGGCCTGCAATCCGTAGATGGAACAAGATTTTCCTAATAGCTTGTTTAGTATCTTTGTTTGTCGACCCCCTATTCTTTTACCTGCCAGTGGTGAGGCAGAATCTCTGCATCGACATAGGATTCACCCTTGAAGTTGTGTTAACAATCATAAGATCAATAGCAGATGCCTTTTATGCAATCCAGATTTACATCAAGTTTCGCACTGCTTATGTGGCGCCTTCCTCTCGTGTATTTGGGAGAGGGGAGCTTGTGATTGACTCGAAGAAGATAGCTTCAAGGTACCTCCGGTGCTACTTCTGGCTTGACGCCATCTGCGCCCTTCCTCTCCCTCAGGTTTGTCAAGTGAAACTCATTCTTCCTCGTCTTCTCCTTGTTGCTGTCGAAAGCAAAGCCTTATTATAACTGTGATTGATATTGTAGATGCTGATTTGGGGGATCATCCCTAGCCTTAAAGGTTCAACAATGACCAACACCAAGAATGTGCTTAGGTTCATAATCATATTCCAATACATTCCAAGACTTTTTCTTATGTTTCCTCTCTCCTCACAAATTGTGAAGGCTACTGGTGTTGTCACAGAAACAGCTTGGGCTGGAGCTGCTTACAATCTCATGCTATACATGCTTGCAAGCCATGTAAGTCCACACACACACACACATATATGTTTCTGAAGTAACAAAATGTAATATGACTTTCTTACATTTATACAGGTTTTGGGTGCTTCTTGGTATCTTCTAT
This sequence comes from Salvia hispanica, assembly GCF_023119035.1. Taxonomy (NCBI): domain Eukaryota; kingdom Viridiplantae; phylum Streptophyta; class Magnoliopsida; order Lamiales; family Lamiaceae; genus Salvia; species Salvia hispanica. The sequence goes on from NC_062969.1 coordinate 23,438,435, forward strand.
CAATTGAGAGGCAAGAGGCCTGCTGGAGGCATGCCTGTGACCTTGAATCCTCATCGTGTCTGTACAAATACTTTGACTGCCGTAGGGTTATGGAGACCGGAAGGAATTTATGGTTCTTGTCCAGCAATGTTACGAATCAGTGCAATCCGGATAAGAGCCATTATCCTTTTGGAATCTATGGAGATGCTGTATCTTTCGACGTCACATCAGCTAGCTTCTTCAACAAGTACTTCTACTGCCTCTGGTGGGGCTTGAAGAACCTTAGGTAAATGCTTTTCCTTTAGAATGAATTTGTTGATTGTTTTGGAAAGGATTCACATTGCATTGAACAGACTAGTATATTGAATATGGATTGTGCTTTGTGATTGTGCAGTTCTCTGGGGCAGAATCTTGCTACAAGCACCTATGTTGGAGAGATAAGCTTTGCGATCATTATGGCGACGCTTGGTCTCGTCTTGTTTGCGTTGCTCATCGGAAATATGCAAGTAAGGGAGAGGAAGATCATGTTTAGCTTGATGAATAGAGAGTAATGTGTTTGTTGGATCATGATTTGCAGACATACCTTCAATCGACAACAGTTCGATTAGAAGAGTGGAGAATACGAAGAACAGATACCGAGCAGTGGATGCATCATCGGCAGCTGCCTCAAGAGCTGAGGCAGTCCGTGCGCAAGTATGATCAGTACAAATGGGTTGCCACGAGAGGCGTTGACGAGGAAGTTCTGCTCAAGGGCCTCCCTCTCGATCTCAGGCGCGACATCAAGCGCCACCTCTGCTACGACCTTGTTCGAAGGGTTCGGTCTCAAAAGCCTTTAAACCTCTGTTTCCAAGTAGTATTATATGCAACTTTGATGCTGAAGTTATGCAATGTTGTTTGGTCTTTTAATTCCAACAGGTGCCTCTCTTCGACCAGATGGACGAGAGGATGTTGGACGCGATATGCGAGAGGCTCAAGCCCGCGCTGTGCACAGAGGGCACGTGCCTAGTGCGGGAGGGCGATCCCGTCAATGAAATGCTATTCATTATACGGGGGAACCTCGATTCCTACACCACGAATGGCGGTCGGACCGGGTTCTTCAACTCCTGCCGCATTGGTCCAGGGGACTTCTGCGGCGAGGAGCTTCTCACGTGGGCCCTCGACCCCCGCCCGAGCGTCATCCTCCCGTCCTCCACGCGGACGGTGAAGGCCATATCGGAGGTCGAGGCATTCGCCCTCCGAGCCGAGGATTTGAAGTTTGTGGCGGGGCAGTTTCGGAGGCTACATAGCAAGCAACTAAGGCACAAGTTTAGATTCTACTCCCACCAGTGGAGGGCTTGGGCTGCTTGCTTCATTCAGGCGGCGTGGCGGCGATACAAGAAGCGGAGGAGTGCGGCGGAGCTCCGGGCGTTGGAGAGTCTGGATGAAGAGGAATCGGAGCAACAGGCTGAGGAGAAGGAGATGCATGTTTATGCAGGGAGATTGGCTGCTAGTAGGAGAGTTGTTAAGCATCTCAAGCATACTGACTCCGGTTCGAGTACAGCTGGTTCGCTGCAGAAGCCGACTGAACCGGACTTTTCTACTATAGAGGATGAATAGAAATCGGGCAAATGTGAGGCCTTGGGAGGTGGATTTCTGACGGTTAACGACTCTCTCTCTTAGCGGATCAAATGTGTATCCTGATTGGACACTCATCATAATATTATCGGCTCGAGATGTGGGGGCCTTGGTGGGGTTTCAACCTTTTTGCAAGAAATCAGGCAAATGTACAATGTAAAGCTGAAATTGTACGTGGATATGTGGATTATTTGACATTATTCTTTTTTATATATGTATAATGTTTTCGGTTAGAGTGGATTTGAGTGGTTGTGGGTGTGAATGATATAGATAAATAAAAACTATACTTAGTTTACGCTCTTGTTTGATTGTGGTCGAGTTGTTGAGAATTTACGAAAATCAATGCTGCGAGTAATGGGTCTTATTTTCTGCGTTGTTTGTATATTGACTATATTAAATTTTAATATTGTAAGAACAACCAAATCATTGTAAGCATTTTTTGAAGGGTAGTAACAAAAAAAATTAAAAGTAACTAAATTCTAATACTCCTATATAACTAGAGCTCAAATCGTAAGCATTAGATTTAAAATAGAAGAGTGAGACTAAATATACAAAGGTAATTTTTAGATGTCAATATGTCATTTAAAGATCGTTTCATACTTTTAGTTCATACAAAGGATATGAACTTGGACGGACTGAACGATCTAAAAGTAACCTTCGGTTATGAACTAAATCAATAAAACCCAATCTAAAAATAACCTAATTGGTATCTACAAATGACTTTCGTGTTCGGTTATTTGGTTATACATTATGATCTAGTAACTTTTTTTTTTGGTGTATCTAGTAATTTTTTAAACACTATTCATATTTTGACTATTGATGAGAATTTTTTTTTGGTGCATCAATATCAGTACTACATTAAATGGAAGGTGTATGAAATTTTAAGCCCCATAGACAGGACCTTAAACCCAAATTAGTAGTTTGGGCCTCCATAAATTAATGTTATTGTTTTTGTTTGTGACTTTTATATGCTTCAAAGTTCAAACCTTTATTAATTTAATTTAAAGGCTATCATAGTATACATTATTATTAAAATGGCCAAAGAGTCAACGTCTAGCTAATTTCAGCATCAGACTTTCCCAACCCAACACTTTTAGCTGTGTTCCATACAAGAAAGCTAAATTCAATCATCATTCCCTCATTTCTATTAGAGTGGGTGCAGCAACTTTAATTTCTCGAATTTTGACAACTCAGTTTCTTGAAAGTCAATTGATCAAGGTCAACGTTTCAATTGTACAAAATGTGTCCTTGCAATCCGTGTTCAATTTCTCAGTTGCCCAACATTTATATAAGTTGATTACATTTTAATGAATTACTATTAAAAATATAATGATATTGTTGAGCTGTTAAACCCTCGAATCCAACCAAAATCTCCAACCTTATGATGAAATTTCACTTGGTAAAAAAAAACGTAGAAAACACACATTGAGAGTATATATGTTGTGAAATTAAAAGATGAGTTACAAAGGTTGACCTTACCTTTTACAAGAATACAAGACCATAAAGGTTGACCTTACCTTTTACAAGAATACAAGACCATGACATGTTTGTTTGTGTACTTTGCGACAAGCTCACATTTGATGCTCTCAATCGCATTGACTTATTAAAGCTCCGTTCTTGGTGTGTGGACAAGTGTCTAATAAACTTGTTTTAATGTTATTTCAAATTTTCGCACGTCAATGTTTGTAGATTTTCACATCTCTTTTTTAATTAGTCGAAACGTTACTTAAATCATGTTTAATAATCAATGAAGTTATTGTAAAATTTGGTACTCCATTAAGTAGTAGTAGTAGTATAATATCTGGGAATAAATTAATTTTAAAAAAAAAACATGATTCTAGTATAAATGAAACGAGTGGCCTATCCATAGGCCTATAGAGTTAATTGGGCCCAAGATTCCACTATTGATAGGCATAGCCCATTGCAGTCTGTTTTGTTTTATTACTATATCACATCTGTAGTCAACGTGGAGTACTAAAATAAAGACAAACGCAATACAATTCTAGTAAGAATGCATTTCAATGATTTCATCCATTTTTAACTTTTTAACTTTCCTTTTTCTGAATATATGTTTTGTACCCTCATTTTATGTAATTATCTAAAAAATAAACATGATCCATCATTATTTACAGTAATTAGCATAAAATATAATTAAGTGGACAAAATTTGGCTTCAATATTGTCATTCGTAACAGCTGATTTGTGTAAGCTAAGATACCTTTTAATTTTTTTCATAAAAAATGGTAGCTAGCTTCTATTTTCAGTCATGTGTATTAAACGCAATGAGCGCTATACCAACATTTGTCCCTACTCCTAGGCATAATTAATAAACGAAAATTATTATGATTTGGCATAATAGATATTGATATATATGGTTAATAAATGCCAATTGTGCAAGGATAAAACCAATGGCATTATTCTTATCATATTTTCTTTTTCTCTCTCGATTCCTTTAAATCGAAGACATTTCAAGATTGTAACCATGCTAATATAATGGAGTTTATATGAATCAAACGACAAGAATGGACCTAACGAATGTTTATATTAATATAATTAATGTTTGTCAATTTTGTATACTTACACCAAATTTATCCATGCATACTTAATTTTATGGGTCGCATAAATATTCCTGAGTTGTAAACAAAGCGAGTATTTCTTCAGCCCACCAAAAAATCGACCTTTTAAGGACTTTTTGCTAAATTTGTGCCTAAAATTCTCACTAGTTGCCAAAAAGATTGGCAATTTAATAGACTAACGCTCTTAGTAATTTAATAACGTAAAAAATAATTGATTTTCCACGAAGAAAGATCCAAATCATGTGAAGATGCCTCGATAGAGTCTATTTAGGCATTACTCCACTTGTATTTTTGTATATATTGATTATTTTTAATTTTTTTGGAACCATGTATTACTCAAACAAACCGTCACCCAATTGAAAGGCCAAATTCTTAGCGCTGACCAAGTGTGCAACAGGCAACCAGTAATTTTGCTTATGGCATAACATAAAAATTGAATCTCATAAGTTTAATTTTATAAAGAAGCATGCTTATTTATTGATTAATAGTAGTATTATTAAAAAAAAATTATTTTTCAAATAGAGCATATATACTCCTTATACCTACTTATAAATCGATATCCTTGAATATTAACAATGTGCCCTCTCTTAAAATAGTTTGAAATAAGCGTTACATTATATTCCTAGTCGTATTTAACAAAGTGACGGATGAGAAGACTGGATCATCCAGAGTTAGTGTTGGTATAACTAACTTAAAGTAATCACAAATTTGATTTAGGATGTTGACATTGTAGGTCAAGTTTGGATTGCTGGTTTTGCCTCGTCTTGATATAGTTTCGGTTTGTATTTGGCCCTTTTAAGTGTGTACGTAAATTGAACTACGTTGACTTCTTCACAAAATTAAAACGAATTTTTTAGCTTTTGACCATGATAAATATTTAGTATAACAAAACTGTCAGACAATTAATTACAGTGTTAGATTTCGATTGTAATTGTTTGATAAGAATTTTTGCGCCTTTTATTCACGTGAATTAGATCCAATCTGCGTGCCATGTGAGCGTTTACTCTCAAGAAAATAGATAGATTAAATGTTTAATTTGTTTTATTTTCGATCGTTTTTGAGAAATTTTCTTTTCATTTTTCCGTTAAAGAAAATTAGTTGGCCGTATACCACACAATGCGTGGACAATGAAAATATGATATGTTAAGGAAAAATATTAATGCAACATTGTTGGGGATTCTTATATTAGATTTTTCTTTTATCAATGGTGCCTTAGAGCATCTCCAACAAGGAGAGGTATAGGTATATTATCCATTTATCTTCTCATAAAGTAAAATATATCCTTCCAAAAAATAACACACTCCAAAGGAAAAAGGTATATAAGAAGTTATATTATTTTTATAAAAATAAAATAATAGTACAAATACATTAAAAAATATAAAGTGTAATACCTTCTCAAATACCTTCCCCCTTGGAGAATGATTTTTTATGAAAAGAAGTAAATATGGTAGTTATGAGATTTTACCTCTCCATCAATAGGAAAATGTATAATACATTCTCAAGTACCTCTCTCATTGGAGAATGATTTTTCATAAAAAAAAGGTAAATATAGTAGTTATATGAGAAGTGAGGTCAATTTAACTTATGCAGTATATCTCATATACCAAGCTCTATAAACGGTAAATAAAACATCGATGTCGTCGGTTTTGAATATTTTTTAAGTAGAATTAATATAAAATTAGAAGTATCTGGAAAAAATTGTTAAGTAGTATACTTTATTATACTTATGTGTTCTTGGCCAAGAATTCAATAAAATGTCCCAGTATCGGCCATAAACTAAATGATCTTTCTCTCCTAACAAGCTAGTTAATTTGGGATGATGTTTCCTATTTGGTCTTGAACATTAGTGTTTTCATTGAAAATCCAAGCGGTTTAGAGAGGTGGCCGGCAAAGAATGCGCCGTGACCAACAAATACGTTTGGGACCGACTCGGGGTGGTATAGCCGAGCAAAGAACTCGTCATGACCAACGAGAACTTGAAGTGATGGTCTGGTAAAGAACCAGCTGTGACCAATGAAGATGTTGGCCCCTTAAGGGGGGTCGATTGTTACAGACTCAATGCCCATATCGGCCGTAAGAGCAATTAGTGTAAGGTTTATAGACTAAAATCATGTTTGGTTGGGGTGATAACTCATCTAGGGATGAAATTTTGTGAACAAATTTCATCTACATGATTTGAATAATTTATTAATTTGCTTTCTTTCATTTAATTTTCTTTCATTTGCTGTCTCTCTCATTGATGAAGTCAAACCTCCTCAATGTCCTCATAGAGAATTGTGGAAATTAACCATTATGTGCATGTGAATCTCTAAAAGTACAACTTCATGTGCGAAAGGTATAAAATTATCGTTTATTTCACTATTTCTAAAAATTATGGATTAACCAGGCGTCAACTAAAAGTTGTAAAATATATAGTATACGAACCTAGTGAAATTTGAATTTGTTTGTGAGAAGTAAGAGTGACAAACAAAACAAGTGCTTTAGAATCAATGAACAAGAATGTACGAATACATATATATAATTTTCATCCCAATCAATCTTCGAATCTAGGTGTTGTATTTATCCGGTATGGAATTTAGGAGAAAATTATATATATACTACCTCAATCCCAAAAAGAGTAGTTATGTTTATCCGTTTTCGGTTGTTCACTCCGTATATACTAACTCCATCTATTTTCGAAAAGTTCTTTTTTTCTGATAAGTGAGAATTTTTTTTTCACTAATAATATTTTAATTATTTTTTCTCTTTATCTATTTCTTACTTTACTTATTTTGATTAAAATGAATATAATTTGTCTTCTTATTTCAAAATGAGTACTACTACTATTTTTTTAGTATTTTGGCATTCACTTCTTTCTATTGTATTTTAAATTCCCTTCTGGTCAAGAAGATTCACTTCGATCACTTTCCTTGTTGTATATTCATATGTGATATGTTTCTAGAAGCCCCATTATATTCATTACTATTTAGTAAAGTTTTACTTAAAGAGGAAATCTTGTTTGCATATCAGGAATTTTGTTATGGAAGGTACAGTCTTAATTGTTTTGGGAAAAAGAGAGATCTTCGGGAGGGAGTGATATGATTTGGGAGAGAGGTTTTTTAAGTAGTTAGTCCTCAAACATGGAATAAAGAATTAATAACATAGAGAATGAGTAAAAAAGTCTTCAATCAATTTAAAGTTTCGACATAGGATAGACGTCAAAATTTGGGATCCAAAAGACCAAAACTCATAAAAATATAGAAGAGATAAAGCTTGGGATTTATTTAGCAATTAAACTTTCAGATTTAAAATTACCTTGAACGAAATTCCCACTTATATTAATTAAATATTTATATATTATACCGCATTAATTAAATTACAAGCTAATTTGACTTGTAGTGGATCCCACAGTAGTAAATTAATAATCGAGTTCACTATACTCATAATAATTACCTTTAATTTCCATCCATGCATAAACTCTTAACTGATTCCATTAATCATATATTTGAATAATGAAACAAACTTAATCATTTCCATAACTAGAAATTAGTTATGCCTCGCATGCATTTCTTTTTTCTTCCATGCACGTAATAAGTCCGACTTAAATCACTAAAAGCATCTCACAGATTCAGAAATCAATTTAAAACTTTTAATTCAACGTTGCAGTTGAAACGCCATCCAATTATAATCATACAAGATCAATAAAATTTCAGTTTCCCCATAATTAAATTATTTCCAATTCACCTAACTCTTATTTCAAAATGTTCTTCTCCTCCTAACCCCTGCAGAAAGAAAACAGGTGACAATCCAAATAACAAAATATAAATTGATTAGAATAATTACCTGGAGAATTGAATCATCCACAAATGCAAGCAAAACCAGTCCAAAGAAAGGGGGGCATATAAAAAGTGTAGGCCAAAAGCCATTAGCAAAGAAAAAAAAGAGATTGCTGCAAATTTCATCTAAGCTTAGTACAAAGAAAACAGCTACAAAAAGTCAACCCCTTGAAGCCCACCATTTTCTTTGCCTATATAAGTTTCGTAGAAAGCAATCTTCAGTACTCATTCAAATCACTTACGTGTCTTAAATCTTAATTAGTTGCATGTTCTGAGATTTTCTGTGGTAGCTTTAGTTAATTTGTTGAGGAAGAAAAGGGCTGAATCGACGTCTCTCCCTTCCCCCTTAATCTTCTTGATTCTTACTTTATTCTTTGATTCGATCAAGGTAATATATCGATGATTCTCAACGCTTGTTTTTTTGTTGTTTAACTTGTATTTTCAATGTGCCTTAATTTGGTTCCTAGCTAGTTCTGTAGTCTGTGAGATGAAAGAGACTTTGAGTTGGCCTCACGTAATACATTCCTTTTCCATCACCAACATTTAATGTTGCTCGAATGAAAAATTGCTAATTTTGCCTTCTTTCGCGGCGAGGGTGGAGGCTTTTCTGAGTAGCCGCTTAATGATTTGTGTGTGTGTGTGAAGGAAGTGTGTTGAACTCGTTCAGATTGATTAATTAAAGCTTTTTTAGAGGCTAACCCCATGTGACCCTTCACACTTTACTCACCCCTTCCCCTATATATGTCCCTTCTCCAACTTGCATTGCTAATCAAACCTCCTTCCTCTGCCAATCTGGTGTTGATGTTTGCATAGTGAAAATCGGGATATGGGAATGTCGCGAAACACGAGAAGCGGTGATTACTTGGAAGGAATGCTGAGCGAATACATGGGCAATGGGAAAGGGGCTAAGCTGAAGGTGCAAAAGAGCTCTCCATCTCGGCTCGTCACGATGCTGACGTGCCTACAGTTCGCCTTCGCCGTCTACGCCACCTTCCTCCTCTACTTCATGAGCCCCGCGGTCGATCTCCGCGCCAAGCCCGACTTCTCCTGGGCCACCAAAATCGCCCACCAGTGGAAGCAGTTCATGGTCGCCACCCCCCACACCGTCGCCCATTTCCAAGAGCCCGTTGCCCGGATCGCCCCGCCCTCGGAGGTGTGCGAGCACGAGCAGATCGACTTCGTGCAGAAGAAGTCCACCGACGAGGTGATGATCAAGTTCAAGAGCGATCTCTACCGCGACGTGCAGACCTTCCAAAAGCAGAGCATTGGAACAGAGACGCTCCCGGAGCTGATGCGGTTGAAATCCAAATGGGACTTGCACGGCCCCACCATCCCGCGAGTGACCGTTATCCTCAACCACTTCAAGCGAAAGACGCTCTGCGCTCAGCTCGATTCTCTGCTGCACCAGACTCTCCCGTTCCACCATGTTTGGGTGCTCTCCTTCGGCAGCCCCAACGAGCAGTCGTTGAAGAGAATCGTCGACAGCTACAACAATTCCAAGATCAGCTTCATCAGCTCAACCTATGATTTCAAATACTACGGCCGGTTCCAGATGGCGTTGCAGACGGAGGCGGACCTAGTCTACATTCTTGATGATGACATGATCCCGGGGAAGAAGATGTTGCAGATCATGTCTCACGTTGCTGGAACTGATAAATATAAGAATTCTGTTCTAGGCAGTATTGGGAGGATCTTGCCTTTTAGGCAGAAGGATTTCACCTTCCCTAGCTATAGAAAGTTCCGCTCCAAGGAGGCCGGCCTGTATCTGCCCGACCCGGCTTATGATATCACTATTGACAGAGTTGTGCAGGTTGATTTCCTGTCTAGCTCGTGGTTCCTATCTGCTGAGCTTATTAAGACACTGTTTATCGAGACGCCCTTCACTTTTGCAACCGGTGAAGATCTTCACTTGAGGTATGTGTTTTTGTTTGGTATTGTGGTTTGTTTAGTGTTGTTTAATTTTAATTAATGATGTCTGATATTTGGAATGTGTGCAGTTACCAGCTACAGAAGTATAGGAACGCGGGCTCGTTCGTGCTCCCTGTGGATCCGAACGATAAGGAGACGTGGGGTGATAGTGAGCACAGGCTGGCCTATGTGTCTGAGACTACTGTGATCTTCAAAGACATTGTTCAAGTTCGAGATGATCAATGGTGGAAGGCTCTCTCTAATGGGTATGTGACGCAGTGGGCGGCTATGTATCCTCAGAAGATTGATGCACTCTTCTACGCCCACTCCATCGGTGAGGTGAAGGCGCTCGCCCCTCTGCTTGAGAAGTTCAGGACGACCGTGGGGAAGAAGGCCTACATTGTGGTGTCCGGGGGCAGTTTCTGCCCCTGTGAGGAGGCCGCCGTGGCCCTCAAATGGCCTAAGGCGGTCTGCAGGGAGAGGAGGTTCAAGATCTTTGATCTCGGGATTGGGGCCATCTCGGGCAGCCTCTCAAACTCAGAGGTCCCCGTGTTGCAAGGCGTGTACGCTAGTATGAAGGGGCTGATCAAGATCCACAACCCTAGCGTCGTGATCACTGTCTCGGACATCGACTCCAACGTGAAGAACGCGCTCAAGATGGCAACGGAGTCGACTTCTGCTGACAAGAATGGCACCACTTCCACATTGGTGCTCTTGCCACGAGCCTCGGTCACAAAGGCACTCTGGATGGCCGATCTCCGCCCCACAACGCTTCCTAGTAAGACGACACGAACACCCGTTAAAGCTTCCTGTTTTCATTATGCTACCACTTTGCTGACCTATTTTGAAACATGAAACAGATTGGAACAAAATGAGGCTGACAATAAGCATCATCACACAAAACCGGCCCACATCCCTAGCCCGGCTGCTCAACTCCATAAAGAACGCGTACTATCTAGGCGACGAGGTGGCCATCAACTTCAACATGGACAGCAAAGTCGACGAGGCCACACTAAAACTAGTGAACGCGTTCCCCTGGCCACACGGCCCCAAGGTTCTGCGCAGGCGGATCATCCAAGGAGGCCTAATACGCGCTGTGAGCGAGAGCTGGTACCCTTCCTCAGACGACGATTTCGGCCTACTTCTAGAGGACGACATAGAGGTGTCCCCGTACTTCTACCTGTGGATCAAGTACGCCCTACTCGCCTACCACTACGACCCCCAAGTCTCCCTCCCCGAGCTCTCGTCCATCTCCCTCTACACACCCCGCCTCGTGGAGGTGGTGAAAGAGAGGCCTAAATGGAATGCCACGGACTACTTCAAACGCATCCATCCAAACACGCCCTACCTCCACCAGCTCCCCTGCAGCTGGGGCGCAGTCTTCCTGCCAAAGCAATGGAGGGAATTCTACGTGTACATGAACATGAGGTTCACCGAGGACGCAAAGGCGAACCCGGTCCAAATCCCAAAGTCAAGAACCAATGGGTGGCAGGCCTCATGGAAGAAGTTCTTGATTGACATGATGTATTTGAGAGGCTACGTAACTCTGTACCCGAACTTCCCGAACCAGCAGAGCTTCTCGACCAATCACATGGAGCCGGGAGCGCACATAAGCGCCAAGGACAATGTGGTGAAGCATGATAAGTCAGATTTTGAGGTGCCGTTGATGAAGCAGGATTTTAGGGCGTTGCTGCCTAATGGGAAGATGCCGGCTGCGTCGAAGCTGCCGTCGCTGAACTTGTTCAATCAGGCTCTGTCTTTGAAGGGGTTGAAGGGCGCGGGGGCGAAGCTGGGGCAGGATGTGCTGGACTGCAGTGCGACTGAGGTGGTGATGGTGAATCATGAAACTGGTTTGCCTTCACATTGTGCCAAATTCTGATGATGATAAAATGTCATTCGTTTTTCTTTTTTTGCTTCATTCATGAAATTTGTTTGTTGTAGTAGCAATATATTTACACAGATTGTGTGGACAGGGCAGCAGGGGGAGTGTGCAATTGTACAGAAACAATTAATTGGGTTCCCCATTTGATGAAAGAAAGAAATATAAAATATATATATACTGCATGAGATCGTGACTTTTTCATAACTATATACTGTATATTTTCGAAGCTTAGCTATCACATGTTTCTGATAATTGAGTTTTTTTAGTGGGAAGTAGCTAGTCTAGTTAAATGATAATGAATGTTGAGAAATACTAATAATGATGCAAATGTTATATTACTAAGTAAGTACCTGTTAACTATTGGGCCATCAAGGACCAAATTAGAATTTGGCTGGGCCTCCTTTTAGCATAAATGGACCGGGTACATTGAGTTAGCATATTTTGAGCCCAGATCCTCTAAGGATAATGCAACTAATTAGATACTAGCTTGTGGTTAAGACAATGATCATTAAAACTAACAAAAACAAAGATGGCAGTTATCTTCACACAAATAAAATGAGAAAATGTTATCATAAGGGTGAGTTCGCTAGAAAACTAACATTTTTCTGATGTTGCAGATTCGGGATTAATCAATCATAATCAATCTATCAAATTCTTTATTTGCTACATAAATAACCCTGTTATGAATTTATTATGATTATTTCCTGCATCTATAAGTAGGATCAAGGACGCAACTAATTTAATATCTAAGATTTAGGTGTTGACCGCAACATAAGACTTTTAAGTTTTAAGATTAAGATATTGGGCTTGTCAAACTAGCTAGGTGAGGGCCTTAACTCAATTTTAAATTTGCCACTATCACATTTAGTTTTTGTATATTTATGGCTTATGCATTAAATGTACGTTTCTAACTTGAAAATATGTCCCACAAACAAATTTGGCAGTATCAAAATAATAATGAACACCAATATTCAACGAGTTGTTCACCAGCCCCCTTAAAAATGGAGTGCTTGGGCTATATAGAGCTAGTAGTATTCTTGAATATTTTATTGGTTAATATAAAAAGAATTACATTAGTAATAAAACTATAATATGGTGGACATTGTGATTTGTGAATCGGTTCTAAACATTTTCCTTTTTCTAATATCTTTCTTCTAAAAATTCACGTTAATCGCACATTTATGTCAAAATACTTTTGAAAAAATTACATTCATAATTTCACCACAATAATCTGAATATGTAAACATTGCTTAATCTGCATACTCTCTACAATTCTATTTCCAGCAAATCTATTATAAAAAATGTTAATCCATCTCTTACACATCTCAAAATCCCCTAGTATGTTTTATTTTCTTCGAAGCAAATAATTATTTTCTAATAAAGGATGCATTAGTTTTCAAATTAAAAAATCATCTAAACAACACACCTGACAGCCGCAGCTCATCTTAAAAGTGACCGAAAGGTTACTTAAGTGTTAATGATCTTGTTAGTTGAAGTTGGCCATCAGAAAATTCCTACACGAATTTTATTCCTTTTTCTTTTGTGGAGTGTTTTGTATTTGAAGATTATTACGTTTGTGGTATCCAAAAAGTCTGTGTGAAAGTTATTCTCCACTCTAATATTCGTTCTCAAGCTCGAATAATAATATTGCAACTTATATTTACATAATATTGACTTCTCAGATTCCAAAACTATTGGTGATAAATCGTAAATCCATGGAATGGTCAAAGTGGAGGGGTAATACGTAGACCCATAATTTGGTTTTTGTATTAATTAGCTGACTTTATATTTTATCGGAGAGTAATTGAATTCATATTTAGGATAAACGCGTTTTAATTTTTAAATATATAATATATCGATGGTTCGAATTATAAATTTTAGGGAGTCAAAACTTACGGCTGGATACTGAGTATTTGACAACATTGGATATACTTTTAATAAATTTTATACTCCTACTAAATTTTAATGTTATTGAAACAAACTATAATGCGAGGTGATATAAAATTGGTTGGAGCAACAGTAGCATGTGATCTGATAATAAGCATGTGATCATCATCATACCCCCATGTTTTTATTTAATCAACCCAAGAATCTCTTTTTTTAATATTTTAGTTTGAAATGAAGATTTTACATAATTACCAATATGCAAATATGCTTAATTCTGGATGACAGCTTGTTGCATAAAAATGGACAGGTCAGTGTTGATACCGCCATGTGATGGCTGTTAAAATTAATTTTACTATTCAGCCTAATATAGTTTGATTATCACTAACCGATCCGACTCGAGTTTTAAAAAAATAAAAGAAAATGTATGATAAAAAATTAGTCTATTATGAATCTTATTTTAATATTAATTTTATAATAAAATATAAATAAAATAAGTTAATAAAATATAAAATCGATTATTAAAAATAGTAAAAAATAAATATAGTAGTATTATATATTAGCAGATGGACTAAAAAAAATTAATGGCAAATAATAGTGGATGGAAGGAATAATCATTTTCATTATTTAATTTTTTTAATAATAAATAGACTACGAAGTACTACCTCCGTCCCCCAAAATTTGCTACACTTTGACCTGACACGGGTTTTAAGAAATGTAATGGAAAGTGAGTTGAAAAAGTTGGTGGGATATGGGTCCTACTTTTAAAGTATTAGTTGTATAATAAAATATGAGTAGGAATGAGTTAGTGGAATATGGGGTTCACTACCAAAAATGATAAAAGTGAAGTGTATCAAATTTTCAAGGACGGACCGAAATAGTAATATGTATCAAATTTTCAGGGACAGAGGTAGTACTATATATTCCCAGTTCCCAAAGAATATATCACAAGACGCTCTTTTTTATTTAGCGGGGATAAGATAAGACCAAGAATATTAGTTGAAGCGGCAAACGGTGTAAGGCCAATATGGATTAGCTAGATTGAGATAAGTTATAACTGAATTCTTTTTAAATGATAAATCTTGTGTTCAATTCCACATAATTCATGAATCATGATAAATTGTTATGAAATTCTATACTAAGTATCCTATAATCTGATAATCATATAATGATTCTGTAACTATATGATAATACTATATAACATTAATCTATGATAAATCTGGTTAGTTGCGAATTGCGATCAAAAAAAAAAAATAGCATAGTATATTAAAGCTTTTGAGATATGCCACGTATCTATGAAGTGAGAGTTGCTACCACATAACTATAGTACTGTTATTTATATGGTAAATTGGTAAAATTATGTTGAATATATTATCGAATTTGAGGCAATTTAATTGAATTGCTCAATTTTTTAAGTGCTAGTATATAATTTTATTTGAAACTTTTAAATGATACGGGACTTTCATTTAACAATAATGTTATCAGAAAAAAAAAACAAAAAAAAAAAACAAAAATGTTATCAGAAGACTTGATTAGAATTCTCCCAACAATCTCGTAGCATATTTTATTTTTAATTTGATTCCCACAACAAAAATTATCTCGAACCTTTTTAAAGCATATGGAAAAGTATTTAAAAATGCTAAAGTGAACGTCTTTTTGCTTTTACTATTTTATGTTTAAGTATAAGAATACGTGTCTGCTTTGCAAACTTGGAAAAGAGTCATTGTTTGTGGCGTCCTCTTTATTCGAGAGTGACATTTGAATATGAATTAAATTCCACTTGTTTAAAATTTATGTTGCTTCCATTCCATTAAAACTTAAATACAAAATATACAAAAAAATGTTATCTTGCTAGTGTATAGGCATGTTTAAAATATTTGAAATTGTCGACAATTATAAAGTAAAGATACTAATGATCAATTGAAGGATAATAAAGTTAGTAACTTTACATGTTTTTACCTAATCTCTTGGACAGGTGGCTTGAGTGATTTTGGAATAGGTGCACGCATTGTTTTCATTCATTTGTTTGCTCTCACTACGTCCATCAATTATTGATGCTCCCACCCTATTTATTCAAATTGCGAATCAATAAAAAGATGATCTTTAACTTTCATTTTAAAAAAAATGATACTATTAGTACTACTCCATATACGTAGTGACGTCTAACACAAATCTGCAATAACGTCGAAAAGAAAACTTATAAAACCAATTTTAGAATCTCTGGAAAATATAAGTCATATAACCAATTCAACATTTAGGTCCTGAAAAATAAAACTATCAGTCCAAGACTTAAAAATACTTTGTAATGTAAATGTGGTTGAGAAAATTATAAATGTTCATTCTTCTTCGTAAATAATCTAGTAATATAAATTTAATAAGGAATTTCGTAAAAAAATTGAATCACATAACTTTTTGTAACTTAAAATTCATTAATTTTGAGCATTGCGATCTTAAATTGATAAGTATTCAATTCTTGAACCGCATATCAATGAATGCAAATGGGAAAGTGAAAGGTATTGGGAAAGGGAAAGCTTGCATTAATCCAAATGGAAAGAGGAGTAGGGCAATTAAACATATGAAAACCTGATACTGTTGTACTTGTATGTGTACTTTTCAATAATACACATTGAATGGTATAAAAATTAGTAAATCAGATTCAAAAGCCATATTGCAAATGTATTACGAAGGAGTTAATCATTTCAAATTAGCAATCAAACATCATGGTTAAATTAGTCATGCTTGTACTCAATGCTTTAATGCTAAAGTTAGGTACTTATTAATATTAAAAAATTAAATCGATGGAGTTTAATTTTTTAAGTACAATGTATTCATTGTGTGTGCATAGTTATCCTGAATTTGTTACTAACATTTATTGGATTAAAAGTGGGACTGAGTAGAGACGGTCACTGCAATTAGTATTTTTTTTAATACAACCATCCAAATCCAATCTAATGTTTGTTGTATTTTAGTTTAGTCCAGCCTGAGTACTACAACTGAGATTTATTCATTTCATTAATTGATTTGACTGAAGTTAACTTGGTAATTGGGTAAAAATGTGAATCCATAATTGGAAGTTACATTAAAAAAATAAAAAAACCTCCGTAATTTGGTGTCGCCCGCAATAATACCTCATTCGATCTCTGTCTCATTGGAAACAACTCTCTCTCTCTCTCTCTCTCTACACACACACACACACAACCTATTCGGAGGTGAAGTTCGTAAGCCTCTAAACCCTGGATTCGGCCTTTCTATAGATTTTAATATTTGAATCCTCTATTGCTATGATTTTTTCAACTATACGTTTCAACTGTCTCTCTTCGGTTATTCGTCTTATGTTTGAGAGTATGATTGCCGATCTTATAGTAGGAAGCAGGATTTGGATATGCTGAATTCTGCTGCTTTGATTGCGATTCAGATTGGCATTCGATTTATTTTTTTCTGACTAATCGTAATTTGTCGGAGTGTTACACATGTCGCTCGAGTTGCTAATTTGCTTTAAATTTTAGACGAGTAAAAAATATTGTGGTTTAATTAGTATTGAGTCACGGATCATTGAATGTTTTCTGATAATGCTGATGGTTGCATTTGCATGTGCTTCAGGAGTTACAAACTTTACAGTAACTTTTGTTTTCTCATTTTTGGGTGGCGGAATCCTAGATTGATTTAGTTTTTACTTTGATTTGCATTAGAATGCTTCAGATAATTGATTCTAGTAATGGGAATTCTGTATAACTAGTAGCGGACCTCTGCCGGCTATTAACTTGATTGGCCTGTGAATCAATGATACAGGCTTGCCAATTTGTGGAGTTGGATTTGAGATTTGCAGCAGTGGCATATGCGGTCTATTCTGGGCAGTTGCTTACACGATTGGTTTCTGCATAGCGCCTGGGCTTTGATTTGAGCAACCTTTCTATCATAATGGGAACCTCACTTCGCGGTGGGGCTTTTAGGAAGTCGAATGATGTGCGGCTTATTGTAACAACCATCATGGGGATGGTGTTCGGATATTTTATAGGTGTTTCATTCCCTTCTGTTTCTTTGAGTAAGGTATGACCAAGATAATCACATGCTGAATGGAGATGTTTATTGGACAGTTGGATAATAGTTCTGGTTTTTAACTCCTTGGAATGATTTTCAGATTGCTCTACCTTCAAGTCTAATATCATCCTTTGATATGGGCTTTAATGATGATCATCGTGCCACTCGTAGCTTTCCTGAAAATCTTGGCTCGGGTAGTACACCTGTAACACCAAAGGTAGTTTTTTCTCCCATACATGTTCATTGAGTACTGCATTATGCTCTCATTTTTTGAATCTGTTACTCATTATTTATAAATTGAACTCCACACCATCATTTTTGTGCGGAATCTATCCAAGCAGTATCAAATTAGGAAGTGTCTTAGTTTGTCACTGTTATTTTTTATAGAATTAATGTGGCTATCCTGCACTTTGATTTAGTGTTTTCTTTATTGTATGTATCTTTTTTTTGCTATTGTGCTAGGCATTTTTTCAGTGTTGTCAGCTCAGCTATAGGCATATTTCCATTTTGCATCTTCCTATTTTTCACTCTCTTATTGGGTTCATGGCATTTTCATATTCCTTGAATACTTTGAAGAAGAGAAATAAGGTAATTTCTCAGTGAAATCATTAGTTAGATTATGTGACGTCCATTGCAGTTAATGCAATTTTCTGTCAGTTTAAATGGGACTGTTTTAACATCATCGATGGTTAGTTTTTCATGTCTTTTTTATTTTATTTTATTTATTAGGTATTTATTTATTAGCTATTTGATCAGTGAGCATAAATTTGTGTTTTCAGCTCCACCTGTTCTGTTTGGTTTTAGTGTCAGTTTAACAATTTCTATTCAACCACCTCTTTGATTTTCAGATATATGTTCCCACAAACCCTCGTGGTGCAGAGTCCTTACCACCAGGAATTGTTGTCGCAGAAACAGATTTTTATTTGAGAAGATTATGGGGTGACCCTAGTGAGGTAAGGTTGATGCCTGTAATTGCTTTCTATGGGGTCTGTCATAAGTCTTCATCTCCTTGTCTCTTTTAAACTTGTTTTTCTTTTTTTTGAAGATGACTCCCACCTCTCTTTGGTAATACTATACAGAGTTCATTTTTTCTTTTAACTTTATGTTTATTGTTTATTCTAATCAGTATAGTTTATACAGTCATGTTAGTCATTTACGGAGTATAATTTTAAAATGCATTAAAGTTGTAGGTTATGAATGAATTGTCTGCATTAGTCATGTTTGGCCTTGAAATTGTGCTTCCTTTAATAATCAGTATAGTTTACTGGTTTAGGTGGCACAAGAATTAGGATAAGTGAACACTCTCAGCATATATTTTATCTCATCTCATGCACTCGACAAAAATTGTGTATGAGAAGAATTAAATTGGAGTTGGGAATATGCTTAGTGCTATAATCTGAAATTTCAGGATCTGAAAAGAAAGCCCAAGTACCTGGTAACATTTACAGTTGGTTTAGATCAAAGGAACAATATTAATCAAGCTGTGAAGAAGGTAAAGTACCTGCGAAATTTGTTCAGTCTCTTGGTAGATATTTCTCTATTTAATGCGCCAAGAGTAATGTTCAATTTTCTTGCAGTTTTCGGATGATTTTCAAATTTTGCTTTTCCATTATGATGGAAAGACAACTGAATGGGATCAATTTGAGTGGTCACAGCGGGCCATTCATGTGAGTGCTAGAAAGCAAACAAAATGGTAATAGTCTATTGGTCTTTGGTAGCTCTCCTTTGTGACCCTTGATTAGTACATATTTAGATGAGTGGCGCTTATGAAGGGTACTTAAAATGTGGGAACTTCACTTGATATAAAGCAACATGCATTGATGATTTTAAGTCTACATTTGCATATTTCGTAGTATTGAAACTCTTTGTGTATGATATTTCAGATGTGTGATAAAAAATGAGAAACTCATACTGATGTTGTTGTTATTCGGACCCTGTGGATTCTAAATGGAATAATGAGTTCTAATAATGTTAGTTTTTAGTACTAAAAGATAGCACATGTGATGACTTCTAAGTTCTACCGATTCATTGTTTTTTTAGGTGGTATGCTAAGAGATTTTTGCATCCGGATGTCATAGCTGCTTATGAGTACATTTTCATTTGGGATGAAGATCTTGGAGTTGAACACTTCAATGCTGACAAGTAAACTACCCTCAATGCTGGATGCTTTACACTTTTTTATTGTTTTACTTTATAACTGATGTCAGTCTTCCTGCACATGTTAGGTATATTGCTCTGGTAAAGAAACATGGTTTGGAGATTTCCCAACCTGGTCTTGAGCCAAACAATGGATTGACGTGGCAAATGACTAAAAGGCTAGGCAACAAAGAAGTCCACAAGTAAGTTCACTAACTTGGAACCCTTGATCTGTTTCTTTCCCTATGCACATCTTTGTAATCTAGAGATGGATGGATTACAGGGATACCCAGGAGAAACCAGGCTGGTGCAGTGATCCACATTTACCTCCGTGTGCAGCGTATGTGTTCCTGTTAATTCTGAATAATGAATGTAGTCGGATCGAATGATATCCAAATAACATCCACAGGCATACATTTTCATGAATAATGAATGTAGTCAGATTAAATGATATCCAAATAATCCAACAGTTCTTCTATAGGTTTTTGTTGATGTGCTATGCTGATTGTTTCTGATTCTATTTCTATACAGCTTTGTGGAAATTATGGCTCCAGTCTTTTCCCGTGAGGCTTGGAGATGCGTCTGGCATATGATTCAGGTAGCTGACACAACTTGGCGCATACAAACTGCTCATCCTGCTTTTTTTTCCCCCCTTGGATTTAAGTTTCTGATTCCAACTTCTTGGACTAGTTTTTTTCATTATTATTCTGTTTGAACCACCTGTGCCACAGCAGTGTATATAATTTTATTATATATTTGCAGAATGACTTGGTTCATGGATGGGGCTTGGATTTTGCACTAAGAAGATGTGTGGATGTAAGTGACTTGCTTGTTCCCTCCTCTCCCTATACGCACGTGATAAACCATAACCTGATTGGCATGATCACCCCCCCCCCCCCCCACCACACACACACAAAAAGAAAATAAAATTAAAAGCAAAAAGAAACAGACAAATAGAGAGATAATACTTATGTTACATGAGAATGCCCAAATTTGGGGAGACTCTCAAGGACATGTCATAGGAATAGGTGTTTCATTGTCTTCTTGGTGGACACATGAGTCCTTCACTCCTTTGTTGACATTAATCATTAGTCCTTCCTTTCTGTTCTGCAGCCTGCACATGAAAAGATTGGTGTTGTCGATTCCCAATGGATTGTGCATCAAGTGATTCCATCGCTTGGAAGTCAGGTCAGACAACGATAACTAGCTGACTTTTGGCATAAGTCTTATAATTCCTTCTCATGATGTAGTTGTACTGTCAAATCAGTTTCTTACATCTGATCAATTTGCGTATGGGTACATTTATGAACCGGATTTTCCCTGTGTGGGTGTCTCGTATCTTTATTCCATAAGAAAAACAGTTTCGATAGTTTTTTGTCTTGCAGTTGTTTTGTATTGGATGGTGATAAATTTATTACGGGCAATATCTCAGTGCTGATATTCACGGTTGTTTTCTCGGATAATATGATAACCCAAATATATAAATTTGATGGTAACCAAGGCTGGTTGAGGGTATGGTGAATAACTAATCTGTTACTAAATGACTATTCTCTCTGCTTTCTCCTCTTATCTAAGAGTTAGCAAACACTCTTGTTGACAATATATTTTACTTCCTATTTTGTCATGCACATTCCTTCTTGTTCTGACGGAGTCAAATTTCTTTAACGATAATTGTGCAGGGCGAGTCGGATAATGGTAAAGCTCCATGGCAGGGGGTATGTATATCCATTACCGACCTTGTAGCCATAGTATATAGTTGCAATCCATATTTTGAAATAATTGAAATATTTTAGCTGTTCCTAGCACTTGTATTAGTATATCAGCACAGCCTGGGAAACTTTGTGGATCTTGGTCCAAGGAGGATTATGTTTATAATTCACCCCTTCTCTTATGCATTAGTATTAATCACTTATTTTATAAGTATGCTTTAAAAGTACTGTTTCCTAATATGGTGTTACTGGTATTTTCTCTAACTCTAGGTACGTGATAGATGCAAAAGTGAGTGGGCGCTCTTTCAGGATCGCCTTGCAAATGCAGACAAGTCATATTTTTCACAAATCCAGCACCAGCAAACTTGACTATGACCTGATTGCATGTAAATTGCTATGTTTATTTCTTCGTTAGTCCTCACATTCCCTGAGAGTGGTTTTGGTGGCCGGATTCTTTCATGCGAGTTCCCTCCTTCTACGGTGTAGGATATCCTGTATAATGAGTAGCATTAAAACATGATTAGATACTTAGAAAGAGAACTTTGATCGTTTGTGCAGAAGTAGAAATAGGCTGTATTAGTTTGCTGTACACTAATGGATATCACTACTTGTTTTCTTGTACTTAAATGCAATTAACAGAGCTTCTTGTTTTTGATACTTCCATACAATGAATGCAGTGCTCACTTGTTTTCAGCCAAGTTGTTGGTTGATTGAAATTCTGCACTCTCACATTCAACCTACCACTAAAACTTTACAAACAAACAAGTTGTGTGTTTTATTTGACACTTGTTCGAGTTCATGTTTAAAATCAAAACCCAACTATTGTTGGTGTGTGTACACAGCAATAATTGTCTACCATCTGTGTAATTGTCTGCCACATAGATATCACCTTATTCAGTTAATTGTTTCTAGATTTCCAAGTCAGGCTTAATTTGGACTGAAATTGTAAATCGTGATTAAATTAATAGTCACTACAGTTTTGGCACCTAGTAAAGTTCATGTTAAAAGTCAAAATTCATCCAAACTTGGTGTATTTTACAAGTCATTAACCCTTCACTAAACTTAATTAACATGGGCATTTTGGTGACAAAAACATGTGTGATGGGATTTTCCTTCCCCCCACCAAACCAATACAATTTATGAGCTGCTTACCCGAAATGAAGTGCCCATTCCACCTTCCATTCTTTCGTCCTAAGACAACAATTTTATAAACAAAAAATCATGATTTTACATTTTCAACGTTAAAAAGTGTCGCCAAAGTTTTCACACTTTAAAATAAAATTTCAAACCAATCGAAAAATCATTTCGTTGATATTTTTAAGTCTGTACTCTAGTAATCTCTAGGTGGGAAAATATATGTAAATAAATTGTTTTAGTTTGTTGAGTGAAGAATGAAATTAGTGAAAGAGGGGCCCTATGTTTTGCTTATAATTTCCGTCAGGCAAGGGCAGCACCAACCACATCCTAACTAGCTAATTAAAAAGACTCCTTTGATCGATCTTGTACTTGTATGTTCGAATCAATTACCAGAAAATAATCAGAAAGATGGGGGAGATGTCTGGATTCCAGTTGGGAGTGATGGGTGCATTGTTTCTCTCTGTTGCATCATCAGTGTCCATAGTTATATGCAACAAAGCTCTGATGAGTAATCTTGGTTTCCAGTTTGGTAAGTCATCTATATACATATATACATGAATATTAAGGCCAAGACTGATTTGAATTGATTTCAGCGACGACGCTGACCAGTTGGCACCTCATGGTGACATACTGCAGCCTCCACGCCGCGCTGCGTTTGAATTTCTTCGAAAACAAGCCCATCGACATCAAGACAGTGTTCATGTTTGGGATGCTCAATGGCATCTCCATTGGACTTCTCAACCTCAGCTTGGGATTCAACTCCATTGGCTTCTACCAGGTCATGTTCAAGATCACCTATTTTGTCGATGTGGGATAACAAGGAGTTTCGCTACTACTAACAAGTGTTTGTGGTTTCAGATGACAAAACTGGCAATCATACCTTTCACTGTGCTGTTGGAAACTCTCTTCTTCAAGAAACAATTCAGGTCTATAAATCAACTGCTTTGTTTGTTTGTTGCTTTTTGTTGAAATGCCTAATGTAATGTTGATCATTCATCTCAGCAAGAATATAAAACTGTCTCTCTCAATTCTGCTACTGGGAGTGGGGATTGCGTCAGTAACCGATCTCCAGCTCAACTTCGTCGGGACCATCCTCTCCATCCTCGCCATCGTCACAACTTGCGTTGGACAAATTGTATGTATATGATACGTAATTAACACGGGAAGAACGAAAAGAGAGTTGTTTTTTTTTAAAAATATTTTATTTCTTCATTCTTAATTATAATATATTTATGTCTGGCAGCTGACGAACACGATCCAAAAGAGGCTGAACGTATCCTCGACACAGCTGCTGTACCAATCCGCACCATTCCAATCAGCCATTCTGTTTGTGACAGGGCCGTTTGTGGACCGATTTCTGACCAAACAAAACGTCTACGCCTATAAATACTCCCCACTCGTATTGGGATTCATAGTGCTGTCGTGCCTGATAGCCGTGTTTGTCAACTTCAGCACCTTCTTGGTCATCGGGAAGACATCCCCCGTCACCTACCAAGTCCTCGGCCACCTCAAAACCTGCCTTGTGCTCGCATTCGGATACACCCTCTTGCACGATCCTTTTACATGGAGGAACATCATTGGAATACTCGTGGCCGTTGTTGGGATGGGGCTGTATTCTTACTTCTGCACCAATGAGACCAAGAGGAAACAGCTCGTCGACGTCTCACCCTCGCCACCGGTAACTTTATCATCACCATAAATAAAATCTCTTGATTTGTTTAAGCCCATATTATCTCATCTCTCTCTCTATATATATATATCAGATGAAGGACAAGGATGTTAGCAGTCCGCTTCTTGGAAGCCATCAAGATAAAGAATCCAAGGATTCTGCAGTGTGATTCATTAGTCAAGAATATTTTTGGAGCCAAGATTGTTTTCATTCTTTCATGTCTCTTCTCAGATGAACATTTTCTTTTTTGCCACAGCAATTTAGCACAGCAGAGGAAGTCACACATCCTTCTTTATGAATGCATATATTATGATGACATTCATCATTGTGTTTTACATTTTTTGAATCAAATTGATAATTACTCCACATTGGAGTTAATACTAGTAATAAACTCTTCAAACTAGAGCTAATAGACAGTGTATCATTTTACACAAAAAAATGTCAGAGTATGTCTTTTTTTTTTTTTTTTTTTTTTCCCAATTTAGATAATCAAATTGCCACACAACGCAGGGAAAAATCTGTCCCCTAAAGAAACTAATGGCAAATGCATTCAGTACCTAAAAAAAGAAAATGATGAAACCATACAGGTGTGCAGTCTCTATTTCATTTGTATCCATGGATTTCATGCACTCCATTTTTGAACAAAACTGATATAGGAAGAGATAATTAATTAAGCTTTTTAAAATATTTATTACCCACCTTGTCCCCTGTAGTTGATAATGGAAGAAATTAATTAAACGTAACGTTCATCTCAACAAGACAAAAATAAATATCATAAAATCCAACCAAGATAATTACGCAAATGCCAATAATGCATAAAACAAGCAATGCACTCACCTATTTGACTATTTCTGTTAAAAAAATCGAAATATATAGAGGTGGATGGTAGAATTAGAAGGGATGATGGATGCATTCGTCCTTCAATATTATTTTTTGTGTAAAATACACAAACATCTACTACTATTATATAAGTAATAAAATTAAAATTAGAATTGTAGAATAACAAAGTAAGGATGATAGGAGTCCATTAGTAGCCACTCCAACTATTTATTTACAAAATCGCAATTTGTGGTAAGGATAGATGATGTGCCAAAAATTTTCAATCCACCTCGTACAGACATGAACGATATTACTCTCTCCATTCCATATTAATAGACTTATTTTGCCATTTTGGTAAGTTCCATATTAATAGAGTCATTTCCCGTTTTAGTAAAACTCAACATATTTTTCCACTCCTACTTTACTCTCTCTTATTTTTTTCTCTCTTCTACTTTATTCTCCCTTTACTTAACTTACATAACACTATTTTTCTTAATCTCCGTGCCGACTCTCCATTGCTATGGAATGGAGGGAGTACTAAGTTAACTAAATCTATCTCATTAAAACGTGAAATGATTCAGCTATGTGCTATATGTATCCATCACATAA
This sequence comes from Salvia hispanica, assembly GCF_023119035.1. Lineage (NCBI taxonomy): Eukaryota > Viridiplantae > Streptophyta > Magnoliopsida > Lamiales > Lamiaceae > Salvia > Salvia hispanica. The sequence continues at coordinate 23,464,209 of NC_062969.1, forward strand.
TTTGATAAGTACTCCTAGTATATTTTTCATGTTTGACATTTCAATTAATCATGTAACACATGTGCAAACTGCATCTATCACATCATTCAACTCCCTCCGTCCCACATAATTTGACCCAATATTTCATTTTGGGCAGTCCCACATAATTTGACACACTTCAATTTTACCATTTTTGGTAGTGAACCCTATATTCCACTAACTCATTCCTACTCACATTTTATTATAAAATTAATACTTTAAAATTAGGACCCACGTCCCACCAACTTTTTCAATTCATTAGGTTTCTTAAAACGCGTGCCGAGTCAAAGTGTCCCAAATGATATGGGATGGAGGGAGTAATTTTCTTGAGAATATAAATAGATGCCCAGTCCGTATGTACCTCTAATATTTTTTGTTATCTGTTTTTGTTTGAGACAGAAGATAATTTAAACAAGAAACTGAATGGTGATGAGTAAGCAAGGAGAAGTGGTGTGTGTGACCGGCGCCAGCGGCTTCATTGGCTCATGGCTCGTCCACCTTCTCCTCAGCCGTGGCTACGTCGTCCGCGCCACCGTCAAAAATCTAGGTTCCCCTTCTCCACCACTTGATCATTTTGCATCAACTGTTGGTTGCTTTCTAAAAGTTAAAATAATTAGGAGACGAGAGAGAAACGAAGCATTTAGAAGCCATGGAAGGAGCTGAATCCCGCCTTCGCCTCTTCCAGATTGATCTGCTTGATTACGACTCCATTTTTGCCGCAGTCAACACCTCTTCCGGCGTCTTCCACCTCGCTTCCCCTTGTATCATCCATCAAATCCAAGATGTTCAGGTTTTGCACCTAAGTCTACTAACTATATACATTTTTCTATTTTAGCCCGTTCAATGATAAAAGATGCATTTAATTTTTTCCATTTCTAGCAAGTGGCGCCTCACTCTGCTAACTAATTATACTAACATTCCACTATTAAAATAAGACCCATATTCCAATATTTTTTTCACCCTTTTCTCATACAGTATAAGATAAAAAAATTTCTTATACCATGTGACGGATTAAAACATATCTTTCATTCACGGACGGACAAAGAGAGTATGATTATCGCCTGTCGGTGGATTCAGGGGGAGCTGCTGGACCCAGCAATTAAGGGGACCATAAATGTACTAAAAGCAGCTAAGAATGCTGGCGTTGGGCGCGTGGTTGTGACGTCTTCTATATCTGCCATGATCCCAACTGCCAATCATCTGGAAGACGCCGGTGAAGGCTGCTGGATTGACGAGGATTACTGCCGCCAAAATGGGGTAACTCAGCAGTGTAATACAATTTCTTATTGATAGCTTCTACTGTTGTTGAGAGTTGAGACTTGATTTTTTTGTTAGTTTATGTACTCTGTTTCTAAAGCGGCAGCTGAGAAAGCTGCATGGCGATTGGCGGAGGAAGATGGCGTGGACGTAGTGGTGCTGAATCCAGGAGTGGTGGTTGGCCCTATACTCCCCCCACTCTTAAACACTAGCATGACACTCATCCTTGACATACTTCAGGGTACTTCACTTTCATTTCATGATCATTTCTTTTAATTGCATGCTTATGGACTTATGGTGGGTGTAGGCAAAGAATTTCCAGAACACCTGTTTATGGCATTAGTACATGTGAAAGATGTTGCTCTTGCTCATATACTCTTGTATGAGAACACATCTGCTGCTGGAAGGCATCTCTGTGTCGAATCTTTGTCTCGTTATGACGACTTTGCCCAACATATGGAGAGGCTATACCCTCAATACAAGCTGCCCAGGTTTCATGGGAAAAATGGACCACTCAAGTCCAATGCTGCATCCAAGAAGCTCATAGATCTGGGCTTGGAATTTACTCCCATGGACCACATTGTTAAGGATTCTGTTCAAACTTTGACGACCGAAGGATTTCTTTCATGAAAAACTCAACTCTACTATCAATAATTGTGGGCTTTCCTTTTGATTCATACTCCTACTTGCCAACACAACTATATGTGTCTGTTGATGTAAATTTTATCACATTGCGCTGCTGTACTAATAAATTGGACTATTTTATTTCTACATCACCTACAATTACATTACACCTATCTTTGAATTTTAAGGCCAAAGTAATTTATACATTTCCTGCAAAATAATCTAACACTAAATAAAACTCCACAATTTGATCATATTAGTTTCCTTGAAAATAGTAGTACAACATCTTTCTCCTATTTATGTGGAACAATCCTGTAATTTAGCACTTTGTAATTGTTTCTTGGCCAGTTAAGTTATTAGGAATCCGATTACTTAAGGTGAATCACCTTAGAATCAGACTCAGATTATACTAGTACTACTTTAAGTCTAATTCATCCTACACTATAAAGATAAATATCCATATAAATGATCAATCAATATACACATAATTTTGACAGTATAGACGAGCGAGAGGAAAAAGACAATATGGAAAAGTCATTATTAATAAACAATGAAATGGAAAAATGATTGATGTGAATATGATTTTAAATGTGTATGATTTTTAATGAATTGAAAATGTTGTTTTAGTCATATCGTGGCATCTTTTCTGGGCGGGTAGTTATCCTTATTCGGTGTAACAAATACAATACATTGCATAACCACAAACAAAACATTCCACATGGCGGATAAGGAAGGAGAAGTGGTCTGCATCACCGGCGCCAGCGGCTTCATTGGCTCTTGGATCGTCCAACTTCTGCTCCGCCGTGGCTACTCCGTTCGCGCCACCGTTAAAAATCTAGGTTCTTCCTGCCTCCGTCTAGCACCAGACTTTAAGATCTTCAGCTAACTGTCGAATTATTAGGGGACGAGACAGAAACGAAGCACTTGGAAGCCATTGAAGGAGCTGATTCCCGCCTTCGCCTCTTCCAGATCGATTTGCTTGACTATGACTCCATTGCCGCCGCTATCACCGGCGCCGCAGGCGTCTTCCATGTCGCTTCCCCTTGTATCATCGATCAAGTCGACGACCCTCAGGTTTTAAACTTACACTTTTGCAATTTCTACTTTCATGGTGGTGTATAATTGGGTAATCAGATGCAATTGCCATTAACCATTCATTTCATATTAATCCACACGGTACATGGCATACAATTAGTACTAGCTTTGTTTTTAAACTGCATCTACCAATTCCTTTTTTAGTTTGTTAATTAACTAATTAATTAGCTTTGGATTTAGCGAGAGCTGTTGGACCCTGCAATTAAGGGAACCCTAAATGTACTCAAGGCGGCCAAAAATCTCAACGTTCGGCGCGTGGTTGTCACGTCTTCTATATCTGCCATGATTGCCGGCTCCGACACTCTGGCAGACGTCGGTGAAGATTCTTGGGTTGATGAGGATTATTGCCGCCAAAATGGGGTATAATTCTTGATTCAAAGGCAATCATGGAGTAGCTTTTATTTGTTTATATTTTGTGCTCCTTGATTTTGTATTCACAGAGCATGTGTGCGCATACTTTAATTTGTGATGACTGCTACTTAGCTTTTATTGCCTCTTCTGTTTTGGCTGAGATTTTATTTTGGTGTTAGCTTTGGTATCCTCTTTCAAAAGCACTTGCTGAAAAAGCTGCATGGAAATTTGCCGAGGAAAATGCTCTGGATATTGTTGTGGTGAATCCAGGAATGGTAGTTGGTCCGGTACTTCCCCCAGCTCTAAATTCGAGCATGCAATTGATGGTTCACGTACTTCAGGGTACTCACTTTCAATTCATATATTCTCAATAGTTTCAGTGAGTTTCCAAACATATAGTTTTAGGACCACAACCTCTATATCCTGTGCAAAACCAGAGTTAGGGGTTTCTTGTTTCACTCATCTTCCCATAAAGTTTATTGCTTATGTTTGAATGAGCATGGCATGCTTTGTATGGTAAGTGAGCCATCCCCAAGTTGAGGTATGATGAGGCTACCTTGGTTTCTGCCTTCTAAAAATGTTCTTTTTATTTATAATTTAGGAAGTTATCTCCTGCCCTTTTTTCTTTATGTACAAGGGTGTGAACCTAAGAAGCAATTATTGTCGGCCGTTTCGCTCATTTTCCTTGAAATTTAACTCTTGATATTGCTGTTTTGTTTATCAAGAAAAATCATGGCAAATAGAGCTTATTATTTTCACTTTGGGTGCAGGTCGTGATTTTAACAAAAGCTTCTTTATGGCATTAGTACATGTGAAAGATGTAGCTCTTGCTCACCTACTGTTGTATGAGAACACATCAGCAGCTGGAAGACATCTCTGTGTTGAATCTTTATCACGCTACGGTGAATTTGCTGAACAGATGGAGAGAACCTACCCTGAATACAAGTTGCCCAGGTTAGATACTCCTACTCCAAGGCGAAAGAGAAATTGATTCTTGCGTCTCATGAACATACGTAGAAAACGCATGTCTCATTGAGAATATTTTGCTTGTGCTGGGGATTTATGAGATGCTCTATACAAGATTATATTTCACTACAACTCACCTATGATTTGGTTGTAGTTAGTTATAGTTACACATTACTAAAGATAGTCCTACATTTTTGTAGGTCTAGTAAAGAAAAGCAACATGGATCAGTAAAGAGCGAGGCTGCATTGAAGAAGCTGATAGATCTGGGTGTGAAATATGCTCCTATGGATCAGATTGTTAAGGATGCTATTGAAAGTTTGAGGAGCAAAGGATATATTTCGTGAAAAGAGTTAAGAATTATGTAATTATTGGACATAAGTTGGCTTTACATCTGTGGGGAGCTATTTCATTGGGAGAGTGAGAAAACAAAACTTATGTTTTGATGGAGTCCGTGTGGATGTAAAACGACATTGATGTAGTATGTTAATTATGCAGTATATGCAACACGAAATAAACTTTATGTATAGAATCTTATTTTATTTGCTTCTCCAGCAGCAAAAATGTTTTCTATTTCCAGTCTTTTTGTTGCTTTTGCAAATGTCTAATCTTGCAAATTGCACAGCAGAGGATCCATATCCGTATGAAAATACATCTGCTGCTTGAAGATATCTTTGTCCAATCTTTGTGACGACTTTGCCCAACATATAGAGAATAGAGATGCTATATACCCTCAATACAAGCTGCCTAGGTTTCAAGGAAAAATGTACCACTCAACCCCAATGCCGCTGCATCCTAGAAACTCATAGATATGGGCATGGAATTTACTCCCATGGATCAGATTGTTAAGGATTCTGTTCAAACTTTGAGGACCAAAGGATTTCTTTCTTGAAAAATCCAACTTTGCTTTTGATATTTGTGGGATTTCCTTTTAATTTCATACTTGTGCCAACACAACTACGAGTCTGTTGATGTAAATTAAATCATGTTGCCCTGTTGTGCAAAAAATTACTACTGTATTTTGATTTCTACATCAGCTAAAACTATAACTATCTTTCGCATCTTAGAGCACCCTTAATGGGGCTCCGCTAGGAGCTCGGACCCATCCCGTCAGGACGAGCCGGTGGCGAGAACCCATTGCGGGTGTCCCTTCCTGTGTGGACTCCCGGTGTGGAGGGGTGGGCACCAAGCTAGTGGGCCATACGCCGCCCCCCACGTGGCACGCCGTGGTGGGGTGGTGGCATCATTTCTGGACGCGGTAATTTTAATTTTTTTTAAAAAAAATTGGAAAATAATTAAAATTAATAAAAAATTTCCCACTTCTCCATATATTACCGTTTTATTACTGTTTTTTCCTTTTTTTTAAATCTTTTAATTCTCCAATTTATCCCAAAATAATCTATAAATACCATTATTACATAATTTTTTGAACACCAAAAAATTATGTCTCACTCATTTTTCTCTCTAAAAATTTTCATTTGCATTCGCAATTCAAGTATGGTTGATCCATGAGAGGAAATTGCTCAGTTGATTGCACAAGCACAACCAAAAATAAAATAAAAAAAGAAATAAGATAGTGTGAATCAATAGTGAAGGGAATAGATGGTTTTAAGATGAATGGTTGGAGATAATGTCTCTTAAATAAGAAATGAGATAAAAATGATGTGGGGTTCATGACTACTGTGATCCCTGTTGTGGATGGCCTTAAGGCCAAAGTAATTTGCACATTCCCTGCTAAAATTAATTTAGTTGGCCAACAACATTGCTTGCTCTAAATAAAACTCCACAATTTAATCATGTTAATTTCCTGAAAATACATCTTTCTCCTAATTATGTAGAACTAAGCGACACACCATTGTCCATTGACTTTCCGTCCAATATCTGAAATAATGAATCCTTAAATTGAGAAATTTGTTTCATGGCAACTTAAGTATTAGAATCAGGGATCACTTCCCATATGAAGGTTATACTATTAGTAGTTTTTGTTGTAATCTATGCCGGTCAATGGACTTTGACCAATTATAAATTTCAGCGAGGCATTTAATTTTGTGAAATTAAATGTGAAATTAAATGATATAGTATCGATCTACGTTCGGAGTAGATGACCGTGGTATATTCATTTTCTCAAATCCGATTCCCGGTGAGTGAGAAATAATGAATTAAAGTTGTGCAAAATTACAAACTTAATGAGCTATGAGAGAAGCTTAGGGAATAATTAAGAGAGTTAATTATCCAATGTCCACATTGGAAGTTACAACCTTATTAAACTAGTACTCCCTCCGTCCCATTTAAAATGAAACATTTGGGAATTGGCACAAGATTTTATGTAGTGTTGTTTTGTGAGTTAATGAAGAGAGAGTAAAGTAAGAGAGATGGAAAAGTAGAAATAAAGTTGTTTCTATTTTAGGAAACGTTTCATTTTTAATGGGACAACCAAAAAAGGAAACCGTTGCATTTTTAATGGGACGGAGGGAGTATTTAATAAGAAGAATTATTACATGTAATAATTATAGTGGACTAAGATGGGCTGTACGAGCCTACACGCGCCGCCCGCCCCGCCTCGTACCAGTGGGCTTGGTGCTTGGGCCTGGTTGTGGGCTTGGCCCAGGGCTAGTGAGTCTAGTTCTTTTTAGACCACCACCGTTTCCACGTCAGCGAGCCAAAGCCAAGCGGGATGACACCTCGTCAGTATGACGCGGTAAGCCAATGAAACTAGAATTCACACTCTGCATCATACACTCTCTCCTCCCTCTGCATTATTTTTCTGTCGAAAGCTCTTCCCTCTCCTCCATCCAGTTCGCCGGAGCTCTATGTCAGCGAGCCAAGCGGGATGACACCTCGTCAGTATGACGCGGTAAGCCAATGAAATTAGAATTCACACTTTGCATCATACACTCTCTCCTCCCTCTGCATTGTTTTTCTGTCGAAAGCTCTGCCCTCTCCTCCATCCAGTTCGCCGGAGCTCTGTTGATAGCGGTGCTGCTTCACCAGAGACGCATCCGTTTTATCTTTGGGGACGAAACGCCAATCCGAAGTGCGCTACCGGGCGTATCTCGTCTTGCGGAAAGAGGCCTCCTCGACTCGCCTTTTTCCTTTTTCCTACGATTTATAGTTTCGATCTCCTTGTAATTCAGTTTCAGTTATTTCTCTTGTATTCCTTTTGGGTTTGTATTACGCCGGCTTTTTATCTCTTGTAATCTAGAAACCAACAGTTTTGTATAATTATAGTATTTTTTTTGCAAATCTTGTCCATCCTATGAATAACCATGTAAATGATGAATCAAACAATAAACACACAATTTAAACAGTATAAACGATCGAGAGGGAAAGGACAAAATGAAAAAGTCATTAGTAAACGATGAAATGGAAATTTGTGTGACTGATGATTTTAAATGATTTGAAAATGTTGTTTTAGTCATACTTGAACTTGATACAAAAACAAAACATTCCACACTATGAGCAACATTACGTTATCCACTAGTCCACATGGCGGATAAGGAAGGAGAAGTGGTCTGCGTCACCGGCGCCAGCGGCTTCATTGGCTCTTGGATCGTCCACCTTCTGCTCCGCCGTGGCTACTCCGTTCGCGCCACCGTCAGAAATCTAGGTTCTTCCTGCCTCCGTCTGTCACCACTTAATTTGTTCCGACTTTGAGATCTTCGGCTAACTGCTGCTTGCTATCGAATTATTAGGGGACGAGAGACAAACCAAGCACTTGGAGGCCATTGAAGGAGCTGATTTCCGCCTTCGCCTTTTCCAGATTGATTTGCTTGACTACGATTCCATTGCCGCCGCTATCAGGGGCGCCGCCGGTGTCTTCCATGTCGCTTCCCCTTGTATCATCGATCAAGTCGACGATCCTCAGGTTTTAAAACCAATCAATTACAGTTTTGCAATTTCTACTTGGTGTATAATTGGGTAATCAGATGCTATTGTCATTAACCATTCATTTCAATACACATGTTATATTTCATATTAATATCCCTACCAATTCCTTTTTTAGTTTGTTACTAATTCATTAGCTTTGGATTTAGCGAGAGCTGTTGGACCCTGCAATTAAGGGAACCCTAAATGTACTCAAGGCGGCCAAAAATCTCAACGTTCGGCGCGTGGTTGTCACGTCTTCTATATCTGCCATGATTCCGGGCTCCGGCACTCTGGCAGACGTCGGTGAAGATTCTTGGGTTGATGAGGATTATTGCTGCCAAAATGGGGTATAATTTTATCATGGAGTAGCTTTTATCTGTGATTCTGTTTATATTTTTGTGCTCCTTTATTTTGGATTAACGGAGCATGTGTGCGCATACTTTAATTGTGATGACTGCTACTTAGGTGGCGTTCGGTTGCCATGACTAATAATCATGAGACTATCCATCTAGGATTAAGTCGTGAGATTATTTTAGTTGGAAGGGGAGGCTATGACTAATTATTATGAAACTATCCATCTAGGATTAAGTTGTAGGGTTCAATCTTATGAACCAAATATAATACATATTTAATCATGAGATTTAATCTTGGCAACCGAACACCCCCTTAGCTTTTATTGCCTCTTCTGTTTTGGCTTAGTAAAAATAGAGAAGTAGATAGTGTATAAGAATCTAGTTCTACTGCTTTAGTTGGTAGATTATGGTTTTCCTTGTAGTTTTCGAGCTTTCTCTATTCTTTTAAGTTTCACCCTAATTTCTTACTTTCCTTTTGCTGCAATTTGCACCGTTGAGATTTTATTTTGGTGTTAGCTTTGGTATACTCTGTCAAAAGCACTTGCTGAAAAAGCTGCATGGAAATTTGCCGAAGAAACTGGTTTGGATATTGTTGTGGTGAATCCAGGAATGGTCGTTGGTCCGGTACTCCCCCCAGCTTTAAATTCGAGCATGCAATTGATGGTTCACGCACTTCAGGGTACTCACTTTCAATAGTTTCAGTGAGTTGCTTAGCTGCCAAAATAGTTTTATCTCCTACCCTTTTTTTCCTTATGGATCTCGCTATTATGGTGGTCAACATTTAGTGCACCAACGTCTAAATAGGATAGGGTATGGAACTAAGAACCAATTATAGTTGACCATTTCGTTCAATTATCTACAAATTTCTAATCTTGATATTGATGTTTTGTTTATCAAGAAAAATAATGGCTGATGAAACTTATTATTTTCACTTTTGGGTGTAGGTCGTGATTTTAACGAAAGATTCTTTATGGCATTAGTACATGTGAAAGATGTAGCTCTTGCTCACATACTGTTGTATGAGAACACATCAGCAGCTGGAAGACATCTCTGCGTTGAATCTTTATCATGCTACAATGAATTTGCTGAACAGATGGAGAGAGCCTACCCTGAATACAAGTTGCCCAGGTAAGATACTCTTACTCCAAGTATAAAAGGAAAATTGATTCTTATAGCATACCGTAGAAAACACATGTTTCTCATTGAGAATATATTGATAGTGTTGGGGATTTATGTGCTATACAAAATTGTATTTCAGTACAGATTACCTATGACTTGGTTGTAGTTAGTTATAGTTACACAGGTTTCCTAAAGATAGTCCTACATTTTTGTAGGTCTAGTAAAGATAAACAACATGCATCAGTGAAGAGCGAGGCTGCATTGAAGAAGCTAATAGATCTGGGTGTGGAATATGCTCCTATGGAGCAGATTGTTAAGGATGCTATTGAAAGTTTGAGGAGCAAAAGATATTTTTCTTGAAAAAAGTGTAGAAAATTATGTAATTATTGTAGCATATAAAAGTTTGCTTTAACATTTGTCGGGAACTATTTTATTGAGAACTTGAATCTTGTGAGAAAACACAACTTATGTTTTGATGTAGTGTTTGTGGACGGAACCAGTTAAAGAAGCTAGGGTTGAAATTTAACAATAAATTAGCAGCGCGACACCGATGCCCTTATTATCTTCGGGAGCAAATATCCTATTAGAGCATCTCTAAGAACATCTCCAAGGGGAGAGCTAAATGGAGAGGTAAACTAATATAATTACCATATTTATCTTTTTTTTCATGAAAAATCATTCTCCTAAGGAAAGATGTATTTGAGAAGGTATTATACTTTTTCCCATTTTGAAGAGGTATCTTTACCTCTCCATTAATGGAGAGATAAAATCTTATAACTACCATATTTGTCTTCTTTTCATGAAAAATCATTCCTCAAGGGAGAAGGTATTTGAGAAGGTATCACACTTTATGTTTTTTTTAATGCATTTTGTGCTATTATTTTATGTTTAAAAAATCATTTACCTCTCTATATACCATTTTCCTTTGGAGGATGTTTCTTTTTGGAAGGGTATATTTCACTTTTTGAGGAGGTATATAGATGATATACCTTTTCTATATACCTTTTCCCTTTGGAGATGCTCTAAGGGAAAGGGTAAATGGAGAGGTAAAGAGAAATAACTACCATATTTACCTCTTCTTGATAAAATTTCATGCTCCAATGAAAAATGTATTTGGGGAAGTATTATACCTTCTTTCATTTTGAGAAGGTATCTTTACCCCTTCTTAGAAGAAAATGTAAAAAGCTAGTTATTTTTATTTGCCTTCTTAATTTACCCTCTTCTCTTGGAGTCCATTACTTTTTAAGAAGGTATTATTACCTTTTTGAGAAGGTAAATGAGAAATATACCTTCTCAACTTATATAACTACCATTTTTACCTTTTTTTCATGAAAAATCATTCTCCAAGGGGAGAGGTATTTGAGAAGGTTAATACCTTTCCCCATTTTGAAGAGGTATCTTTACCTCTCCATTGATGGAGAGGTAACATGTTATAACTACCATATTTGCCTTTTTTTCATGAAAAACCATTCTACAAGGGAGAAGGTATTTGAGAAGGTATCACACTTTATGTTTTTTAATGAATTTTTTGTACTATTATTTTATGTTTAAAAAATTATATACCTTTCTATACACCTCTTTCCTTTGGAGATGCTCTTATAGCAATGTTTTAAAAACTGGACTGGTGAGTGAATTGGCGAAGCTATTGGTTCATGGTTCAACCGGTCCGACCGGGTGAACCACTGATCGAACCGTTTTACTATTAAAAATTATATAAAATATATTCAATTTAATGAATGATAAAATCTATTAATTTTTTTATCAATAAATATAATTAAATATATGAATTACACAAGTTAGTGTGAATAAATTTTTTAATATTTTAGATTTAAAAATAGATAATTCATAATAATTCAAAAAACATTTATGGAAAAATATATAAATAAATATGAATTATTAATTAGTTTTGATAAAAAAAATATACTATATAGTAAATACTTTATTATAAATCTTAGGTATAACTACTTATATTTACATAATGTAATTATAGGGGTGCACTATAGTCAATAAGTGAAATCATGTAAAATATCAAAGCAAATCCCAGCCTTTGGATCCTTAGATTGGATGGTTATGATAATAATATCCGAGCTACATTATTACAGTAAAAGTGTTACATTATTAGCCAAACTACGTTATTGCACTACACAATCTACATTATTCGAGTAAAGCGCGTTACATTATTAGACTACACAATCTACATTATTAGATGACACGTGACATTAATCTAACGATTACATCACAAGATCCAATGACTGAGATTTGCTTTGATTTTTGACAGAATTTCACTTATTGACCTGATCACTTCCCTGTAACTATATTATACAAATAATAGTTAAATTTAGTAAAAAGAGTGAACTGTAGATGATAAATATATTATTAGGGATGTATTCAGGTCAGAACGTTAAGTATAAGTAAAACTCAAAACACTTGCAGTCCATTGGATCCTATGATATAACGGTTAGATTAATGTCATGTGTCATCTAATAATGTAGAATTTTAGACAAATAATGTAGCTCGGATAATAATGTAGCATTTTAGTTTAATAATGTATTGTTTTAGTCTTACAATGTACATTTCTAGTCTAATAATGTACCTCGGCTAATAATGTAGATTTTTAGTATGGTAATGTAACTAATCATAACCATCCAATCTAATGATCCAAGGACTGTGATTTGTGCTGTGTTTTACACTAAGATGCTGTAAGGACCCTAACACACCCCTATATTATTATATTAATACATACTCACTATAATATAAATAAACTTGAATAATTAGTTTGAGTAAATAAAAAAAATTATTTTAATATAATAATAACTAATGTCATGTTATTACCAGGAAATGCTTGTGGTGGAGTGGTAATGGTCTTAGTCTCTTGACTAAGAGGTCATGACACATTTCTTAGTTTATATAAAATTTTAGAAGTTGTTGGTTGATGTGGTTAATAGAAGAGAAAAATAGTGGATAGAAGTATTAAATGGAAAGAGAAAAAATGGTTGAATATGTATTTGGATAGAAAAAAGTGGTTATTCTAATGCATATTTCTCTTTTTCCTTTGTTCTAACGCATATTTATCTTTTCCTACGTATGCTAGTTTTTTTTTTGTTTTTTCTTTATTCTAATGCATATTTCTCTTTTTCTACATATGCTAGTTTTTTTCTATTTTCTTTATTCTAATTTATATTTTTCTTTCTTTATTCTAATGCATATTTCTCTTTTTTTACATATGCTAGTTTTCTTTTTCTCTTTTCTTTATTCTAATGCAATATTACTACGTATATTCTAATTCTCTTCACTTTATATTTTTTGGAACATGCTTTCTATTTGTTATTTTTTATACTAATAATTATTTTAATTTTAAATCTTTGTCACTTTATAATTGAAAATCTGTTTCCATCTATGATATTCTTACATAAAAATTGAAAAAATATTAAATATTAATTATTTTGAGCTTCCGATATCACAAACATCGAATGAACCCTATAACTACTAATAGTGACTTGGGTCCCCGGTCATAAAATCCTGATTTCGCTACTGCCCCTACTTTCACTTTCTCTCCTCTGCCCCTTTCACCCTCCCCTTTCTCTCTCCTCTGCGCCCTTTCTCTCCCATTTTCAAGCTTCCTGTAAAACTGGCGAACGTTGCTATTTCTTGTATAAATAGGCGGACATCTCCGGCTAAGCCCCCGCTTGAGCGGGGGCTTGGCCTATGCTGGTTCCGTCAGCAGTGGATGTAAAACCACATTAAAATAGTACTCCCTCCGTTTCCTCATAGTTGAGGCGGAACTTTTCGGCATGGAGTTTAAGAAATGAATGTTAAGTGTGTTAAATAAATAGATAAAAAAGTAAGAAAGAGAAAAAGATAGAGAGAATAAAGTAAAAAGTGAATAAAGTAGAGAGAATAAAGTAAGAGAGAGTAAAGTAAGAAAGAGGAAAAAAGTTACTACCTCTGTCCCTGAAAATTTGATACATATTACTATTTTGGTCCGTCCCTGAAAATTTGATACACTTCACTTTTACCATTTTTGGTAGTGGAGCCCATATTCCACTAACTCATTCCTACTCACATTTTATTATACAACTAATACTTTAAAAGTAGGACCCACATCCCACCAACTTTTTCAACTCACTTTCCATTACATTTCTTAAAACCCGTGTTGGGTCAAAGTGTAGCAAATTTTGGGGGACGGAGGTAGTACTATATATGGAAATGACTCAACTATGAGGGAACTTCACGAAATGGAAAAATGACTCAACTATGAAGGAACGGAGGGAGTACTATCTCTGTCCCTCGAATTTTGACACAGTTTACTATTTCGGTTTGTCCCTGAAAGTTTGACACACTTCACTTTTTACCATTTTTGGTAGTGGATCCCCTATTCCACTAACTCATTCCTATTCACATTTTTTTATAAAACTAATACTTTAAAAGTAGGACTCACATCCCACCAACTTTTTCAGCACACTTTCCATTACATTTCTTAAAACTCTTGCCGGGTCAAATCGTATCAAAATTTGGGAGACGGAGGTAGTATGTTAATTATGTAGTGTTATTTGCTTCCTCCAGCAGCAAAAATGTCTTCTATTTCCAGTCTTGTTGTTGCATTTGTAAATGCCTAATGTTGATTTATAGCAAAAATAATAAATTATCTCTCTCAATTCTGATATCGGTGAGATGATGAGATTTGGTTTTATTGAAAATTGGTCCTCATTCTACATATTTCTAGAAATATATATTTCTTACTTTTTTCCATATGTATAAATCTGGAATTATGTAGACTAAATTAGAGATAAGGATGGAATAATAGATAAGGATATGAATAGAATTATAGATAAACCTGGATTAGGGATGATGAGATGAGGATTACCTTATCCATTATCAACTACGTACGTATATGTATGTAAAGTGTAGTTTCATATTGTGAAATAAGAGAAGCCATTTACTAGTACTATCATATTGCGTGCATTGAAATACTGTTTGCAGGATGTTCTATCCTTGTTTGTATGGCTATATATAGAGGTTGTGATCACGCAAATGCACAATACAAATATTAAACAATGGCGGATAAGAAAGGAGAAATAGTCTGTGTCACCGGCGCTAGCGGCTTCATTGGCTCTTGGATCGTCCACCTTCTTCTCCGCCGTGGCTACACCGTCCGCGCCACCATCAAAGATCTAGCAGACGAGAGAGAAACGAAGCACTTGGAAGCCATGGAAGGAGCTGATTCCCGACTTCGCCTCTTCCAAATTGATCTGCTTGAATATGGCTCCATTGCTGCTGCAATCAGCAGTGCCGCCGGCGTCTTCCATGTCGCTTCCCCTAGTACCATCGATCAAGTCGACGATCCTCAGGTTTTGTCAATTTTACCATTACAATTTTAGCTTGATAATATTGAATACGTATACTTTAGCATAAGTTTCAACATTCATTATGATATTTTTACTTTTTCTATAAGGAGATTTTTATTTTTCAACTTAGTTGTCGGAGTACTAATCAATAATTGGTAGTATATTCTTTTCTCTAATCCGTAAATTCATTTTTATCCTATTTTAAATAAACATAATAATTAATATGCTGGTTATTAATTTCATTACTTTGCTTATCTTAACGAGACTATATTAAATTGCTATAGTATATCATAAAGGATTATTAGTTGAATATATTTTGACTTTTGGCAATTTTAATAATAAAATTATATTTAGTCGTTTTCAGATTTTGAATGCTCATTGAAGCCAATTATCATGCACAGCATAACATAGTGCTATTTAAATTTTAATATATTTTATTAAAATTAATTATTTAAATATATATTTCCTACATTCCAAATAATTGAGTTGGTTATTTCATTTATTTCGACCCCACTATTATCAGTTTCTGGATCCGCTGTGGGTTGTAATCCGATGCAATTGTAATCCACAGCTACTAGCTTTGTTTTTAAATTGCATGCATATATTGATATATATTTGTTATTTTGGTTTGGTTGATTAGTAATTAATTAATTAGCTGTGGATTTAGCGGAAGCTGCTGGACCCTGCAATTAAGGGGACCCTGAATGTGCTGCGGGCGGCCAAAAATCTGGGCGTTGGGCGCGTGGTCATCACGTCTTCTATATCTTCCATGAGTACAAGTGCAAGCCCTAGCAGTTTGGCAGATTTGAGTGAAGATTCATGGGTTGACGAGGACTATTGCCGCCAAAATGGGGTATGTCTTGTTATTTATGATTCTGTTGGTGCTCCAGCTCCTTCATTTTGTTTTTATGCAGACTTTAATTAAAATTGCACTTTATACACGTTGTTTTGGCATTAGCTTTGGTATCCTCTGTCGAAAGCACTTGCTGAAAAGGCTGCATGGAAATTTGGCAAGGAAAATGGTGTGGATTTGGTTGTGGTGAATCCAGGAATGGTGGTCGGTCCGATACTCCCCCCAGCTTTAAATTTGAGCATGCAATTGATGGTTCGCACACTTGAGGGTACTCACTTTCAATTAGTTGGTCAGCAGTTTTAGATTATTAGGCAACCTCTGCATATATATTCTAGAGCTTAATTAATTATCATTTGGACTTTGGGTGTGGCTAGGTTGTGATTTTGGAAGATTCTTGATGGCATCATTAGTACATGTGAAAGATGTGGCTCTTGCTCACATATTGTTGTATGAGAATAGATCAGCAGCCGGGAGGCATCTGTGTGTTGAATCTTTATCACGTTACCATGAATTTGCCCAACAGATGGAGAGACACTACCCTCAATACAAGCTGCCCAGGTATGATACTCCTGCTCTACTCCTATGATTTGGTTGTAGTAATTAGTTATAGTAACACAGGTCTAGTGAAGAAAAACACCATGGATCAGTGGGGAGCCAGGCTGCATTGAAGAAATTGATCGATCTGGGTTTGAAATATACTCCCATGGAGCAGATTGTCAAGGATGCGATTGAAAGTTTGAGGAGCAAAGGATATCTTTCGTGAAAAAGTGTAGAATGCGTGGACTATATGTGCCAGAGCTTGCACATGACATGCTCAAGGCACACGAGGAAAAAAGAAGAAAAGAGAGCTTGAGGGGCAACACAACAGACATTCCAGAGAGCACCGCGACAGTGGACGAAGAGAACACGAATGATGAGAAGGAGCAAGAGTTAACGGCAGAGGATGAAGCAACACCCGACCCAGCGAGCAGGCTGGGGAACAAGACAACGTGGATAAGCCGGCCACAGAAGAACATCAAACCTCCGGAGAAATATCACGACTTCCTCACCAAATAGAAGTAGCAAACTATTTTAGTAATATTTCCATGTTTATTTATTTTTGTATTTTTGGAACTATTTTAATTCTTTGTTGAGTCGGGCCTAAATTATTAGCCCCGTTCGGGTTTTCTTTGTTGGTTCTTTCCGAATGTTTAGGTTACGTCAAACCCCTTAGACTATAAAATGAACTTGATTTTTGTGAATGAAATATTTTGCCCAACCATAACTTGCAAATCAAGATACTTCGTGCATCACGCTGCCGACGGGAAAACCCGCGCCAGCAATCCTTCTTTTTTTACGCCACCGGCTCTTTGAGATGACGGAACTTATCAAAACCTAGCACGGAGACAGCCCCCCGGTTTTGTTACGGAGCACGTCTGTAACAGGCAGCTATGGCACTCTCCCCAAATAAGTGGGACTTGTTCCACACAAAAGATAATACAGTAAGAATAAGAAGGAGAAGGAGAGGGAGGGACGGGACGGGACGGGATGGGTCGGCAAGGAGAATTGAAGAGAATCCACTCCATCAAGCCATATCTTCATCTTGGTCACCCCATGAATTTCATGTTTTTTTTTTGGTTTTTTTATTTTGTTGTTCTTAAGTTCATAATGTGTGCCTAAACTATAATTTTCTTTTTCTCTTAAACATGTACTGTAATTATATAAGATGATTGGATACTTTTTGCTTTTATTCCATGTCTATGGTTTTCAATTAGTTTAGTTTTGGTAGGAGCAACATCTTCAACTTTGTGATTTATTCTTCGTTTATGTGGTGCATTAGTTTTTAGTAATTTCATTTAATCAATCAAGATTGAAACCTGTAGATGTAACTTAATTAGGTGATTTATTTAATCATATCAATTTCCTCCTTGTGGATCGAGCTCTGTTTACACATTAGTGGGGAGATATTTTACTGAGAATTTGATTATTGTGAGAAAGCAAAACTTATGTGTTTGGATGGAGTGTGTAAATGTAACACCATGTTAATTATGTATGCAGTAAATTACGGGCTATATAAACTTTATAGTTACATAGATTATTAGTATTTGCTTTCTCCAGCAGCTAAAATGTTTTCTAGTTCCAGTCGTAGTCACCTAACTTTTGCATTTTAGACCAAATCATTTATTTGCACCGTTACAAAATTATTTATTACTATTACATTTTCTTCCATTTCATGAACGGTAGTTGGCCAACAACATTGCTTGATCTAAATATAACAACATTCCATTGTCCGCCTAAAAAACACCCTTATAATGAGTGTAGATATTACCATTTCATGTGGATAATAAAAAATTTGTAATTTGGAAATATGATGGAGTGAAAAATAGAAGAAAAAGGTAAATGCAGTTAGATGAGATGAGCAACGGAGAAGTTGAAACAGTGATTAAAGAATAGTAGGGAAAAGCAGTCATGCATGTGGCCACAGCGATAGTTTAGCACTACTACGTTGATTTCGGAAGAGGTCATGCACATAGTGAGACCCATTTACATAAACTCTAAATCCCATTCAATTTATGTATATTCACTTGGCACCATGCGCATGATTTCTGATCATACATTCTACATATACACCTCCTCAAAATCATCAACAACAACAGGAATCATCATGTCTCAGCTCGACCTGAGCCGCAAGAGGAAGAGGGGCGACAAGGTGTTCAAATTCAAAGTTTTCGGCGCCAGAGGCTACCCGGCCGCCTCCAACGGCTCCTTCCTCGAAAACATCCGAGCCCTCCTCGAGTTCGGCCAGGTCGAGACCAACCCAGCGTCCACCTGGTCCTTCCAGCTTGAGTCGCGCCGCCATCCTCTCCTTCTCTTTGTTGTCGAAGAGCCCGTAGACTTCTCCTGCACCCACTGCCGCTACACAGGTACCCGCAAATAAGATAACCCTAATAATTACTAGTTTAACAATTTCTCTACTAATGTTAATTCCTTGTTATTGCAATAGCTCAGGTTGGGGCCATCACATGATCTGCAACAAGAACTACCATTTCCTATTGCCCTCTAAATCCGGCTCTGATGAATACGCAAAGACCAACGCCATCGAGTTGCATAGGGAGACCCACAGTCTGCATGGTGTCCTCCACTCCAACGGATTCGGTCATCTCCTTTGCATCAACGGTGGATCCGGTCTGCCTGGCTACCAGATCATGGAGTTCTGGGACCGGTTATGCTCCGGTTTAGGAGCTAGGTCTGTATATATACATAGAGAATTCATGTGTGCGTGTGTTGTCCTAGTGGCAGAGTAGTTAATGCCCGAGGCCTTAAATATTTATATAGTTGATGATAGTATTATTAATTGCAGGGAGGTGAGTTTGAGAGACTCGGCGAACAAGAAAGGGATGGAGCTGCGATTGCTCCACAGTGTCGCCTACGGAAGGCCTTGGTTCGGGCAATGGGACTACACATTTAAGCGCGGAAGCTACGGCGTCGATAAAGAAATGTACCAAAACGCAATCAAAACCATCCAAAACGTTCCCCTAACCCTAATCGCTCATCAATTCGGATTCGGGAGCGAGATTCAAGTCATATTCTGCCGCTACCAGCAGCTGTCGAGCCATTCCCTCATGACGTTAGGCGACGTGTTCCATTTCATGCTGGAACTGAAATTCAGGGTCTCCGAGGAGAGCAGCGGCTACTCGGCCATCATGTCGGACGCGTCGTGCCGGTGGTCCCCGAAGCGCGTGGAGAAGGCGATCCACGTGGTGGTGGAGGCCCTGAAGCGCGCCGAGTTCCAGTGGGTGTCGCGCCAGCACGTGCGGGACGTGGCCCGCGCCTACATCGGCGACACGGGCCTCCTCGACTTCGTGCTCAAGTCCCTCGGGAACCACATGGTGGGGAAGTACCTGGTGAGGAGGTGTTTAAACCCCGTCACCAAAGTGCTGGAGTATTGTTTGGAGGATGTTTCTACAACATTCTCCAAACAAGAAGCCAATTTAAGGCCGCAGCAGAAGATCTCTTGGGCTCAGCTCGTCAAGGACTTGCTCTGCCTGTACTCCAACATTCTTGGCGATCACAATCCCATCACTAGGAATGGGGCATTCGCCGCCATCCACTTGGCGTCGAGAGTCATTCTCGACGCCAAGCATCTTGCGAAAGAGTACCGGACGCCGGTGGAGGAAGGAAGCAAGAAGAAGATCTACTGCAGGGTGAATATCCTTAATAATGCGGATCAGGAAGTGGCGGCGACGCCGTACCACTGCGTCGTGGTGAGGAGCGGCGCGACGTTCGATGAGGTGAGGCGCGAGGCGGAGAGGACGTTCGGGGAGACGTACGTGGCGCTGAGGAACATGGCGGCGGAGGCGATGAGGCCGCAAGGGACGGAGGCGGTGGTGAGGGCGGGGAGTAAGGTGGAGTTGGTGTGTAGGCAGGGGGAGGGGGAGGTTTACCAGGAGGGGCCGGTGGTGAACTGCGTTTGTGGGGCGAGGGATGATGATGGGGAGAGGATGGTGTCGTGCGATCTGTGCCGAGCGTGGCACCACACCAGCTGCGTGCGCATCCCTGACCATCACGCTGTGCCCGACATATTTCTGTGCACGGGATGCGAACAGGATATCCTGCGCTTCCGCTGCTATGCCACCTCCACGCCTATCTGACCCACCATTTTGCATGTGCCATTCATTCGTTACATATCAAACACGCTATATATTTCATTTGCTACTCATCCAACGTAGTACTATTTGATATTCAAAATTAAAACTTATGCCCCCTCAAATATATAACCAAGTTTAATTTATAAGCTATAATTCCTTCATTTAAGTCATTCATTTTTACCTTCTTTTACCTATTTATATTTATATATAATGCTCCCTCCGGCTATCTTATTTTTTAGTGCTCAGGTTTTAAGAAATTGTTTAACTTCTTCGTAAAAGAAAGTGATTTGAAACAATTAGTAAAAAATATTATCCTAATTTTATACTACTATATTAATTTTGTAATAAAATGTGAGTGAAATGAATTGGTGTAATATGGAGTCCACATGCCAAAAATAATGAAGTGAGATATTTAATGGCGGACGAAAAAAAAAAATTAGACTCTAATATGGTGGACGTAGAGAGCAACGTTTTTTAGATATAGCATGCGAAACTTTAGTATGCGAGGTTCGAAGATGGAAAATTTGGACCACATGTACCGAAATTGGGCACACAAATCAAGGCATGACTTTGGTATGCATAGTTCGAATTTGGAAATTCAAACCGCACTTATCTAGGGGGACCAATGCCCAATGCACACTGATAACAACTATTGTAACTTGTAAAGAAGGATCGTTGCAAAACTTTAGAATTCAGATACCAACTAATGCATAGATGATCATTGCAATACTCTGAATATCAATTGACATATAGACATTTCTATTCTAATTAGGAATGTCGAAACAGGTACCAGCGGGAACCCGCGCCCGATTTGAGGGAAAATCCCACCCGATCCCTCGTGCAGGTACACCTGATACCCAATGCGGATACACAAATATCCGATCTTTTTTTCTATTTTTATCTATAAATCAATCCTAATTAAGCATTCGGGTTTTGGTTCGGTTTTTGGCCCAAACCAAACCGAACCCGAAAAACCGAATTTAGGCTAAAACTGTAACCGAACCGACCGAAAACTGAAAAAACTGAAAAACCGAAAACCGAACCTAAAAAACCGAATTAAACCGAAAAACTGAAATTATATAAAAAACCAAAAAACCGTAAAATCTAAAACCGAAAATTCTAAACCGAAAATCTAAAAAAAACAACACATAAAGTTTCAGCAAGCACAGCTGCACATAATTGCAGATATCAAATCCCTTTCTTCATCTTTGCAAAATTGCAGTATATCAAATCTCTTTCTTCATCTTTGCATAATTGCAGCAGCGGCTGCCATTTAAGATGTAGCTATGGGTTTAGGGAGGCTCACACAATTGAAGTTGCAGCTGTGAGTTTTACCTGGAGTTGAAGCTGTGGAGACGACGGCGTGAAGCTGTGGAGCGACGTCGGCGTGGTGCTGTGGAGTGGTGTCGGAATCGTTGTGGTGCGTGAGACAAACCTTCTGGCTTCTGAGGTCTCTCCCTGACGGCATGGAGGGGGTTGGCCGGAGCTGCTTGATGGAAGAACGATGCTTGCGGCTTGGTGGTGGAGAGGTGGCGGGATTTAGGGTTACAATCTTAGAGAGAGCAGGGGGTGGAGGCGGACTAAACAGCTGATGATTCAAACTTTCAATTTAGGGTTTTAATTTTGAGTATAATTAAATAATAGCATATAAATAAAGGGGTGCGTTAAAATGACAACACCTCTTAAAATAACACCATACCATCATTCCTAGCCAATCATTTGTATACGTGGACGAATAATAAACTGCCATGTGGCAATAAAAAAATGCTCAAGTGTAAAAATCTCGATCAGCAATATACAACACTGTATACAATAATTTTTTCTCGGTCAACAATATCCAACACGCTATACAGCAATCTATAGATTATTGTGTAGCGTTTATAATATTGTTGTGTAGCGTTTATAATATTGCTGGATATGTGGTGTCACGGTGTCACTTTAAGAAGCGTTGTCATTTTAACATAAACCTATAAATAGGGTAGCATTATACTCCTTTTCCCCCTTGTATAAAACATAGGACTAATTTCATCCCTTAGATCTAGTAATCTGATGGATGTGATTAAATGTATGTCGCTACATTATGTTACTGTAATTTTACATTATTGGGCATTTTGGGTATTTGAGAGATGACGGTTCAATCTCTACGAAATTTATGGGTTTTCTTTTTCAGCGTTGATTCATTTTTCTCCCACTTTCTTCCCCCATTACTTTCAACTTCCAACCACCGTCTCTCTTCCATTACTCTCAAAAACCTAAAACCTAGCCGCCACAATAACCACAAACACCAGCGTACACCCTACCCCCAGGCGACGAACGATGTATACCCATTACTCTCAAAACAACAAAAACCACTATGTCTTCGTGACGAACGGCGCACACCCAGGCAAATCGGTCAGTATACATTTAGGAACTGCTCGTAATTTTTTTGTACATTGAGAATCGTTGAGGGTTTTTGTTGTTGAGCATTTTTCCAGGGCTTGAGTTGTTGATTGTGTATTATTCCATTCCATTCTGCGATAATTGTGAAGATTTTGTAAATCGATGTGCCATTGTTCATTTGGGTTTTGCAATTAATAATTACCTAATACGATTCTATGTCTTTCCCCTTTGTTGTTTCGTATAATGCCTTGGGATTAGTGGCTAATTCAACATCGTTTGTTTGATGACTTACAACAAGTTAAGGGCTTTGGTAAAAATGGTCAACAATTGAACCGCTTCGAAGAGGCCTGCTAGACAATCAATAGGTAGACGATTGTTTGGCTTGTTAGTTTTACTTAACATTGTTAACCTAGTTGTACGCATTGTTGAGAATTTTATGTTACATCATGTGTACACATTAGTACATTCATAGCTTACTAAATGAAACTGTATTTTTGGGTTGGTGTTGTACATTGTTCATGTTTACTTGTTTTTCTCTAGATATACCTTCATTTATGGGAAGCTGTTGTACATTATTATTTAGGAATTAGTACATTATTTTTAGGTGATACATTGTGCATTCATTTAAGCTGCATCATGCATGTAATTTAGTACATGAATAACTGTTATTCTGCCGCATCTTTTAGTGCTACATCATATTTTTTCATTTGTGCATCATAGATACATAGCAGTACATCATAATTTTTTTGACCTTCTCCAGATATACCTTCATTTATGTGCAGGTGCTGTACATTATTGTTTAGGTATCAGTACATTATGTTTAGGTGATACATTGTGCATTCATTTAAGATACATCATGCATATAATTTAGTACATGAAATGCTGCTATTGTGCTGCCTCTTGTTTGCTACATCATATATTTTGATTTGTGCATCATGTATCATCAGTCAATCATATATATTTTTTGGCTTTTCCAGATCTAAGTTCATTCATGGGAAGAGGTTTTACATTATTATGTAGGAATCAATACAGTATGGGTAGGTGGTACATTTTACATTCATTTAAGCTACATCATGCATATAGTTTAGTACAATAATAGCTATTGTTTTGCTACATTATATGTGTTCAGTAGTACATTATAGATAAACAATACACCATATGTTATTACATTATCTTCAACTAGATAGACATTATTATAAACCAAACTTATTATTTTATACCCATTTCCAAAAAAATAACGCATACAAAAAAATTTCTATTAAAACCTAAAAATATATGTTGTTTTGTACATTATTTTTTTGAAAACCTACATATAGAGGTTGTATATTTACATTTTTTATCCACTCTACGAAATTATTTTTGAATAGGTACCAAAAGAGCACGAAATCTTCAGGATGGGGACATCGGGGAAGATATGTCAGCTTCATCAAGTCATGGAATACCTCAGGTTAACGAGGCAGCGGCTGAGGAGCAAGCTAAACAAGCTAGGAATAAGAAGGATGGCAATCTATATTTCAGGAGATGTCCTACTGAGTTTGTTTTGGATGGATGGATGTTTGTCCTTTTGTGGAAAACTTATTCGTTTTGTTTTGATGAATGGCTCTATGTTTTTGTAATGAATTATGGATTGATGGTTTTTGCAGATAAATTAAGGGATTCATATTAATGTACGGCAGGAATGAACTAATGCAATGTATAAAACGTTTATTATAATGTATTTTAGATAATAATGTACAGAATGTATTCAATAATGCGCAGTGTGTGCGAGATTAAAATAATGTACAAAATTAATGACATAATGCACATATAATGCGGAACATAATGTTCGAAACCCAGTACACAAGGCATGACATAATGCACGAAATTATCAAGATAATGAGTAATGTAAAAAAAATCTTAGACGATGTACTGCAATGAGAATGCCTAATATGGAGCTGTTAAGTAATACTACTGGTACTGCACAACACTGAAAGCAGAAGTAAATAATAAATTTCATGAAAAACTAAAACACCAACTAAAATATCTGAAAACAATGTACGAAATACATAATATAATGCAACAACTAATGCTAATTCAAAATTGGAAGCAAATGATTAAAACTCAAAGTTTGGACAAAAACAAATTGAAAATTAATTAACACTTCCATTTTACTTTACGCTTCTCATTGTCTTTGGTGCGTGTTGGACAGGTTCTGGTATCATGATGGCACAACTCATCGCATGCCTTCCACCTTCGAAGTGGTCTGCTCGCATCCTTGATATGTTGGAATCTATGCCGGTGAATGGACTTTGACCAATTATAATTTTAACGAGACATTTAATTTTGTGAAATTAAATGATATAGCGTCGATCTACGTTCGGAGTAGATGACCGTGGTATATTCATTTTCTCAAATCCGATTCCCGGTGAGTGAGAAATAATGGATTAAAGTTGTGCAAAATTGCAAACTTAAATGAGCTATGAGAGAAGCTTAGGGAATAATTAAGAGAGTTAATTATCCCGCATTGGAAGTTACAACCTTATTAAACTAGTATTTAATAAGAAGGATTATTACATGTAATAATTATAGTGGACTAAGATGGGCTGTAAGAGCCCACACGCGTGCACACGCGCGCGCCGCTTGCCCGCCACGAGCCGCGTGCCTCGAGCCTCGAGCTCGAGCCCGCGCCTGCACCAGTGCTCGTGCTCGTGCCCGTGCCCGTGTCCTTGTCCTTGGACTTGGATCTTGGCAATTGGTCTTTGGGTGGTCTTTGGGCCTGGTCATGGGCTTGGTGCTTGGGCTCGACCCAAGGTTAGTGGGTCTAGTTCTTTTTAGACCACCACTGTTTCCACGTCAGCGAGCCAAGCGGGATGACACCTCGTCAGTATGACGCGGTAAGCCAACGTGACAGTCCACGTCATGTTGACCCCTGCAGTGGACAACCATAAAGGCTGTGTTGACCCCTGCAGTGGACTGAGCCTATAAATAGGCTAGTCATTCTAGCATTCTAGACCCCAGAAACTAGAATAGCACTCTCTCTTTTCCTCTGCATTGTTTTTCTGTCGAAAGCTCTGCCCTCTCCTCCATCCAGTTCGCCGGAGCTCTGTTGATAGCGGTGCTGCTTCACCAGAGACGCAGCCGTTTTATCTTTGGGGACGAAACGTCAATCCGAATAGCACTACCGGGGCGTATCTCGTCTTGCAGAAAGAGGCCTCCTCACTCGGATATTTCCTGTTCTACGGTTTCTAGTTTCGATTTTCGTTTGTAATTTTCGTTTCAGTTCATTTCAATATTCCTTCTTGGGTTGTATTACGCCCGGTTATCTCTTGTAATTCCATAAAACCAACATGATAGTCTTTTCCCTATGAGAAATCATTCGGCTAGGCTTGTCACTACATGACCCCTTAGTTCTGATCACATCTAGAATGTGAACCTCAACAGATTCTGGTCTTTCAATGCCATAGTATTCTTCACATAATCTCGTCTTTTCTGATGAAGACGGAATTGGTGCTCTGGATTTATGAGATTCTCCAACTTTTTTCATCCCATCTATAAAAGAACGTAAATACTCTTGTGTCCAACAAATGGCTTCAACTCTTGAGAGAATTTGGGTACAACCACAACTGTTAACAAAAAGGAATACGTCAACTAAAACGCAACACATTATACAAACATAAGCGCACAAAACTGCTGTAGGAAAACATGGAACATGTGGGAAATTTGAAAAGGCTAGGCCTTTGGCCTTTCATCTTTTGGTAACCTCCAAATGCATTATGGTATGCCTTAAAGTCAAGACCTTTGAGGTGGTCTCCCCTATCCTATAAATAAGTGGAGTTTGGGAGAGGAGAACACACCATCAATCATTCTCTCTTCTCTCTAAGATCTCAAGCATTCTAGTTCACATCTTCGGAGCATTGCATAGCTCGGTTCTCGCCTCCAATTCAAGTTCGTCGGAGCCTACGAGTTTGAGGTGCTTCAACTCGGTAGGAGGAAAGTCGTTTCATCTTTGGGGACGTTGCGCCAATCCGTGAGCACTAGCCGGGGCGTATCTCGTCTTGCGGAGAGAGGGATACCTCGACTCGACTTGAAGAAGACTATAGTTTGTTTCTTGTTCCTTTTATTGTATTTACTTTGATATATTTACCTTCTAGTTTTTGGTTCTTTTATAATAGCAAGAGTTTGCCCGTGTAAAGGCTACACTATTTCCAACAATCGCAAGACGAGATAGTGTACTCTTGCCATCATCATGTCGACCGAAGCTGGAGGAAACATAAAATTCAAAGCTGGAATGAAGCAACAAACAGACGCAATGTCGATGCGGAATGAAGTGGTTAATTTCTTGAGATCCATTCTCTTGATAATTGTGTTTATCGTTTGTCATTTGACAAACAAGACCAGTTTTGACTTGGTAGTAATAATGCATGTGGTGTTGAATATACCAATGCACATATGGTTCAAGATAATTGTGTACTTATTGATAGAGATAATATTGTACAAATTATTTGAACGTGCTGTTATAAACAACAAAGATCGCGAGGTGGTCGCAATGGTCTCCGACGTGAACCATGGTAATAATCCAAATGAATGGTTTATTGATACGGGTGCCACATGTCATGTGTGCTCTGAGAGAAGCGTTTTTTCTACTTACAAATCTGTTGGAGGTAGAAAAGTACGCAAGGGAAACCAAGCCTCTTCTGAGGTGGTAGGTGTGGGTAACGTGTTCTTAAAATTAGGATCTGGAAAGGTTCTTGCCCTTAAGGATGTGCTGCATGTCCCAAACATCCGAAATAATTTGGTGTCAGGCTCACTTCTAGTAAATCATGGATTTTCACTAGAATTTGAGTGTGAAAATGTTATATTGACCAAGTATGGAAAGTTCATAGGTGAAGGTCACCTAGTGAATGGGCTTTTTGACCTGAATGTTATGGTCATTTACCGTGGAAAAGCAATAAGCAATAAGGAAGATGACACATCCTCTTATTTGTTTGAGAGCTCTGATTTATGGCATAATAGATTGGGACATGTAAATCTAAATGCTATAAAAAGATTAGTAAATCTTAATTTACTAAAAGTTGATAAGTTTAACTCACAAGAAAGATGTGAAGTGTGTGTTGAAGCCAAAATGGCTAAGCTGTCGTTCCGCTCGGTAGAACGGAGCACAAAACCTCTAGAATTGATCCATACAGATATATGTGATTTAAAATTTGTGCAAACCAGAGGTGGTAAAAAGTATTTCATCACATTCATTGATGATTGCACGAGGTATTGTTATATTTACTTATTAAGAAGTAAAGATGAGGCAATTGAAGCGTTTAAAGACTTCAAAAATGAAGCCGAAAATCAACTTAATTGTCGAATTAAGTATGTTCGAAGTGATAGAGGTGGTGAATATGTGGCGCCGTTTGCAGAGTTATGTCATGCAAGTGGTATAATTCACCAAACCACGGCTCCATATTCTCCTCAGTTGAGCGCAAAAATCGAACACTGAAAGAGATGTTGAATGCTCTGTTGATTAATTTAGGATTACCCCAGAACATGTGGGGGGAAGCTTTGCTAACCGCAAATTACATCTTGAATTAGATTCCACTCAAAAATAGGGATGTGACTCCTTATGAATTGTGGAAGGGAAAGAAACCTTCATATACATACCTCAAAGTGTGGGGGTGTTTAGCAAAGGTACAAGTGCCGCCTCCAAAACAAGTTGCAATTGGCCCTAAAACAGTCGATTGTATCTTTATTGGATATGCATTGAACAGCAGCGCATGTCGCTTCTTAGTTCATAAGTCAGCTATTCCTGATGTAGCTGAAGGAACAATAATTGAGTCAAGGAATGTTGTATTCTTTGAGAATGTTTTTCCTTGCAAGAAGCAAGATGATCGTTCTAGTGAAAGAATGATGGATGAAACCACTAGTTCTAATTCTCCAAAAGTGATGAGGACAAGTCCTGAGGATGTAAAACCAAGACGTGGTAAAAGAGTTAGAGTTGCTAAGACTTTTGGTCCAAACTTCATAAATTTTATGTTGGATGGTGGACCAAAGTCACTATCAAAAGCACTGTCTGGCCCAGGCGCAGTGTGGTGGCTAGAAGCTATCAACAGTGAAATGAAATCCATTATGCTAAATAACACATGGGTGTTAGTAGACTTGCCGGAAGGCTGCAAGGCCTTAGGATGCAAGTGGATTCTGAAAAAGAAATATAAACCCGATGGTATTGTAGATAAGTACAAAGCTCGCCTAGTGGTGAAAGGCTTTAAGCAGAAAGAAGGGCATGACTTCTTTGATACTTACTCACCTGTTACGAGAATAGCTTCCATCCGGGTGCTTCTTGCGATTGCTGCGTTGCACAATCTTGAGATTCACCAAATGGATGTGAAAACTGCGTTTCTGAATGGTGATTTGGAAGAAGAGATATACATGGAGCAACCTGAAGGGTTTGTTGTGCCCGGGCAAGAACGCAAGGTATGCAAATTGGTAAAGTCTCTTTATGGATTGAAGCAAGCATCGTTGCAATGGCACTTGAAGTTCGACAATGTGATGTTGTCAAATGGATACACTATCAACGAGTGTAATAAGTGTGTTTACATTAAGAACACAGATAACGGGTTTGTTATTGTGTGTCTGTATGTTGATGATATGTTGATAATGGGCAGCAATAATGCCATTATTAACAA
The DNA here is from genome assembly GCF_023119035.1 of Salvia hispanica. Taxonomy (NCBI): domain Eukaryota; kingdom Viridiplantae; phylum Streptophyta; class Magnoliopsida; order Lamiales; family Lamiaceae; genus Salvia; species Salvia hispanica. The sequence goes on from NC_062969.1 coordinate 23,493,712, forward strand.
GACAAAAAACATGTTGAAAAGAAATTTCGATATGAAAGATATGGGTCTAGCTGATGTGATTCTCGGAATCAAAATAGTGAGAACTAATGAGGGAATTGCTTTAACGCAATCTCATTATGTTGAGAAAATGCTTAAGAAATTCAACTTGTTTGATTGTAAGCCAGCAAAGACTCCTTTGGAGCTCAATGTCCATCTAAGCAAGAATGTGGGTGAGCCTGTTGCTCAAGAAGAGTATGCAAAGGTTATAGGAAGTCTGATGTTTATCACGAACTGTACTAGACCAGATCTTGCTTGTACGGTGAACAAGTTGAGCCGATTCACGAGCAATCCAAGCAAGGAACATTGGAAAGCTCTGTGCAGAGTTTTGAGATACTTGAAGTATACTATTGATTTTGGACTGCATTACACAAGATATCCACAAGTACTTGAAGGGTATTTTGACGCAAATTGGATCTCTGATTCAAAAGACTCATTTTCGACGAGTGGGTATGTGTTCACTGTGGGGGGTGGTGCTGTTTCTTGGAAGTCAACGAAACAGACGTGTATTGCTCGCTCCACCATGGAATCCGAGTTTATCGCATTGGATAAAGCAGGGGAAGAAGCCGAGTGACTCAGAAATTTCCTAGAATGTATTCCATGTTGGAAGAAGCCAGTGCCCACAGTAGTGATACACTGTGATAGCAAAGCAGCTATAGGTAGAGCACACAGTGGCTTCTATAATGGTAAGTCTCGACACATTCGTCGACGACATAATACCGTAAGGCAGTTGATCACAAGTGGTGTTATCGCAGTTGACTATGTTAAGTCAGTGGATAACATAGCGGATCCATTAACAAAAGGTTTAAACCGTGATCAAATGCATAAATTGCTAAAAGGAATGGGACTGAAAACCACATCTTAAAAGATGAGTATAGTGGTAACCCAACCATACGATTGGAGATCCCATGAGATTGGTTCAATGGGAAACAAAGCTATACAAATGTAGTTGTAACACTCAGAAGATTTTTATCTTCACCCATTCTTTAGAAAGCATTGAGTGTTGTAACCTGCACGTGGTAAGAGGTTAAGTCTTTTGACTTTTAATGATTCTTGAAATCTCAGGGAGATGAAGTATGGCAGGATACTCATGAAAGAATCACCTATGTAAGTGAGAAGTGGGGCCGCTTCGTGTGTGTGAGTCACTTATGAATTCCAAAGAGGTGTTCCACGGCCGAAACGGACACAAACGTGAGAACTGATGGAGTTGAGACAATATTGTGTTGATACTATTGACTAGGCATACACCAAGGAGGAATAGTTCAAGGCATCGCGTCCACTAGCCCGCCGGTATGTCCGGTAGTGTTGACTATGGAAGGTTCAAAACCACAAGTTACCTCTCCAAAGACAGAATCCTTTCTCGAGAACTGAGCAAAGAGTCTGCATACATGCATTTGTGTCTGGTGTTGGTTTGAGCTTGCGGCGCTCTAACCAATGTGGGGGATTGTAGGAAAACATGGAACATGTGGGAAATTTGAAAAGGCTAGGCCTTTGGCCTTTCATCTTTTGGTAACCTCCACATGCATTATAGTATGCCTTAAAGTCAAGACCTTTGAGGTGGTCTCCCTTATACTATAAATAAGTGGAGTTTGGGAGAGGAGAACACACCATCAATCATTCTCTCTTCTCTCTAAGATCTCAAGCATTCTAGTTCACATCTTCGGAGCATTGCATAGCTCGGTTCTCGCCTCCAATTCAAGTTCGTCGGAGCCTACGAGTTTGAGGTGCTTCAACTCGGTAGGAGGAAAGTCGTTTCATCTTTGGGGACATTGCGCCAATCCGTGAGCACTAGCCGGGGCGTATCTCGTCTTGCGGAGAGAGGGATACCTCGACTCGACTTGAAGAAGACTATAGTTTGTTTCTTGTTCCTTTTATTGTATTTACTTTGATATATTTACCTTCTAGTTTTTGGTTCTTTTATAATAGCAAGAGTTTGCTCGTGTACAGGCTACACTATTTCCAACAACTGTATAACATCCTGCACAGTTGCACGATGTACTCATGTCTCGGGTTCATGTTTTAATACATAATGAACTCACTGGTTTTACATTACAGTGTCAGATTGATACATACAAGAGAGTACTTGTACATCAACTACTATATGGAATGGAGGTACTCAGGTTTGTTTCCCTAGTTTTTCGTATGTAAAATTGAGTGTATCCAACTGATCAGGAAGTGATTCCCGACCCAGCTGAGTCGTTGGTACGATAACCGGGACCTGGCTCCAAACAAATTTCCTCAACCCATTTCTACTGGCTAGTATAATGGAGGTAAGGGTCGAATCCCACGAGGATGGACACGTTTTGATAACTGTGGTGACTTTCCTGGGTGTTTTGGTTAGCTACCACGCTTGGGTTGAGATTTTACCTAGACGGGAAATAAAGGTGGTACTCTACTGACTAGTAGGCGGGAAAATAACAGACATGTGGGAGTGTTCGTGAAAATAGGGGACAAGGTGTATCGGAGACATATGGAAAGTGGACAGTTACTAAAAGGGGAAATTTAGACAACAAGGTATATCTGATGGCTGGGGGCTTTCTGACAGGTCTGGATAGTACATCTGAAAAGTAGGGAACAAAAGCAAAAGTAACTTAAAAGTAAAAGTGGTCCAATAAAGTTGATTTTGACGTTTTCTTCCTCACCAAGTATTGACAAAAATCATATGAACACAAACACCATAACTAAAACTTCAGATTCATAAATTCAAACTCAAGATCCATCGATTAAAATGCTTAAACTTAAATTAAACGGTAAAACTGCAACTTTACTTCTACTGACTGACATGCAAGGTGGTAATCACGGCGCAGAAAAGAAACTCATGCACGAAAACTTGACTAAACATAGTTACAACTTCGAATCAACAACTCCAGATAAGAAAGCACTCAGAAATTAAAAGCAATCACTAGATCTAACTTTCCTAGGCAGAATGAAGCAAACTCGAACCAAAGTGACATGCGAAATAGAAACTTCATAATGTAAATGTTGGAAAATAACAAAGTACTTCAAAAGAGCAACAGCGATGAGTGTTTGCAAATAACTAACGATGAAAACAAGTAAACTTTAAACTAAGAAAGCGATTAAGATTGTTTTGCCACTCCGGGCGATGATACTACTACACTGCTACGATAACTGGCTGGAACGGCGGATCTGATGACTTCTCCGGCAAACTCTTGGACGTCTAGTGACCATGGCTGTGGCGAGGAACGAGAGGTAGGATAATGCTGAAGGAACTGATCTTCTAGAGAGAATTCTACTAAGTGTGTTGAGAACCGAGAACTTCGAACCGAACTCTACGGAACCAACTCTAAAGGGGCGTTGATCGAACTCCTTCTCTCTCTCCAAGTGGTTTCTTTTATAGGGAGGCTTGCCCTTACTTTTAGAGTAGACTTCTCCCGCGTTTTGACCTTTTTGCCCTTGTCAATGATCATCCCAGCTATCCTCCTTCTCCATCTCGAGCCTTTTATCTGGCATGCATCCTGGTCAGTATCGCACCCTTCCGGCGCCCTTTTCACTTGCGTCACCCGAATCGTCTCCTACTGACTTGGATCCTTTAATCCTGCACACTTAAGCAACTGTTTTGCAGATAATACATGCATTTCACGACATACTGACCAGTAACCAAGGCTTAGAATACGACTTATCATGGAACAAAATAAAAATTAGTGAATAATGTTGGTAATATGGCGAAGCAAACACTGATTTATCTCCATGCCATTGGTGAAGTTATAATTCATCATTCAATACTACAACCTAGCCCCATGGATTTCTAAACCCAAAAGGGATGGATCCAATTCAATGTTTGGACAAATAATTGATGCGTGACATTAAAACCATGTTTTTGAACATTACTACACAGGGCATACATTAACGTCTTAGTTGCGCACATCATCACACTGTGTCACCACATCAATTGCTTTTCGAAACTATAGTAAAAACATACATTAAACCTAAATTTCTTTCACGGTAGGGGTTTGATAACCAAGGAAAAAAATCGCAGCAGAATAAAAGAACGTGAATCATGGAATGAAAATAACTGATGATTTTTGCGTGTTACAACCTTACCCTTTTCGATTTTTTAGTGATTAAAATTAATTCCAAGTGGATCATATATTAACCATTATATCACACTTAATCAAGGGATGTAATTAGTTTTACATTTTAACTTTTTATACATTAATCTGAATACATCCCTATATATATATATATATATATATAGGGAAATGCTAAAATGACAATGCTATTTTGGGTGACACTGTACCACCAATCTTAAGCGTTAGATTTTGGGTGAGATGCAATTTTAATATGCCACTTGGCAGTCTTGATTATATTAAAAATATATATAAAAAAAATGCAAAAGGCTATATTTGTAAATCCAATTCCAACGGTTTCTTTCCAAGCGTAAATCATGTTATTTTCCTCCTCTCTTTCTTCATTCAAAATCGCCTATGCTATTTCAGTCTCTTTAATTCGTTCAATCATCTGTGATATTTTCAACCAATTTTTTTCAATTTTGGGAGATATTGAATCTTTGCGATTCTTCCTGCAATCTTCAATAGTCATTCAACCCATGAAGAGTAATGTTCCCGCTGACGTCCATTTCACTGATTTTGCAGACGGTAAGAATCACTCATAATCGTGTAGCGTGATTGAACCCCAATCATCTGTAATCGTATATTTACAATTTGCTTATTTTAATATGTGATCCAATTTCATCAATTCGATAATGTAATCGTGTTATTGTGTATTTAAAGTTTGCTGATATTTGAATTCAATTCATGAATTGGGTATGTGAATTCAATTTCATGAATTTGTAATGTGAACTCCCGAATTTGTATCTCCTCCCAATTCAAGAAATTCTCTGAAGTTATTTGCTTGGAAATGAGATTTATGACTTTGTAATTAAATCTCATGGAGTTCAGTCACAGTGTGTCTCTGTAATTTAGAACATGAGTTTTTGTGTTACGCCATACAGATTTAGTATGTCAGATTGCTTGCATAAATATGTTATGTTGCTTGCTTATGGGTCTGACATAGCATGGTAGTGTTAGAGCTTCCTTATTCCTAATTACATTCCTCAAAATACTAATAGACGTGCAATTGTATTGCATTTAATACTTTATTGGTTGTTAGTAATAGATAGTAGATATGATTTTGTGCCTTGCCTCTTTGATAGAAATTGTTTTTTATCTGCCAGTTCATGATACTATTCTTGATTAATGTTCCATACATGCTATTTTGCATTATTAATTGCCTAATGCCATTTATTTCATATGCGACGCAGTGACTTGTATGGTGGAGTGCCCCGACAAACTAAAATCAGCCCTTGTTTAGTATTGCTTGCTTCATATTATGGAGTTTTACTATTTTTACTTAACCTGTTGTTTTGAACTGTTCTCTATCAGATTGCTTGGTTGAATATGTTATATTGCTTGCTCATGTTTACTAAATTGCATGTCAGTGTCAGTGTCAGTGTCTCAGATGATTTAATGACCAATTGAAGAAATTCTCTGAAATTTAGGTATTTATAATTAAATTTCGTGGGGTTTTTTAAAGACCGATTATAATTTATTGATTGATTATTTTAATTTCACCATATAGATTTTGTATGTCTGATTGCTTATTTAAATATGAGATATTTCTTGTTTATAGGTATTAAATTGCATCGTCAGTTTGCAGCTGTAATGCTAGAGTTTGGGAAAGAGTTGAGAGCAACTTCCCGGCCTTGCCTGATACTGAAAGAGGAAAAGAGTGGAAGAAGAATTTTATTTCATTGGAAGACTGTATGTAATTAAAGTTCAGACATCGAAAGAGTTGGGAGCAACATCCTGGCATTACTTTTCTGTAACAAGTGTCTTCACATACATAAAAATTTGATTAGTGCTTGCCTCAAAATCTGTAATTCCATATTCTTTATAATTTAATTGCATCGCATTTGCATGTTAATTTATAATTTAGTGCTTGGTAGTACAAGGATTTAAAACAGATTAGTGCATGAAGTTATTTATACTCAAATCAGAATTCGTATCGCAATTTGCTTGCGTATGTCAGAATTTGTTACAAGAGTTTTTTTTGCTTGCCAATTTGTCAGAAATTTCTTACCATTGTAAATCATGTCTTATGCGTTTTTAACATTCAATGTCTATACCAAAAATCATGTCTTTACTATCTCTAAAGCGAACAAATATGCAGCCAGAAATAAACAAATATGTAAAACGAACTGACACCCAAGCAAACAACAATAACAAACCAAGCACATCTACCCACAATTACACAATGCTTTGAATCTTTATCACAACAAACAACCATAACAGTAAAACAAAGCAATTAAAAAGGCTTAATCCTGCTCAATAATATGTTTGATTCACAACGGCATCCCTTAAATCAAAGGTGTATTGAAATTTTTCCCAACAAAGCAACCAACAAAAAAAAACAAGCAATTCTTAATGCTCAAAAAACTGTAAGGAAATTGTAGAAAACAGGGTCTAACATGAGACCAAGCATTTACTAACTCTAGAATAAGCAAAAATTCAATCTTTCATAAAGCAAACGAATACATTTAAATTACACCCAAGCAAACAACAAAATAGAACAAAGCAAACAACAAAATAGAACAAAGCATCCAAGAATACCCCGGAACCAGGGTCTATACACATTCCCGTATTTCAAAAGAGTAACCAAGCAAACACCAATTCATACAAATGCAATCCAGAGACTAAGTAAGTTTCATTCACTTAAAGAACCCAAGATAACACGCTATTGCGTTCTAAAATTTTGGAGGAATGGTGGTGAAAACAGGTCCGAAAATAACCAAGAAGAGGATAATCACTACGCAATAAACCCTAAACCTTCACTAAGCAGTCATACTAACCAGTAATGAAACACAAATCGATCGGATGGAGAAGACGGAGGCTGACTGACAGCAAACTTCAAGCACCAATTTTGGGAGAAACCGTTGATGGGGCAATCGCATCCAGTAAAGAAGAGAAACATAAATCGCTGACGGAGAAACCGATTTTGGGAGAAACCGCTGATGATCGGATTGGGAGATTTGGAGAGAGAAACAATTCAGTTTTCACGTAGTGTGCGTGCGTTATAGCTGAGTGGAAGAGAGAGTATGAATCAACGCCCAAAATAACCGAGATTTTCCATTCCCGTTTTGAATTTAATTCCAATAAAAAGACGAAATTACCCTGGTAAGCAACATATTGTGAACAACCAAGCATTCCGTATTCTATTTCTACAATCCAATCTAAGCCATCTATATAGGAGATCTGACGGTTAAAAATGGTGTTACATTGTTACTTTAATATAGGTGGCACCATAGTGTACCCCTATATATATAATTAAATATAATTCAATTTTTTGATTTTTCGGTTTTTGTTCCAACCGAACCGAACCGTAAAACCGAAATTTTTCAAATTTCAAAATCGAACCAAACCGAATTTCAAAATTTCATTTTGGTTCGGTTCTGATATTCAGTTTCCGGTTTTTTTGCTCACCCCTAATTGTGTCTCCATCTTGATGAAGCAAGATTAAATGGTATGAACTGGACATCCGTTTCCAAAAACATCTAATGAAGGCACTATCGTTTAAAGGTTAAAATAAATCACCATACATCTGTTTTTGACTTTATAAAAAAAATTAGTAGGAAAAGTTAGTGGAATATGAGTAGAGTGAGTTCGTGGAACGTGGAGTCTATTTATAAAAAATATTAAAAATAAAATAAGATATTTGTTGGCAGACGAATAAAAAAGAAAAATGAGACATATAACCACGTAGAGTAATATTTATATATAAAAATATCCAAAATTATAGAAGTACATATTGAACCTGTCAATGATCCTTGTTGTAGAGAAAGTTCATATCTGAACACGTGAATTTTATTTCCTCGCCAAAACACTCTCGACCAATGCAACAGTTGTCCATCTAGTGAACTAAAACTAATCGTATCCTGCGGAAGGAAGATTAGAAAATGTATGGTCAAAATGAGTTAGCGTTGAAAAAACAAAAATTGACTTCAAATTTGCACTTTTTGGTTCGTAAATGCACAAAAATAAATAAACTACTCTAAATTTGATCACTTCTTTGTCGTCTATTTTGTTACGTTTAATTAAATATTATAAATGTAGTCGAATTTGATTTTGTTTTGATTGCAAGTATTGAGAGAGAAAGCGGGATAGGTATTGTGTGTGTGGTGTGGAGATGAGTGAGAAAGTTAGTGAAGTCGTGTGTCTCACCGGCGGCAGTGGCTACATTGGCTCATGGATCGTTCAGCTCCTCCTCCTCCGCGGCTACACCGTCCACGCCACCGTCAAAAATCTCAGTAACGAATCTCCTCATCCTCCTTCTCCCTCACTAACAATCTTCTACTCCCCTTCTTCTTCTTCTTAATAAATTGGGGATTCTCTTCTCTTTGGTTACTAGACGATGAGAAAGAAACAAAGCACTTGCAAGCACTGGAAGGAGCTGAATCGCGCCTCCGCCTCTTCCAAATCGATTTGCTCGATTACGACTCCATCGTCGCCGCCGTGACCGGTGCCGCAGGAGTGTTCCATTTGGCTTCCCCCTGCATCGTCGATCGAGTGGAAGATCCGCAGGTGAATATACCCTCACTATGTACTAGTGTGAGTTGGTGTTGTTCGGTTCAACAATTGTCGTTTGGTATCTGTGAATTTAGCGCGACCTGCTGGACCCGGCGATTAAGGGCACCATCAACGTACTGACGGCGGCAAAGAAGCTAGGCGTTCGGCGCGTGGTCGTCACGTCCTCTGTATCGGCGATTATCCCCAGCCCTAATTGGCCTGCTGATAAGATTAAGAATGAAGATTGCTGGGCCGATGAGGAATACTGCAAGCAGAAAGGGGTATTGCATTTACATCATGCTCTCTCTACACCTCGCTAGTTTTGACTGATTTATCAATAATTCACTTCGCACATCATCACACAGAATCATTTATTCAATTCTATTTAATATAATGTGACATAAATTATGTGATACGGAGTTAAGATTTTGTAGCTCTAGTTGCAACAACCTGTTAACCTCAATCAAGAGGATTGGTACTTCATATTTGAGATAAATGTTTTACTGTCTCGCCTAACGGATCATTGCAATATGTTCTTGGTATAAGATTAGCTCTGGCGACTAACACACACATCTTATTCTTTGAATATTATCTGTCAACTTAACACCAACCAAAATTGTTCCAAGTCCTTCTTAGGGCATTGCCCATCTTATGCTTGTACAGTTATTTCAATCTTTAAAAGAATCAAGTAGATACAGGCATACAGCACAACAGTTTATTAGGATTAAAAAATAGGAGTAACTAATTTAGGATACATTATCGGCAGGGACTATGAAGGTTAATTATTAGTATATATCTGATGCTTTTCATTATAAACGAGACGAGATTCCTGAAATCATACTCTTTACTAAGAATAAAACCGTTTTGATGTTAAATGCACTTGTGAGTGCCCTTGATTGTTAGGTTTGGTATCCGCTATCTAAAACCATGGCTGAAAAGGCTGCTTGGAAATTTGCTGAGGAAAATGATCTGGATATTGTTGTGGTGAACCCTGGAACGGTGATGGGTCCTATTATTCCTCCAGCAATAAATGCAAGCATGCAGATGTTGCTTCGCCTTCTGCAGGGTAATCCAATTTTTGACATCCATTTATGTGCCTTGTTTAAGCTTGGTTTAGTAGCATGCCATATGTATAACAATTATCTGACAGGGTTGTACGTTTTAGAGTATGGTGTCTTATTCTCGCCTAATCTGGTTGTGTGGCCCAAAGGTGTTAGAGAGTTAGTTCGAGAATTATGGAGTAATGAGAATTCTAATTAGGAGAATTGTGTAATGGTGAAAATTACTGTTTGTTTATACATTTGGAGAAGCTTTGAGTGAAGATGTCATGTCTATGATATCTATCTGAAAAAGTTGTAGGGCAACATCGTTGTAGCAATATGTATTTTGAAAAATGAGAGAGGTTTTACTTTGACGTCAAATCATCCTGGAAACTGAAAAGTGGATATAAGATAGTGTTTTGCAAAATAACCAAATCCTAATCAAACACATATGAGAACTTGGAGTTCAATAATGTGGTTTGAAGTTATCAAAGAAACAAACTCATATGAACTAAACGCAGTTATATTCCAGTTACTTATGTCAGATTCTTCAATTGATGCTTTTGCTTGTTTGAATTGTCAGTTTGGTAAGCCCTTGAACGGTTTCTGCTTGACATTATTCAGCCTATATATTGTCATACTACATCCTCATTAACCAAGTCACAAAGAACATATGTAACAGTTTCATTTGCCTTATGTTCGATTAAATCTCTCGAAAATTGTTGCACTTCAAAACAGCTATGCTAATCTTCTCCTCAGCCAAAATTTATCCATTCCTCCCCTATTATTTAAAAATATTATTCTGATTGCTCGTGAAAATCATCCAGTAGTCTAGCGGTAAACATTTTGGCTAGGTTCTTTAAGACAAATGTACATGTATATTGTCAAAAATCATAGAGGTGAATAGAAGTATATGGAAATACGTTTCTTAAGACTCATGGTGAGTTGTGCATGTAATTTCTCTCTTTAATGCAGGCTGCACTGAACAGTATGAAGATGTCTTCATGGGATCTGTGCACGTCAAAGATGTAGCTCTTGCACACATTATGGTGTATGAGAACCCATCTACAAAGGGAAGGCACTCGTGCGTCGAAGCTATATCTCATTATGGCGATTTCGCTGCTAAGGTGGCAGAACTCTACCCCGAATACAACATCCCCAAGTAAGATTTCTTATTCATGCTCCTGAATTTGAATCTGTCTCTGGAGGTATGACAACTTATTCCAATTCTTGTGCACTAATATTTGATGGCTTTTGAGTATCGATAAATTAGTTACTCCTATTTTACATTGTATTATCTGCAGGCTGCCCAGGGATACTCAACCTGGACTACTAAGATCCAAGGATGGGGCAAAGAAGCTGAAGGACTTAGGTTTGGAATTCATTCCCATGGAGCAAATCATAAAGGATGGCGTTGAAAGTTTGAGAAGCAAAGGATATATTTCTTGAAAAAATGTGGCTGCATGTCTACAAATTTGTAGTGTACTACTATGTGTTATGGAACTTATGCTACTGTAATAACAATGCTTGTTGAGTTGTTTCATGTTATACAACAACTGCAGCCTGTTTTATGCAAGATACTTACGGAGTAGTTTTTGTTAAATGATTCTGGTAAAGTTAGCAATTGAATCCAGTCTATCCATATTTGACATTTGTTGTATACAATGAATTCAAAGTGTGAGCTGTACTAGCCAGAATAAATATCAGAAGCAAACATTATTATGATTTGATCTTGCGTTCACACATAATTTGATTTTTTGCTAATTCATATTTTAATCTTTCTCAATCCCTGGATCCCCTCACCAAAACTCTCTACTCCACTCAAAAAGTCAAACCTCATCAAAATCTGATCGACTAGAAACTGAGTGAAGGACGCGAAAATCGAACGAATTGGCCATGGATGCTCTTCGGCTGCTCTTGGTTCTATCAATCATCTCTCCTTTCGCTGCCACCACCGCCGTCAACGCCGGCGATAAAGTGGCGCTGGAGCTGTACTACGAGACTCTCTGCCCCTACTGTTCCAATCTCATAGTCAACTACCTCTACAAAATATTCGAGTCTGATCTACTCACAATTACCGATCTAAAGCTTATTCCCTATGGAAACGCTAAAATCAAGTCTGATGGTACCATCGTTTGCCAGGTATATTTCTTTTCGCATCTCTCCCTCACCCTCTCCGACCTCTGATGAAAAATCCTTATCTGCGCTTCATAAACTGATTTATTAGCTTTAGTTCAGATTATAAATCGTTGCTGGATCCAAATACTGAACCTTTCAACCATAAAATTGTCCGGTACATCAATTCATAGCTTCTGTATCGTGTTTCGTTGCGGACGGATTCTCTTTTAAAGAAAAAATAGATTTATTTTGATTGTCCATACTTTTTTCACTTGATTTCTCATTTCCTGTGTATATTGATGAGTCAATTGTATCTGTTACATTCAAATAATTAGCTGAGACTTGTATGCATATTCAAGCCTGCTATTTTCGAGGTAGCAGAAATCTGCTGACATTTATTAGAACGGAGGCGCTTTTTGGACTATTCATAGTTTGTTGGTCCAACTAGAGGTCGAGTAGTGGCCTGCATGGTGGTGATGCCGCTGCCACGAGCTAAATTAAAGCATTTTTCTTCAGATGTTAGTCGTCAGCCTGTCTATATATTCCTAATTTCCTATACCTAAAGTCCCGATTCATTTTCCTCTGCCTTTGCAATGGCTTTCTCCTGTCCCTCAATGAAACTTTTCTCTCTCTTTACCTTTTTATTTGTCTCCGCATTAATGCCACTATCTTCTTGCAAAGAAGTGTCTGTGGGTTTATACTATGAAAGCCTTTGCCCTTACAGTGCTAGTTTTATCGTAGATTCCTTGAGTATGATCTTCAGTGATGATCTCATTCGTATTGTTGATCTTGAACTTGTGCCTTGGGGCAATGCCAAAATTTATGGCACTGACACCTTTATATGCCAGGTTATGCATATAGTGAAGTTGGCGTTGTATGAATAAATTTTGATCTTACTGTTGGATGCTGTGATTTTCTTAAATTCTGTTGGAAGAACTAATTTGTTTCGTACTGGTTTTGCAGCATGGTGAATATGAATGCATATTGAACACTGTGGAGGCGTGTGCAATTGATGCCTGGCCTAAAGTGGTTAGTATCAGTCTTTAGATACTTGTTAACCCTTTCATGTGTAATTAGCTTGTTGGTTTGAGCATGTGAAAAGGGTAGCTGAATTTATATCTCACCTGCTATGAGTGCTCGATATGTTTTCAGTATTACCTACTATGGTTGCTTCCTTGATTCACATATGTGTCGTGGCTTTACTAGATGATCTGTTAACATTTTATGTCGAACTCCTGATGCAGAAAGATCATTTCCCATTTATCTACTGTGTGGAAAGTCTTGTATACCATGATAACTACACCCATTGGGCAACATGCTTTGAGAAATTGGGTCTTGATGCCACCCCTGTTATGGATTGTTACAACAGTGACCGTGGAAAAAAGGTAAGTTTTCAACTAATTTATCCAATTTTGCCTTGATTCTCTCAGCTACTCTCTTTACTATGTTATGGATAGATCTTGTGTGAATATCTATAGTGAGAAATGGTTGGGATTTCTATGAGCGATGTTTTCTGATTCTGGATTTTAATACAAGTAAAGTCTTGCTCTAATTTAACTAAAGGAATCTTTTTCACAACTCCAGTATTTGGTACCGTTCTGTCTTTGGATATTGAGATGTTAATACTATTGAAATTTGGTTATTTCTTGGTCATTCTATACGAATCCAAACATCCCAACTTGTTGCTACCAATTCCGTCAAGATTTTAACTTATGTTTATCATTTGTATCCCACTTGAATAGCTAGTTTGTACTCACCTAGTGTCACCTGTGCAGATTATACTACAATATGCGGCTAAAACAAATGCTCTTGAACCCCCTCATACGTACGTGCCATGGGTAGTTGTGGATGGACAGCCCATATATGATGTGAGTATCCTCTGCCTTTTCCTTCAAAACATCATGGAAGAATCAAAGCAGGAATTATTAACCATTACCTCTTCTTGATGCTGAAATCTTTTGATCTTTGCATATATGTGTCTATCCAATCAGATGAATATAGCAATACTAAATAACATCATAGATTGCTTTATTAGTCCCTTAAGAGATAAGAGGCACCCAAGTGATATTAAAGGTGCCTCAGTTGCATTTCAGAATGTGTTTGTCAGACACAAATATGCCAAATATACGAAATGAGAAACAATATCTGCAATGTATGAGAAGAATCAAACCACACAATATCAATTGTGATGGGCATGATACCTGATGAGTGATGTTAGATATCTAGTGCTTTTTGCATGAGATGTTGGTGTTTGCTTCACCTTCAACCCCACGCCAGCCAACATGGTAAATGCTCACACACAAATTGCATGCTTGCACACTCAGAAAACAATCCCCATCATTAATCCTTACTTCTTGTGCATCTGAGCTTTTACTGATTCCTGAATATAACATACTATGCAATGCTGCAGGATTATCGGAACTTCAAAAGCTATATCTGTGATGCATACAAAGGGACCCCCAAACCATCCGCTTGCACTGAACTGTCAGTTGGGCGCATTCGAAAGGTGAAAATGGACTTGCTCAATTCTCTCTTTGGACAAGAATCATTCAAATCAAAGATGTCCCGTGTATTGCCAGCAATACTTTCATGGCTGCAGTGAAACAAAGTCGTATATAGTATGTGGTTTTAGACTTATGTTGCTCTTTCAAAACCCTTAAGGTGCTCTCTCTTGTATGGTCTAAAGGTTACTGTAGTAGAAAGGGGAAAGAAGATTGTATTTGCGTATGTTGAACAATTAGTTTGTTATGTGTAATTATATACTTAAATGATGATGGGGATGTGCAGCTTTATTTAGCCAGATATCATAGACCCTTCAGCAATCAAAATGCCACTTTTATACATATTTATGTGGATCTCATATACTCCGTTTGTCCCCATTATCTGTGCAGAATAAAAATGTCTCGTTTTACATTTCAGAAGGTTAATAATTTTGAATAAGTGAACCTTTTTAAATTGTTATACTATTTCTTATAAATACTGTATCATGGACAAAAGGTTATAATATTAATGGATCTCACTATGTTATCTTAATTAATTTCACTATTATCTTATTCATTAATCGAATGCCATCTCGTAGTATATAATCTCATTCGACCAAAAGAAAAAGAAAAGAAAAAAAAAATAGCAATATAAGAGCATCCATTGTAGGTGGACACATTTTGGTGGACAACTTTTTTTTTTGTCCATAGCCACTTTTTATTTGTCCACAGCTAAAAAAAAAAGTGTCCGCAGCAATAGTGGACACTTTTTGGTGGACAAATTTCACTTTATTTTATTTGTAGTATATTTTAATTCAATTACAATTAAAATTATCGGACTAAAAATAATTAGAAAACGAGATAATAATAAAATTAAAAAGTGCGATGAGACCAAATATTCGTTGTATTAATGGATACCGGAAAATTACACAACGAACATTTTATAAAAAAAACATATAAAAACAAATAAAAACACCGCCACCATCTACTCGGTGGCGGAGTCGGAATCCTCTGCCTCTTCTTCGTCGCCCACTCCCCTCGGCGCCGCCGCCCCTGCCCCCGCCGCCCCCGGCGTCGCCCCTGGACCAGTCAGCCCCAGATCCTCTCTGATCCTACACATGAGCTCATAGTATATCGCCTTGGTGATCGGGTCGGTGGCCGACTCGTAGAAA